>NW_008795017.1:7310290-7352869 GCF_000699145.1 Aptenodytes forsteri
AGAAGAGACCAACACCCACCTCGCTACAACCTCCTTTCAGGTAGTTGTAGAGAGCGATGAGGTCTCCCCTCAGCCTCCTCTTCTCCAGGCTACCAGTTCCCTCAGCCGCTCCTCATAAGACTTGTTCTCCAGACCCCTCACCCCTCACCCTCCAGGCTAAACAACCCCAGTTCCCTCAGCCGCTCCTCATAAGACTTGTTCTCCAGACCCCTCACCAGCCTCGTTGCCCTTCTCTGGACACGCTCCAGCACCTCAACGTCCTTCTTGTAGTGAGGGGCCCAAAACTGAACACAGTATTCAAGGTGCGGCCTCACCAGGGCCGAGTACAACCCAATAATAACCCAAGGGCAGAGCCAGCTGTTCTCCTTCAGCTGTTTTCAGTCACTAAAACCATAGAGGAGTGAGCTATCTGCACTAAGAACCTGGTGAAGTGGAGGAAACACCAGTATTCTAACAGGCAGACTTCTCACAACTTCCAATGAAATGATGAACTAGAACAAGGAGGTTCGCTGCTTTTTTTTAAAGCAATATCAACTCCCGTCTTTTTTCTTCAAGTAAAAATACAATAAAAACTGCTGAAACCTTCATTCTGTGCCTTTATGTGTTTCTTCATATCCCATGCTAAAAAATACATTTATGAAACACTACAAAAAGATTCAAATATCTGTAGACACTGTGAAAAAAGCTGTTTAAGCTTCTCAATTGTAAGGTCAGACACTAGGGACAACATTACAAGCCCATTGAATTTCACTTGGAAGGAGTGTTCAACTATGCTTCTCTTTATACGTAGCAGTATTGTGGGGCTTTTTTTTTTTTTTGCAACAGCAATTGACTTGAGTTCAACCTTGTGAATCATTAACCTTATCTAGAATCCTTACTGCTTTTCCTAGCCTGTATTTGTCCATTTGATAAACCTTTCCTATAAATAGTACTTGGCACTTGTTCTGATTAAGCAAAATTTTTCATCAAATACATATAGTTCAGTTAAGATAATTCTGAATGTCAGTTTTAGACTCCAAATTGCTGAAAAATGATTCACTGAAAAGTTTCTAACAAATTCATAAGTAAGCATGTGTAAAGTCCTGCAGATTATTTACTGTATACATATATCTTGTATAAAATATATATTAGTAGTTTTAAGGAGTCAGAAACCAAGTAAGTGTACACAGGATAGCATAGTAAACTAGAACTCAAAGCAATAATTATAAATAATGCATTTTCCAGGATACTGTGATATCAGTAGAGCTCACTTTAATTAAGAGGCTACACTGCTTGTGATGGTCAGTGAAGGCTTTTAAGTACTTTTAGTAGTGAACCTTGATAATCTATTAGTTTAGCTACTAAATACTGATGCAAGACAGAACTGGTAATAAAAGTGTGAAACACAGATGCTGCAAGACTGAGCTGTGGCACATTTTTGTCTATTAAAAAAGGAGCAGTTTCTTAAAACATTTCTAAATCACGTTTCTTCCCTGGGAGACAACAACCATTAGCCTAGAAAATTAGTGACTTGCAAACTGACCTGTTTAACTCTATTTGCCTACAAGAGGACTACCAAGAGCTAAATTCTATGTAGTGGTTATAAAAGGACTTTTGTGTGGAAGAACAATTAGCTGGCAACAATGAGGGGAAAGTTTTGAAGAATTTATAGACAAAACTCACCATTTGTTTTGCTGACCAGCAAGATGCCTTGAGGGTACTTTCCTGACATCATCCAGCAGTGGATATTCCTGTAAAAATGGAAGTACCTGTTACAAATGACAAAGCATACACAGCTTAGTATAAGAAAGAATTATTTAAATAATTAGTTTATTCCCTTCATTTTAAAGTCCTTTGCCCCCTTTAGTGGCTGGGGGGAAGGATGAATTCATTTACAAAAATAACTCACGTTATGTGAATTGAACATTTGTATTTTGCCAATATGCATTACAGTCCATTTGAAAATGTAGATCAGAAACTTTGGCCTGGATTTTTTACTTTTAATCCAGTTAGACCTCGGTATGGTCTGTATTGTTTTGATACTCTGTGTACACACCTTTTGAGTCTCTGATCAGAGAATTTTTGTGCAGAGGAAAACTGGAAGTGTTAAAATAAACAGAGAAACTTGGTGCCTGGGAGCAGGTATCCCAGCTCTTTGATAAGATTTGCAGGCTCAAAAGATATTACTTGCTGTTACCCTAAATGTCAGATGTATGTTTACAGTAGGCATATATTTAGAACAGGAGCTTAATCCTTCCTGCTCCATCAGCACTGAAGCTGCAAACACTTCTGGCTTATGCCAGTGCAAAGTCAATCTAAAGTATACCAAATATTGATGAGCCCACTACAGTAGATGGAGAGCAGTAGTAAACCATCCCTAACAGCTTCAGACAAACTGCTGAGCCTTGGAAAATTATAAAAATTAAGTCTGAATTCTTGAATATTTTCATTTTCACCTGTCACTGTTGGCTATAACTCTAATCACAGCACAAAAAAGTTGTAATAGCATGACAGATAAGGTGGGAAAGAAAAAGAAATCTTAAATCTGTTTAGAAAATGGCTTGAAGTTTGATATATAAGTACACATAGACAAAAGGCATTTCTGTCAGCAGCCTTTGTACACCTTTGCTTACATAAAGCCTGCACAATTGTCTGGGAATGGTGAGGTCTGGCTGAAGTGCCCTGAGGGCGCTAATAAGCCTTAATGGCTTTAGTGATCACAGGGCTGTGTCTGACCCGTTATCCTCACCAGGCCCGATCTGGACCTGTAGTCTGATTTGCCAGCTTGACCTTCCTTATCACCATGAACCTGCCTGCTGATCTGGGATCTTGGCCGAATGCGGCCACGGTCTCTGGGTCTGCTCTGCTGGCCTTGCTTGCACGGGTCCGGCTCCTGGCTGGCAGGCCCCTGCCCCGTGTGCTGTGTTATACCCCTGCTCGGTCCCCACACCCGATCCCTCGGGGTCAGCTGGCCCTTGCTGCTCCCCTTCAGCTACTCAATTAAACCATACTCAAGTGGAGAAAACAGAAGTAATCTAAGTCTCTTTGTACCCATTATTCCACATTTAAATTTCATGTAATAGCAATGTCTCCATTGTGCTTTACAATGGAGGAAAGGATTTAAAATTATTTTATATTCTCTTGCAATTTTCTTTAAATATTTTTGAGAAGTTCTTTAATTTACAGCCCTCACCTGGTGGTTGGCTAGAATGTCTGCAAAAACATAGATTTGGTTTTAAAACTCCATTTTCTGTAACCTTGGAAGGGAACTCACATCAATGAGACACCATGAAAAGTGGCACTGTAATGAAGACAAGAATTTTCAATGGTTGGGAAATCGGGCAGGTTGACAGTCATGACTAGTGTGACTAGCCCAACTTTTCAACTTGTCTTGTTGCACAAAATCCCTATTCAATCCCAGGTGACAATCTTAGGAGTAACAGTCCACAAGGTCTGTTATTCTGCTGCAGAAGGAAACTAAGCTAGGTTGGTTCAATTCATTTTTGAGAAAGGTAGATTGTTGTTCATTCTTATTATCTCCCCAGTGCTTACAAAAGCTTGCTTGGTTATTTGTTCCAAAGTTTTTTTCTAGAAACTGGAGTTTAGCTAGCTGACCTACGATGCCTTGACTCTCTTTTTTCCTTTTCAAAAGATAACATGCTATGTCTGTTCAGTTTTCTGCCACGTATCCTTCACAAAATAACCAGTAAGAATCATTATTCTTTTTGTAACTAGGTTATGATGACGCTTGTGAGGAGTTAATAAGAAAATATCTACTTCATCTATCCACACCATGCTGTGTTCTTGCCTGAGTTCTTTCAACTCTTTGTGGTCATAATTGTACTAAGCAGCTTCTCATAACTGAACTTTTCATTTCTTTTTGTGAAAACCGATACAAAAAGCAACCGTTAAACACTGCTATTTTTCAGCATCATCAGTCATCAATGAAAAGGAACAGATTTTCCTCAAAATTCCTTTTGCTGATAATATAGTTACATAACTATTTCCTTTACTCTTGATGTCTCCTGCTAGTTGTCCTATACATTTTTTTACATTCTTTTATAATTTCCTTATACACATCCTTAATAATTTGATTTAGTTTATACTTTTCACATTCTTTTTATCCTTTGATGTCAGTAACAAGTTCATGATTTTCCAAAGTCAGTCTCTTTCTACTCTTCTTACTTCCTTTTCTGCAACTAGTACCATACTTCTGAGAAATTAAAAGCTTTTCCTTACATTTTTATATAAGATTTGCCTCTGAGATCTCACCTATTCCTCTCAATTTAATTACATCAGACTGTTTTTTGTTTTCCTGGGTTTTTTTCCCTTCATAAGGATCACAAACATATCTTAGTTTCTTTAACCAGACTGCTTTCCTCTTTCAATAAATTTCTTCCTTTTGAGTAAAAACTGTAGATTTTGCTTTTTGGACTAAGGAAAATGAAGAGAAGGTCTAAATCCATTCTTTATCATTTACCTGTGCCTCTGCTGATACTCTTCTGTTTGAAATTTTCAGAGAAAGGTTATGCAATAAGAAGTCTTTAGCATCAGCCCTTGGAATCAATAAAGAGGTTGCACATAAACCCACAATATTCTTCATTTTAAAATATGCTGGGTAGTGTATGGTATCGTATTCAGAGGTGCAATTCTTTGACTAAGAAACCAGAGAAAACATCCATTGATATATATACTGCCATCTACGTCTACAGTACACTGTATATTACTGAAATTTTAAATTTACATTTGCAGGAGTGAATAACAATGGTGTTAGATGTTGGCTCAGATTTTGGTCAGGAGCTATGAATCAAATATAGGCAGCAGGGCCCACCACACAGTCAACAAGAACAAAGGGAGTCACCAGGCAAAGCATGACAGATGGCAAAACCAACAAATGGTGGAATACTTGAACAAAGAGAATAGACTGACAAAATATCCCTACGCCTGGCATCTGTCATGACATCTCCTAAGTCTGTTGTACCTGGACTTCATCAACTGAACAGCATTCCATTGATTTAGGTAGAGGATGGGGCAGGAAATGAGGCCCTGAGGTCAGACACAGATATTCTTCTAGCAGGGGAATATCCAGGGCAAGTATTGGTCTGATGAAGAAGTGCACATGGATTACAGAAATGTTCCTTATTTTTAAAAGCACATTTTGGAAGTGATTTTGTCCTCTGACATAAGAAATAAAAAGCACAACATAAGGTAAAAAGCTGGTTTCCATCCAAACTAAAATGGTAAAAATATGTAACAGCTTGGCTTTAAAAGGATGTCCATCTGTTAGTAAACTAGTGATCATACCATATCCACAATGGTCTAACAAATTAACAGCCAAAAAAATTGCTGCCCACATCCATGGCTCAATAAATATTTAGGGCTCTGTTTTTGTCTACAACAAGACCACTTTATGTGATTAAGTGTAAGTTTTCCTGTTTTAAAATGTCTTTAAACTTCCGAAGTCTTACAGAAATACATAACTGAAAAATGTTCTGATAGACAAAACTCCTCTCCTCACTCTAACAAATTAACAGCCAAAAAAATTGCTGCCCACATCCATGGCTCAATAAATATTTAGGGCTCTGTTTTTGTCTACAACAAGACCACTTTATGTGATTAAGTGTAAGTTTTCCTGTTTTAAAATGTCTTTAAACTTCCGAAGTCTTACAGAAATACATAACTGAAAAATGTTCTGATAGACAAAACTCCTCTCCTCACAGGTTCTAGTGGGAATATAGCAAGACAATTCTTTTGCCTTGGTAGGAGAATCTTGGTCTGAATCCTGATCACAGTATTTAAAAGTCAATGCATGAGCCTGTGGAGGTAACAGTCTTCCATAAAAGCATACTTGGCTAGAAATGGTGTTCTTGACTAACTGGTTGGATCACAAATGAAGTAGCTGCACTATCAATTTCAGCAGACTGAAGATTGCCTGCTTAGCAAAACATGCCAAGGCAGCTTCGTTACTTGCCATACCTAAGCCAGCTAGATCTAAAGCTAACTTGGGCATAGTATCTAAGCTGAAATCATGTTCCTAATATACACAAGCCCTTCAAGGCTTTATTTTTCATGTCACTGCAAAAATTTTACACCGTTAAAAAAATTTGACCAGAGACTGGGGGTACTCCAATTTTCTTAAGTTTTAGCATCTTCTGCTGGTTCCACCAGAGCTGCATTTGAAAATGGACAAAGCTGAAGTCTCAGAAAAAGGGGTGTTTGCATTTGCTATACTTTATGCAGCACAGTCCCCACACTGATGCACCATACAAGGAGATGCATGCAACACGTGTACAGCTGTTCAGCTGAAATGTCACGATAAGAATTGGTTCCTACTGCTTCATGTTATGAACCTAAATTTCACAAAGCTGAAAATGAGGCAGCAACTTTTCAAAAACAGTACAAACAACAATAATTATTAAAATTACATTACTTGATATATTTTTGTTTGACTCTCCATTTATCAAAAATGCATGACGAATATAATAGTATAAGCCTTGTATCACAACACACACAGAGTCCTCCTCTTAGAATGGTTATAATGATTTACTATTTTAAGTTTGGTGCAATAACAGTCCATTTGCATCAGCAGAACTGTAATTCTGTTATCACTGGCTACCTGGCAAACAAAACCCCTTACAAATTAAAACCTCGTAGGTGCCTGGCCCATGAATGTGAAAGAACACACTGGAAAACAAAAAAGTTTATTCTACAATACCAATCCAGAATGACTTGCTAACAACATAAGCTTTGACCTTTGAAAACTCATGAACACTTTTCATCTCAAACACTGAAAAATGCAAAAAAATCAGGAAGACTAATTTATAGATATTTATAGCCTATCAACCTTCCTTGTGAGAGTCATTTCAGAGGCCTTCAGCTAAGCCAGGTGTAGAACAGTGCATACTACACACAAAGCTAGTCATATGCAGCATAGTCTATGTGCAACAGGGGTTTTTTTTATTTTAGCTTAATAACATACAGTGTTCTACTCAGAGAAATGCAACTGATTACTCTGTGGTCTTCGTATATGTTAAAATGGAATGTTACACTACTTTCTACTGTCCTTATTTTGGACATCTAATCTTGGCTACCGACACCAACCTTGACCTCTGCAGGAGCCTGCCTACAGGGACAGGTTCAAACAGACACCGACTCTTCTGCCAGTGCTCTGAGCTGGGCAGATATGCCCATACAAACCACATTAGCATGGCACACGGCTAATAAACGTCCCAGCAGGGCTCAGAAAGCCCCAATGTAAGGCTGCATTAATGTGACTAATAACCAACAGGAATTGGGACAGACCCCTTCTGCCCAGCTCAGAGCATGAACTTCCACTCTCCTGCCCGGATAAGCATGCCCACTGGCCCTTTCCCATAGCTCCTGCTCTGCCCTCTCCCTTCTTTCTGTCAGTGCCCTGTAGAAGTAGTCCAAGTGATTTTGAATAAAAACTTGTCACTAAAATGAATTTCACTAGTCATCACCCTGCTTTTACAAGACTCTCCCCCTGAGTGCATGCTTCCAGGCACAACGACTGCCCACGGGGGCTCCTTGGAGAGGCCCAGGCTTTAGATTCCCAATATGATGGGCAAAATAGTCCAGAAAAAATACTTTAGCACTTCATTTTTCCCCGCTCTGGGGCTATCTGAGCCAGGATAAGACAGCTGAGATTCAGAATGTCAAGGAGGCCTGCTGACGATAAAGCTCAGCCTTTCTTTGGTTCGCTTTGCTGCTTTAGATTGAGCTTTCCTAACCGCAGCTAAGGAAAGCCCACCTGGAAACCAGAAGGCAGAGTCCTTCAACATTTCACGATGTACTTTGCAACAAAACTGGTGCTGTTTTAAATGTTATAAAGTGACACTCCAAATGGTACCTATTTTTAGGGAAATGTTTTATGGTATTAGTTTAGTTTATAGAAACATGAGACTAGAAGGAACTTGCGTCATCATGTCCAATCCCCTGCTATTACAAGCAACCACGTCATATAATCCTTTTAATAAACTGAAGTGCACTTGGATACCATGGTGATGAGTACTTTATAAATATGTATATTTGTAGCCGTGCAGAAAATAAAATGATAAAAATGTGCAGTGGATGAACAGGAGGATTATGAGCGACAAAGGTGAGTACAGCACAGCTCTCAGGGTATTACTTTTTTTTTTTCCCCTAGAGACTAATGAAAACTTTACTGAAACCTTCACGCCATCTCAAGTAAAAGTTATGTCAACTAGGGAAGGGGTCAGTTTCAAACACAGGACTGATGAGAAATGCAATAGCGGAAGAAAGACTATAAGAATGATAGTAAAACCAAAAAACTAAGACCACTGTCGATATAGAAAAATTACACCGTTCTTCCCAGTGCATGATGCAATGGCAGTAGCTCAAGAGAACAAGCCCACAGGCATTTCCAGATTTACCCTTAAGTTATTTAGTCAAGAAAGTTTATAGGAGAAAAATGTACTATTTTTTAAATAATTTCCTTTTCTTTGTATCTATCAGAAAACCAGGAACCCGAACCAGGCCTAATTTAACATTCTTAAACACAATAATTAATTGTGCACCTCTAGTTTATTTTCCTACACTTGCAGCTTAGTTCTAGAAGATAACTCTTCTTTTAATCAAGGAATTTTGGTGCATTTTATAACAGTTGTGATTTTTATTTCAGTGAGGTTTATCAGTTTCAGCATAAAATTGAAATCTTCTCCTATACATCCTTGATTCAATCTCACTCCATTTAGGAGACACCCTCATTTAGTAGCCACACCTTTATCACGCAAGCTGCCAGGAAAAGGAATTAAATTAAATAAGAGACACCTTCTATTTACAGCCACAGAGAGAAGTAATTAAATTTAATGGAAGCTGCAGTTCTAAATAAAGGCACAGAGAACCTCTACTCCTATTCTGCTGAAAATTAGGTTACAGGTTATGCACAATGAGTAACATTCAAACCCTTTGCAACTCTATTATCTCCAATGGACTTACAGCAGAGATATATTTGGTCTACTTTTTATTCCAGACAGAGGAATGGGGAGCAAAGTAAGAACTAAACATTTTCATTCTTGCAAGTGCACAAAAGGAAGAATGGGAGCAAACATTATAACATGATTACAACAGAGTAAAAATAAATGCATTTCTTCTCCATTTGTTTTTTTTAAATAATATGATACATGGTTAGGTAAAAAAGTGAAAGGCTAGGTTACTTACAGATTTCCTAGGAAACCCCTATGAGGAAAAATGAAGGCATTTACTATGGGAAAAAACTGATCTCCTAATTTCTTAGCCAGTGCAAAATTTCTGTTGCAAACAAAGGAAGCAAAATAAATTTAAGCTCTATCAGGTAGGGCACATTCTCCATTGTGCTACAAAGGCCAGGTATATATTCCCTTGAGAAATTAACAGATCATTCTGATGAATCTCCAATGGAAGATGCAATTAAAATTAATTATTATTTTTTTCCTAAAGCCATTGCTACCTCTCCTTTATTTGGCTGGCTTCTAAAAGAAGAAAGTCAAGAAGCTTATGCAAGGGAATTTTCAGTATGGTCACAATACATCAATTAATATTTAAAAAAAACTTTTACCTTTATGAAATAAAGTGATTTGAATAGAGCAGGACAAATATTTCCTGTTCAAACTGTGTGGGTTTTTCAATCAGATATTTTTTGCTGCAAAAATTGCTTCCTGTTTTGTGAAAAAAAATCAGTTTAATCCAGTGAAGGAGTCTTCTGAAAACAAGAAAAGATTGGCCAAAAAATTGAAATAGCTTGGTCTTACTATGATGTCTTGTTGCTTGCATGTCTGTTGCTTAGACATCTGCACTGTCCTCTCTTGACCAAGCCCACAACTAGGGTACAGCCTCAGCTACATAGGGCAACCAGAGATTTTTGTGAGGCAGGGCATTCTCTGTCAAGAGCTCAGGCATGTAGCTGTAACAAAGACGGCTCTACTCTTTGTCAAGAATGATCAATAAAAGAAAGAAAATGTCCAACAAGTCATGAATTTCAGATTATATTTCCACTTATCAGGCTCTGTGTGGCAAACACCAACAGTCTGACCAGGGTATTGAGGTCTCCGTAACAGGCTGCTTTTATGGAAGTATAATGTGATGGCCATGAACAGTCTCAACAGAAAATGGGACCCAACTCAAGAGTACTCGATCTTAAAGCATATTCTTAGCTAAAAGACTGGGACTGGCTCATGAGATGGACTCTGTGGCTATTGCTATAATAAAAAACTAAGCAGAACAAGTTGGGTCCATTCCTGGTTGTCTTTGGCAAGTGGGACTGAACAGCTTGTGTCCATATGACAAAATCTTTGGTTCGTGCACCCAGAACAGGGTAGCTTCATTCATACTGTCTTTGGAAATAGCCCCTGACCTGCACTGTCCCCTGATACGTACCCAAGCATTACCTGGGAATATGCTCTTTGGTACAACTTAATATGTGCCAGGGAGCAAGCTAGCTACTAGTTCTGCAGTCTGGATGGTCACAGTAGTGCTCAAGACTGTGTACTGCTGAGTTTAGTGGTTTGAGGTAGCTATAGCCTACAATTCCTGCCACCAACAGGAAACTGAAGTCTGAGGGAAGTGAGGCATAGATTAAATGAATAAATGCATAGGGCCTACAGAGCCTAGAAGGCCAACATGGTAAATAATTACATACATACTTAATACACACATGCCAGTGCACCAAAATTTAATCACCGTGGAATTTCAATATCAGGCCCAAAGTTGCAAACAAACTCACAATCCAATGTCTGAAGATGATTACCAAGAACTTCTGTGAGCACTCAGCACTCTCAGTTTACGAAAAGTAAGAGTCCTCAAACAGTCCTAATAATCACTGCACAGGATGAGTCCAGTGCTGCATGTTCCTCTGATTGCACAGGTTTGTGGCACGTAAAGCATTCCTTGCATTTTAATTAAAGCCTTCCCCATTCTTTCAGGCCATTTTTATGCCATTGTCATGTATTTATATAATTAGATCTAATTTATACAATTAGATCTAATTACTTAATTGTTGTAGCATGCATGATGAAATAATGAGAATGCGTAATTAAGATGTGCAATTACATAATTACAATGTGTAATGACATGAGGTGTAAATATCCTAAAATGTTATGGGAAAAAATATACTGTTGAAATAGAAGCATTTTTTTTTAGGTTCTGTTTCAGTTTTAAAAAAGCAGACCAAATTATGAAATCATTCCTCAAAGCTGAGGAATTTTCTTCTCATTGTTAACTCCCCATAGTGAAGCACTGCCCATTTACAGCAGGGAAAATTAAGTCTAATATAATCAAAAAGGGTAGAAAACTGTAGAAAAAAAATATATATACTGGGATAACAGAGGTTATTTTTATTCTGCTATTTTTTTAGGCTCCAATTTCCATGTGTCTTTTTTGTAATCTGGAGCCAAACTGCAAATTTAACTGATGTAACTGATATATACTGATATATATTTAAGACCACATATCAAATAACACAACTTTAGAATTTAGTATGGCTATACAACATGGAGCCAGTGAGCTACCAAAGTAATAAATGAAGTAACTAATTCCAGCCTTGCTCTGAAACCTGCTATCAACTCCTTTCAAAAATACAGAAACAGAAAAGTATCATGCCCTCAGGAACTTCCTAAAATATCTGTTTGATCTGCCCAAGGTTTGGGACCTCCCCACTGCCCTCCCTCCCCATCCAAGAGCTTCCATAGGTTCCCAGGAAGATGTTCTACTGCATTCTCAATGGTGTATCTCAAAAGGTGCTGGGGTAGAAACAGGCCTGTCTTACTTAGAGGCTGTTTACTAATTAAAATTAGATTTAATTCCTGTAAGCATTTGTCGTGGCTTAACCAGGATGCACCATACAAGGAGATGCATGCAACAGGTGTACAGCCGAAACCAGGACATCATTTAAAACCCTCAGAGATACAGAAAGGTGAGACGGATTCCACTGTAGTTGTGGCAACTTCATTGCTGTTGGTAAAACGCAAGCATCCCAGGCTGACTTTGAGCTTCTTACAGTGCTGGCAAGTAGAACAGCAATAATTTTACAAGTAAAAGGAGCAACAGTGATTAGAATTTTTCCTTTCTTCGGAAAAAAAGATGTTGACAAAAGATATGACCAGCTAAATTTGAACATTTCCACTCTGAAAATTCAAAAGTGAAAAATTATTTTAACCTGCCAGTTTAATGTGATACTTCATGTTTATTTAAAATGCCTTTCATTGTAATGTATCAGTACTGAAATCTTTTCATTTTCTGTTCTGGGAAGTTTTATTTTCAAGTATCTTCCCATTACCCATTAATTTCACTAGAAGAAGGAAGGGGAGGGAAAAGAACAGCATAAACAAAAGTTTGGTAAAGTTTTCATGGCCAAAATACTAATGTTAAAACCACCTAAAAGCTGTATGTCAATTTCTACCATCAGTATCTGAAGTACAATATCTGAAGAGTATTTGGAGGGATAGAAAGGTAGAAATTATTTCTCTACAAGGAATACAAAGAAGAATCCCAAGCAGCTTTAAGTGGGTGGGCAGGAAGGGATAAAAGGATTGATGGAAGTAGATGGCTGGGGGATGCCTGCAGTCCTAAGCGCTAGACCTCCAGCCCCAAGACATGGGGAAGTTGTACCAAACTGGGAGCAGAGGTGCCAGAGTTACAGATGTGCATTTCACTCCCTCACGGCTGGGTGGTCTCCGTGGAGGAGACGGTGCACAGGTAATTAGGTTGGTAATTTGGGCCTCGGTTCATCTGTCAGTTGCAGTTGTTCCTGAGGCAACAAAGCTTCCCATGACATACCAATATATGCAGCACCTACATGGAAGTGAAATCCCATCTGACCATATGCCTTGAAGTTTAAGGTTTGTAGGCTTTGAAATTTTATTCTGAGGGAAACAACTTGAGATGTAGTTTTTACAAATCTTCCACAATGTACCTTTCTTTAAAAAGGTAATTCTCTTCCAAAGCAGGTTATAAGTAACATTATTTTCTCTTATTATAGCGTTCTCAGATAGTGGGCTCCCCAAAATGTTCTTCTTCCTTTCTGAATAATTCAACTCCAATGATTCCAACGTCAGACCTGAAGGTCTGTCTGAAATCCAAAGATAGTTCTATAACAAGTAAAGTGTGTACCTCAGGTTTAAAAGATGTTCTGCCTTGTGCTACTAGTTCAAACTTGACTTGTCTGATGCTTCTCCATTCTTTGTATGGCTGCACATCTCAATATCAGACACAAATAAATGTAATCCCCCCCAACTCCTTAAATGTAGATCTAAACAGTTTTCGTGATTGAGATTATGCTGGCAGAATAGTTATATAAATGGGATCCTGAGAAGAAATGTAGGGCTGCCAAATTTTTTCTTCTTCACTTTTTTCCATTTCCTGACAGACAAATCCTTATAAAAGAAGAGCACGAGGAAGAAATATTTATCTTGTGTTAATAATTCCCTTGCAAATCCTAGAAACACTAGCAATAACAAAGACATTTTGGTTCTTGACATTTAAAGAAAGACTAACTTTTTATATCTGTCAACCTTGTCAAATGATAAAGTGACTTTGTGCGTCATCTGATCAGAAATTTTCTCATGGGGGAGGTTTGCATTTTATGTTAGATTAGATTATCCTGATAAGTCTCTCTCTTTTTATTTTTTTGCCATTTATGATAACACTTGTTATAAAATGAAAATTAAAGTGAAAAATGGTCCTTGGCTGAGAAATTTATTGGCAAACATAATTACTACCTCAAATGTGATAAAGTCATATAAATCACCTGCTCATAAATCCTGCACTGTAATCCTCTAAAATCTATCATGGGTCTTTATTACAACCTTCCTATTGTACAGCATTTCATCTGATATGAGGTTTGAGGAATTTTTAAAAAATATATCAGTAGTAAAACACTGTTCATGAAAGGTGGCAGGGTATGTAAGAGTTAACTGCACTGTGTATTTTACCCTATAGTTGATTTACAACAAAGCCAATCATGCTCTGAATACTGTGGTGGAAAAGAATACATCTTTCATCCAATTAGCTATTATATGGATGCTTGGGACCACATGGACTGTGCCCTGGAAAGCAATCACACTGCTCTCAAAGAGATAAGATAATGCTGGAGGGTTTAGCTGGTCTCATGTTTATACTGTGAGTTCATATAGCCTGAGTTCTTGCGGCTGCTCTGTCCTGGTTTTCACCCCTGAGCTGAGCCAGCTGTCAAAAGCTAGCAGGTCGTGCTGTTTTACATGCTTTCCTGTTAAGCACCTTTGAACGCAAGTCTGACAACAGACCTAAAGATCTGTTCTTAGAGCTGGTTTGGTGAGGTGGAGTTACTACACAAGTATCCCACCTGAGCTTGTAAATGAGACCTAAAAGACTCATCGGGAGATTTCACTGTTCAGGAAGCAAGGTGAAAGATGAAAACATATTTTCTCGCTTGTTTTTAAAAAGCCATAACAAAATACAAACAAATTTGCCTCTTGAATATCAGCTTTGCTTGGTGTGGAGTTTTTACACTGCTGTTTTACATTCTAAACTGTGTATACCTCTACCATTACAAAATGATCCAACTGCTGGCTACAGCCACAAGGAAACCGTGAGTGCGTGCCTTCCATCCGCTCTGGGGTTGTACATTCACAGATACGGTCCAGCTTAAACCATGCTAAATCAAGAATGCTGCAGCACCGCTTTCACCACTGATCGCAGGCACACCTTACCAAATCTCATCAAAATTAATCAAGAAGTCAGCTGGTTGGAGGAGCTGATCCAGTCAAAATGTAACCCAGGAAAAGAAAGTTCTTTCCATCCCCTGCAGCTGGATGAAGGTAGAGCCAACACAGGGAGGCTGGGAATATAGGACCAACACTTTCATCTTAAGCTGTTTGTGAGACAGCAGGGTAAGCTAAAGAGACTGTAAGGGCTAAAAAAAGACATGCAACATTTGGAGCCTATGATGGCAGGGAGTTCTCTTAAATGCTGATCAGCATTTGACAGTACCGGCAGTCTGTGGAAATACTGCAGGATTGGCCTTCTATTTAACATTTACAAATTAATATCGCACTCAAGAAAATGAATGGCTTGAGCACACATGCTTTTCACACACCACCTGTCCATTCCCCTCTCACTTCTGTTATTTCTTTTCACTCTGAAGATAGCTTGCTAATTGCTATCCTGGTATGTAATATGACATGGCCACAGGGAACGAAGAGATGGGAGGGAGAGAGAGTGCTTGTGATTTGAGTAACTACTTCATCTTGTCTCTGGTGGTAAGAGTTTATTGTTCTAACCCCTTGGTCACCTCTTAAAATATATGAAAGGGCGATGGCAACACTTTGTAGGCACTGGTGTGGCAGACCTGTGATGTATAGCTACATACCACCGCCAGTCTGATCCAGTCAACTGCTCCCTTTGCTGGCATTCACAACTGAAACAACTAAATGTGTCTATTAGCACTCATCAGACTAGCACTTAAGCAGTAACCAGCGAGACCGACATGTTACAGCGCAGGATGACAGCTTTCAAGTATGAAAATAACAACTTATTTCTTAAGCTACCATCATTGGAAGGAAGAAATGATGTAAAACCAGGAAGGCTTTTGCAGTAAGATGCAGCAGCCAGATGGAAGATAATGTGGCATCAGTAGGGAATTTTAAAATACTCAAAGTGTTTCTTGGAAAGCTGCAAAATTTCTGGGGAAATTGATAAGTATGCACTTTCTAAAGGTATATATTCTAAATGGTAATGCTGTATGTGAAATTTATTTCTAAAAAAAAGCACATTGTTTCTGCTTCATTGATGGT
The DNA here is from genome assembly GCF_000699145.1 of Aptenodytes forsteri. Lineage (NCBI taxonomy): Eukaryota > Metazoa > Chordata > Aves > Sphenisciformes > Spheniscidae > Aptenodytes > Aptenodytes forsteri. The sequence goes on from NW_008795017.1 coordinate 7,326,055, forward strand.
AATGATGACAAACTCTTCTGCGACTTTCAGAATAAAAACTTTTTCATTAAAATACTGTCATTTCCATGATCTGATGCTTTTCTTCCAATTAATAAGTTTTCTTATTAATGAATAAGTATTCAACATAAAGAATTGCAAGTCATTTTTAAGCTATTTGATCAGGAAGTAGCCCAAGGAAGAGTATGTGTTTTGGAATGATGTTCTGTTAAGTGCACACTTCAATCTGTGTCACAAGATATTTCCATCTCAAAACATCTACTTTATAAAAAGAAACAGCAAAGACAAAAATCAAATTAGCTCATTTATATCAAAGTTTATATAACTCAGTATTTTGTCAGTTGGCACCTAAGCATTTTTCCAGTTGCATTAAACAGGAGTTTTTTTCATAGGCAGTGTCAAAACAAAAAGGTATCCTGAGCACACACTGTAAGTTAACCATTACATGAATACCACAATAAATGGCTGGTACTTTTATTTATTGCCCAAAGTGTTCCCTATACAGCCTTAACTCGGTACTTCAGTGCACTCCCTGGTCCACACTGTCCGTAATAGGAGAGGATACAATTCAACATGTCTCAGGAATACCTAACAACATGTGCGCTTAGCCCTTATGTGCACCCTAAAACCCACATTGTCTGGCCCTGAGCCACAACAGCTAAACCTTTTATTTACGTCTATATAAACTGAAATATATGCTTTCTGTATATCTTGCACAGGTATTATACACGTAAGTTATAACTAGCAAAAACAATAGAAAAAATTTAAGTGTTTCTGTGTGAGCACTTTATTTTTTTCTTGCAAGCTGGATTTAATTCAATATGGGTACTAAAAAGCAAATCCTGCTGAGGTTACTAAAATCAAGTAATTTTTTGCTGTATCTGTAACACATTAATTACAGATTTGGATTCTGATTTTTTTATTGCATAGAGTTATTGTTTCTCCCCTGCAATAAAATTGACAGTTAGTAGAGTTTTCCCTTTCTGTCTCCCTGTGAATGTCTGCTGGCACTCCAAAACCATTAACACAGCAGCATATTTCCTGTACTTTTATAGAAGACTGGAGACCTGAACAATCAGTATTACAATTTTATACTGCTGTTTGCTTTACCACTTCTGTGCTAACCGGATTAAGACAGTAAATATCAATTTGTTCTTCAAATATAGTATGCCCATGTTCTTTAGGAAAATTTTTCACAGAGATGTTCCATTTTTATGTTCACAGTTCTTAAAGATTTGAGATGCTACTTTTTACAACCTGTAAAAGAAATGGTAACAAAGAGAAAACCTCAACCTTGCCGCATTTATTTATGTTTTTCTGTAATACTTTCTCACTCAAATAAATGAATGAATTTATCTTCATAATACCTTTGTGAATTCAACACTGCCATTTCCATTTTTCTCTGTACCCATACAGATGTTAGAAGCTTTTCTTCTTGGCTTGGAAGAGTAGGGGGAGGTATTCATTTGCTGAGTAGATTTCAGTTTCTGCATAAAGCAGTTGGACAGAAACCTGTATTTTAAAGTAAAGGAAAGCCCAGGGAAATGTACCATACTTAAATTGCAATATTTCAAAGCTGACAGTAAGCATGCTCCCTTCATTCTCCACCACCTCTTTGTTCTGCCCCACCCCCGCCTTATATATCCTTCAGCTTTAATTATTTTTATTACTTACTATTTATGCTGTAAAAGCTGAGTAAGCATGCTCCCTTCATTCTCCACCACCTCTTTGTTCTGCCCCACCCCCACCTTATATATCCTTCAGCTTTAATTATTTTTATTACTTACTATTTATGCTGCTCAAAATATGCTAGGTATTTTTTGGAGACAACCCTTGCCCTGAACAAGATAATACAACAATAACTGGGTAGTACCAGAATGCCATTTCCCCTTCTTTTATAGCCCTATTACTGTTCTATCTGAGCAGCTCTGAATTTAATGCATTTCACCTCATCTCCCTGTGCCCTAGGGAAGGACCACCATCTCCATTGTACAGATGGGAAACCAAATACATCTATAGTGTACAAAGAGTAGAGGTCTCAAGCCAGTTTTTTCTAGTCTCTAGTCTCACTCTAATGTGGTCCAGTTGAAAACAGTCTGCTGGGCACTGTTTTCAACAGAATGCATGGCCACTGCCATTTTCTGCTGGGCAGTTTTCAACAGAATGCATGGCCACTGCCATGCATTCCACCTGCCTTAGCAGCCATACTGTGTCATCCTCACATAATTTTTAGAAGGGTCTTGGTGCCACCTGTCTAAAGGGCATGAGTGCCTATAGAAAAGTTGATTTGTGGTTGCTCTGTTAAATAATCAGATTAAGCCACAAGCATCGTGCAGCTGCTTAGACTCTGAGCAAGGTAAAGGAGAGAGTCAGATTTTAGACAAACAGACAGTTTGCCTGTCCCTAGAGGTTAATGGACAGATTCTTAAAGGCAACAGTGCCTAATTCCCACTGATTTAAAGGGGAATTAGGTAGGCATCTATCTATCTCCCTTAAAGGCTGAGCATAAATGACTTGGGCAGTCAATGGGTGAGTAGTAGCAGACAGATTTCAAAGCCTGTCTTCCAAGACCTAGGTATTCTAAGCAGTCAACGAACCATCCCCATCTCAAGTCTGTAGGACACCCAAAGAAAGAGGATCGTAGACTTTTAATACTCAAACCTATTTGCATAGGCCACTTTCTTTCCCCATTCTCCCCTAGGCAGTAACACATTTGGTCATGCACTGCATAGCCGCAAAACTGAGGCATTCACAATCTTTGGAACAGCTGCCTTTTGAATTTCTTTTCCCTAAATATGTTCCTCTGCCACTAGAATCTGAAAGCATTGCTTTTGATTATAAACACCTCCTACATCCCTGCTGAACAGATTGCCATTCTCCCTCGAGACTACCTCTGCAAATACACCAGGAAAACTGCCAGTATACAGAGCTCCCCTCCCTTCTTCATTGAGGAAACCCGATCCTGAGAGTATGGTACAGATGCAGCATTCATACAAAACGGCCCCCACAGCCAATTAAAAATACTCAAGTCAGGATAAATTAGAGTCTTCTTGGGGATTTTCCCTTATTTTCTGAAACCTTGATAACTGTACACAAATAAATAAAGTTCCAACCATTCTGTCTGTGATAATTGAACATATAATAAATCTGAGCAAAAACATTTCTATCAAAAAGAGTTTGATGAAGAACATCTTATGTAACAATATCATGACAGAAATTTGCCCTGTTTTCCATACTATTTCCCTTTTATTTAATAGTGGGAAAAGGAAGAAGAGAAGGATGGAGAGAATAAATAAATTAGAGAAAAAAATTATTGGCAATTTCCTGGGATTTTTTTTTCCAAATATCATCACATTCATCATTAAAAATACTATATTCCAAAAAGACAGACCTGTGTGGTCACATTCTTGTAAACTCACAGTTCTCATATACTTTATTCTCTCATTTGTCTGACATTAATCTGGATTCATATGCCAAGTCTCATGCAATGAACACGATAATAAAACCCATTTGACCCTACACTCCAGCTTAGCTGGAGATGCCTTCCATAGGCACCAGTGTCTCCCATACGAATGTGAAAATCTTTTTTCTGCTCCACAGCCATCTCTCCTGGCCAGTGGGTTTAGGAGGGCAATGTGACCCACTAACCAGATGTATCCAGGGTGGGGGGAGGTTGCAGAATAAGGACAAGACTGTGGCACTGCTTTCCAGCCAAGAACATTTCATCGAGCAAGATACCAAACACAAGGAGCTCAGCTGGACAATGTAATACCCAGGAGGGCCGTCACCTCTGAGATACAAACCTCTTCCGACAGCCTCTGCAGTACATGCAGCTGATATTCCCATATGAAACTGTAGTCCACGCTGCAGCCCAACAACACAGTCCTTCCACAGGCAAGTAGTCTAATGTTCAAGAGACAGCTCTAGAATAAAATACAACAGCAGGCGACATAAAATAAGAAGTGTTGATATTGGCTAGAAGTTGAACATAATACAAACAGAAACAATCAGCAACTGGTGCCAGCCCTCTGGACTTAAAGAATTGCTATCAGCTCTTGGAACCACCACTTCCAGCCATGTTTCTCCATCTGTTGTGGCTATGTGTACTTGTTCATATTATGGCACCATCTCTCACACAACAAAACTGCCCCGTTTCTCTCCGCTTCCTCAATTTAAATATATATATATATATCCTATTGTATAGCATAATCAGTTACTACATAGTGTAATATAACACATGTAACTGTGTGTTGCAGGCAGAATTCCTCTCAGGGAATTTCACTTAATTAATTTACTGCCAATTTTTTAACATAAAATTTTAATTACTGATTCAGGTATTGAGAAAAAACAAGAAAACAAACAATTAAGCAAACACTTAGGGAAACACCTTGCCTCCCCCTTCTCCAGACTCAGCTTCAGTCCAACATGTCTCTTCCCACTTTCCTAGTCTCACCTTCCCTTGTTTTGCCAAACCCTTCAGTGCAGTGTTGCGTGGCGCAGGAGGTCAAGGTCAGTGCATAGAGGTTTATTTCTGCTGCCCCTTGCTTCTTACTGGTTTTCCTCCACTGCTTCTTGCTTCTTACTGCTCCTCTGCCCTGGTGTAGGACCCTCCATGGGCCCCCATCCCTTCAGGGGTGTCGCTACCCCAGTGTGGATGTGTGTATCTCCAGCGGTGATCCCAGCAGTGTCCCCTTCCACACAGCTTCCCCACTTCTCCTCCCTTTTCTCCAAGTGGGTCTATTCATGTTTTTCACCATGTGTCCCCTTTCCTCTGTCCTCCTGTGTGTCCTCTCACACATCTCCATTTGTGTCTCCTCACGCGTGCGTCCTCCCACCCCCCAGGCTGCGCCTCCCACGCCCAGTGGCACTCCCGGCCTTCAACGGCAGGGAGCGGAGGCCCATGCGCTCCTCTGATTGGCTGAGGCTCTGGTGGGCGGTTCAGAGCCGTCTGGAACCGGCTGCGGCCAGCACAGGGTGGTTCATGGCCTCCTCCCACACGGGGCACCCTGCTACCAAACCCTGCTGCTGATGCCTGATAGACGGTGTTACATGACTGAATAGCCTCATGACCAGTAGCACTTGTTATAATATTTTCTGAATATTTCCCATTCCAAGAATGTTCAATAGCGTTCAATAGTCCCACTGAAGTCAACAGGACTATTAACATGCTGAAGTGCTCCGCTCCGTATTTCCAAAGGCTATTTTACCTATTTCCACCATTCGGAAAAAGAGGCAGTAAATTTTTTTCAGGAAATTTACGTTTGTTAACCAAACCATTCACTACCTTAGTCTACGCCGAGTTTATGTGATTCATACCAAAACATTTATTATATCAAAAAAGATATATAATTGAAGTGACAACTAGACAGCCCATCCTAGTAAAATGTCTGCTGAAATCACATTAGTGCTTTGGATATTAAGACCAAATATATATCATGCCTGGCTTGCTTTGGGGAATTTTTGGGGCTGACACTCCAGGACCAGTGACCATCTCCATCTCCCAGTTACTGCAGTTACAGTAGGAAAGACTACAAACTCCTGAAAAGACATATCTCAAGCATCAGCTCTCCCAATTATGGCCTAAACCTATTATAGTTGATGGCTAGGAGTTTGGACACAATTAATATTTTTCTTTAATCCTGGATTGTAACCCTTCTGCAAAATGAAAGATTCCTTTTTCAGAGTGGAAAAAAAGAGTTTGTCTTTTTCATCACTGGAAAAAAGAGTTTGTCGCCGTCTGAAAGACATTTTTCATTTCTCTGGACTAATTAGATGACTTGCACAAAAATATGGCAAAAAATTGAGAGAGATCTCTGTTTACTTTAAATCTTTCACAAATTAATTTGAACGAGGTCAAATTACATACTGTGAGGAGACACTGTAGTATTCCTTCTGAAACAAATATCCCTGAACTGTGTTCTGCACCTAAGAGCTACTTTTAGGAATCATTTACTAATAACGTGTGTGTTCAAATGACCAAAGAACTTTGTAGAAAGTATGAACATGATCTTAGTAGTGTCAATAACTATCATTACATTTGTGATACTGATAATGAATGGAAAGCATACAGTCAAGCAAAAGAATGAAGAAAAATTAGCTACTATATCTTAGGCTGTGGTTTTCAGAAGCCAAAACCTTTGACCGTTATTTTTAATGAAGATTTTACCAGTTCATACCAGAGTGAAATAATAGATTCATTTCTACATGAAATTTAATTGCCTCCAAGCATTTGAAGGACAAACACTAGAAATTAGTCAAATTTGCGAAGGTAGGACAAAAAATATGATGAGGACTAAAGAAATACAGTTAGAGAAAAGAAAAAAATAAATACCAGGAATCAAATTAAATATAAAATATCAAGTCCAATCAGATGACAGAAGGAATCAGCAAAGTTCTGTCCCAAGATTCAGCTGAAACAGGACTGATCAAAACACCTGATACCTTGTTTTGTAAAACAATCCTAAATTGGCAACAGAAGGACCGAGATCTTCCAAAAAGTCTTTTCCATCCATTAGAGAGAATAATTCTCTTCAACTGGAAGACCAGTATGGTATTCATAACTCCTCCAGTTGAACATAGTTCAACAAATCTTCTGACAGGCTGAAAAAGTGTGAACTGAACATCTGTTGTGTTTAAGTACACATATGCTATAGCTATAACAGTTCACTAAATAGGACCAGAGCACAGGCTCAACTTCAGCTTGGTCCCACCTATAGGAGCACATATCAGCTATCATGCTCCCGGGCAATGTCTAGGCATGGACTAGGGAACAGCATAGGCCAAAGACAGCTTCAAATAGGCATCCTGCTTTGGGTGGGAAGAAAGTTCAGGTGTAAGGATACAAGCTGTGCCAGCTAGTTACCCTCAGGGCCAAAATGTTGTTCCTGATCCATTTTATTTACCAGCATGCATGTAGCCATAGAGTCATTTTCAGAGCGATAAGCCAACAGAAGTAAATCAGTGCCCTTCTGTTGAAGTCCATTGCAAATCAGATTTGAAATCCATGAGACTTTTCTGATTTACTAGAGAGACATGAGGACAAAGCATCCTGAGGAGTAATGACATGAAAAAACACTCAAAAGCAAAGAAAAAGAGCACATATTTTTTTACTAGAAAGCTTGAGCTTTACTAACTGTTACTAAGAAATTTACTAAGAACGTGTGGTACATGTCTCAGGAATCACTTAGCTGATTTTTCATTCAGTTGTGCTGATGTTTAATTCTGTGTAAAGCTTTCTGAGAAGGCAGAATTTTGTTTAGCCTGTGCTTTAGTGAGGAAGTTAAGTTAGTGGAAAAAGAGGATTTTAACAGTTATATTCTGTTAACTTTGTATAGAAGGCGGTGTTAAAATACCAGCAGCTTCAGAAGAGATACAGGCAATGGAGAACTGTTGATTCAGTCGGACTGTAAAAAACAGATTCTAATGAGTCATTTTCAGACTAGCCTAAAACAAAATTAATTCTAGATTTACACACAAAATGCCCTGAGCAACTCCGCTGACACAATAGCACCTTTGAGCTCACAAAGCGGCCCACAGGACAATCTGGATATCCCAGCTAAACAGTAGTTTGCTGGGATAAATGGCAGTTTCCTATGGAGCGAATAGGGCTCTGCATCATGAGACCTAAACATTATTTCTAGTTCTGCCACTGACTGTTTAACCCTGGACAAAGCATTTAATCTTCCTGCATTGATCCATTGCTCAAATGGGATTTCATTTCTTACCTACCTGAAAGCTATGTATAAAAATATATATAATACCTAAATATTACTAAAACTAAAACAAAACAAACAAAAAAAACCCTTTTACATGTTAACTTTAGGCTAGGTCAGGTTATTATCATCTAAACTCATGCAGTGAGCTTCTGTGACCAGGGATTATGTTTACTTTAGAATAAATCAACACCACAGCTCTCAATAATCCAAGATCTTGAGGAAGACTTTGGACCAGTTTGACCAGATCTGAGCTTTGCTGGTCCCTATTTACATTAAAAATAGGACTCAGCTGACCAATAACATGAGATTGCAGCCCCTCCTCTAATACATACTAATATAACGCTAAATGGCTGCCAACATGAGCTCCGTAAAGCTTCCTCCCGTTCCCTGCTAAGTCTTCATTTAGTCACTTTATAGTATTTGTAGATCAAAAACAGCTCTCCAGCTCCGCCTTAAGCACTGGTTAAAGGAATTTTCTTTAAGAGTTTTAGGATATTAGACCCAAACGCATTTCTGAAAAGTCTCAAATGGAGCAGATAAAAGGGCAAGCAATGGATATAAAAAGAAATAATCTCAACTTGATACCTGGCAAAAGGGGGTGATTTTTGTGGCTGTTGATTTCACAAATCATTAAACATAACAGCAAACATAAAATGAATGTTTCCTGCCCATTTTTTAAATGTAGATGCATAGGGGGAGCTTGTAATCTTCCCCTATATGAGTGGTCATTAGATTGAGCATTATATGGAGGGCAACTGCATAAGTGCTCTTGCAGTATCATCCTCAAATAGCAGATGCAGCTGGTTGTAGCCCCAGGGGCAGAAACCAGAAGTACTTACTGTGATTGCAGTCAAAGGTCTTATCTGTGTCCAGGTTATTCTTTTCTTCTCCAGGAGAAAACATCAATGATTCAGCTTCAATAAAACTATACAATGCTGATATAGAAGGAGACATGGCTTACTTTCTCTACATTTATGACAGAAAATCTCTCTTTAACCTGCCCCTCCATCTGCATTGGTGGGCCACTCCTCAGCTGGTACAAACAGCTGCAGCGCTGGGTGGACCCTGAGCTGCTTTTTTCAGCTGTTACTTCAGCTAGCCTGTTACACTACCTGACAAGGAGCTATTTTTACAGTTGTTTATCCAATAACTTTTTTTTCTCTGTGTGCAGCCTTCACCAATAGTGTAGTACAGCCATTTCATTAGACTGTGCTTCAACAAGGCAGACAAAGTAATGAAGAACAGACTGCAGCACTGGGTGGACCCTGAGCTGCTTTTTTCAGCTGTTACTTCAGCTAGCCTGTTACACTACCTGACAAGGAGCTATTTTTACAGTTGTTTATCCAATAACTTTTTTTTCTCTGTGTGCAGCCTTCACCAATAGTGTAGTACAGCCATTTCATTAGACTGTGCTTCAACAAGGCAGACAAAGTAATGAAGAACAGGTCCTGGATTCAACAGTCTACATTTAAGAATACCCTACCATGACAGTGGTATTACTGCAGTGAGGTTTAAGCTTTATGCCCAAAACTGGCCTCAGGTTGTTGCCCTCTAGGTATCTGCTATGAAGACACTAGGTTTCTCATATTTATAGCTTCAGATGTTCATCATGTTGATCCAAACAATCTTGATGCACTAAGGAGGAACACCATAGTTTCTAAAAGCATCAGCTCTAATGCTTCAACAAAAAAAGTCTGACTGAAACAGAAACTAAAAATATATTAAAAGAGAAAAACCCAGGATACAAGAATTGGGACTCCTCTATAGAAACACATTTTAATGAGTTCAAAGTTGAGCCCTGCCTTTGCCACTTTTGATTAGTACATAATAATTCCCTCACGTGCTTGAGTAAACAAGGGTCAGACAAATCGGGACCATCATGTTGGTTCTAAGAGAGAAGCTTCTTTTTTCCTGAGGAACAAATAGGAGTGTCACACTCTATTGAGAAATTCATTTTTTTAACATCTTGCACTTGTACCAGATCAACCAGTAATGCAAAAAAACCCAAATCCAAAATCTCTTTACCCTTGATAGTTTTGGTTTTCTTGGCAGTCTTCCAGACTTACATTTCCTGGTCTTCTATCAATGATCTTCCGACAAGAATAGTTTTGGCAGACTGAATAATAGAAAACAATGTATGCTGACAATCAGACTTGAAATAATGGACAAGTATTGATACTTAAAGCTTGCTTTTAATACTAGCTCAGACTTGTATTACAGCACTGAAATCCAAAATCATTGCAGACGGGAATAGAAAGTAGACTCATTGCTATCACATCATTTCATAAGCTCTAACACTTCTATTACTTTGCTCTTTTAAGAAATACCAAGATCCTGTATGTGATATTCCAGTAATTAAGGATATGTTTCACAGAAAAATTCCCAGCTATTATGGTGATCGTACCAGATTACTTTTGTACTTCATTTGTACTTTTTTTTTTAAAAAAAGCACACAAAGCGACATGTGCTGGAAAGTACTGATTGCCTTGAGTTAGTCATTGTAAGACCGTATCCTGAAAGCACTGAGCGCTCTTTAAGCTTGAATCGCAATAGTGAAGGGAAGCAGATATACTCATGAGCTTTTGATTCAGAATTTGTAATTCAGCTTTGCTCAAGACTTGATTGGGAAAAACTGTTCCTGGGACTGATCCAGAGAAAGGCTGAGTTTTACAGAGAACCCCATAACTCACATTGACATTTGTATTAATGTCAGTGACAATTTATGGTGTGAGCTCCTCTCAGGATCACATTTAAGATGAAATATCAATTCTCATTGGGAGCCCCAAATACCAATGCTCTTTCACAATACAATCCACTGATTTCCAAGGATTTGGCCTATTAAAAACAGACTAAGAAATTATTAAGCTTTGTGCTTAATGTGCATGTGCTCAAAGTGCACATATTCCTTTTTTACTTCCACTAAGTTATTTGATGATATGAGAGAGAGACCATAAAATCAATACTGCCTCACGTAGCAGTACTGCACACAAGGGGTAGCAGACACTGTAGGCTGTTACACATCTTCTCACAACTGGGCAAAACACAGTAAGGAATAAGCAGTCCCTTGAATCCGGCAAGCTCAGCGAGCATTTGAAAGGCATCACAAGCTTTTTTCTTCCTGCAGCAGCAGTCAGGCCAGTGCCCCTAACCCCAAGCAGATTACAAACTGACAAGTTACACCCTACTGACTAGCCTCCATAACTAATTCAGTTGGCGTCGGGTTTGGTTGATTTGCACTCATAATCATGCAGGCTGTTATACAGCACTAGTAATATGAGAACTAATGAAGCAGCAGTTGCTTTGCTCAAATTATTCCCCATACTTTCCCTTCCGGTGGCTGCCTGACTTAAGAAGAGAGGCCCTGAAGGCACAGAACATGCTGGATTCCCAAGGCCCACATATCAGGGCAGTCCCTTATGCAGCCTTCATCCCTCTCTAACTGTTGCTACAACATCCAGTAAAATGCACAGCTACTTCTGAAATATTTTGGCATAGCATTACCTTTACAATACAGCTTAGATTTCAGGCACAGCTTTTAAGCACAGGTCTATTTGTAGGCATACAGACATATGGTTTTTTTCACCAAGTAGGAAACAACTTGGTTCCTTTATCAATCAGTTAGTCTTTCCAAAGAAGTTGTTGAGATGTAACTAAATAATTCACTACTGTATCAGGGCATAAGAGAGTACTGAAGGACTGGAGGCCTCTTTTCTAAAAGAAAACTGCTGCTAGGAACTGAGGAACTGGACATAAATTTAATACGTATTTTGATAACTTGAAGGCAAATTAGGTTTCCTTTGCAAATATTGGCTTACCAAATAGGCATGCAAATACTCTAGGGTAAACACTCAGTACAGCACACGGAAAGTATTAGTTATGATTATACTTTCCACTATGAAATAAAAGGGGTACACGTGCACCTCTGGTGTGTTCAGTTGAACAGTGAGCCTTCTGCCTGCAGACGTGCAGCCACTTGGACATTTTCAGTGTGTGCTTAGACCACTGGAAAAGCACAGAGGGAAAGAAAGAATGGCAAGTGAGTGCACAAGGAGGAGACAAATGATACTATGAGCATTACCCACGTGCACCAGGAAAAATGCTTGCAGCCTAAAGGAGGTACAGGTTGGCATAATATCCAGACCAAAGCAGAGGGTATACCACACAAAACAATGAGTGAAAAGCAGAGCAGCAAAGCAAGACATCAATCTGTTATGTGCTGTCTCACAAAGATTTCTCTGTATATGTCTTACACCATCATCTGTTTCACCTCTGAATTTGGCCCTCTATGTCTGTGACTATGGAACAGAGGATGATTCTTAGACTAAAAGACCAGGAGGTGCATTTCTCCCTGTAAACCACACAATAGCGCCAGATTTAGTAATACCCTCTTCAGCCCCAATAACTCGAGAATAAACTTGACTTACAATATTTTTGACTAACACAAACCTTAACAACCAAAATTTCACTCAAGTCCCTTAAAAAGCCAGTTATCCTAGAGGTAATAGCTGTATAAGTCCTCTAATCACCTAGCTAGCAAAGACCTCCCCACACCTACACATATCAACCCCTTTCAACAAGTTTATGATTGCACGCAGGACTCTCACATTAGGCAAGAGCCTAATAATCCCTTACGTGCTGATGTGCCTTCATACCTCATCACCAAATCTTTTAGGCCAGCTCTTTAATGGTAGCTTTGTGTTACTGTTATTAAAATGCGGCTGGAAAAAAAACAGTATAAAATACCAGAGCTGGGACTTCAGCAAGCATTCAATCCAGTGCCACACAGGATATCCTGGAAGATTCACAAGGAAATGCTTTAAGCTGTGCCTAGTAACAGTCCATAAACACAAAATGGTTATAATGGTACTGTATCAAGCAGAGGCAAAGAGTCTAGTAAGAGTCATTCTTCCTTTACTCTTTTCAAAATGGATCTGAAGTAGAAAATAACAGGAATATAAGCTAGACACTATTAAGATAAAAAATTACAGAAATAAAACAGAAGAAGTGGATCTAAAAGAATGACAAACTAATACAAAGAACAATTATTATTCCAAGTATTACCTGGAATAAAATAAAGAACAGTATCTTGAATGAAAATAACTTTAAACAAAATAATTGGTGAGAAAGCACTAAAGCAGTAAGAAAGTCAGCATGACTTGGGAACTTACCTACAGCCATAGCCTGTCAAAGGTTTGTAGGCAGTGGGTCCTTTTGTGCATAGTAAGATTATACCAACCTCATGTGCTGTTTTCTTACTGCCTAAGTACCTCTAATTAATCTAGTGTGGCTACATACAGGACAAAATAATTTTCAGCATTCAGATCAGATCCAAAACATTGGAGTAATCCATGATAGGAAAGAAACAAATCGCAAAGGAGGCCAGAGAAGGAGAGAGAAGGATGATAGTAGGCTCAAAATCACTTCCAAGGCAAAAGTATTACCTATCAATGTTTAACTAAAAGCTAGACAACATGTACTGGTTATCTATAATTAAAAAAAAAAAAATCTTTAAATGTTTGGGAAGGAAAGTATCATATGAATGATATGACATGAATTAGTCAAATGAAGACTCCATTCTTGAAAAGTGAAAACTCCATTCTTCGAGACTTTTCATTCTTGAAAAGTTTCCAATTGTTTCTCGACATTACTGACCAGCCTGCTATGTCACAGAATTTTGTGGCTTTTGTTTTGGTGTTTTTTAAACTTTCCCAAGGAAAATGAAACCAGACACTTCAGAATATAATGAAATGCAGAAAATAAGAAGAGAAAGCCTACATAACAGCTCTATCCTAGTGATGAAATAGTAGAAGTTTCACATTTTTAGCATCTTCATGTTGGTTAGCATCTGTGTAGTGTTAGTATTCATGTTGTTAGCACCTTCTTGAAAATGCTGCTTAATGACACCTGTGGTTCCCAGGGAATTATGTACCCAAGGGTTCAATACTGGGTCCAATCCTGTTTAACATCTTCATTAATGGTCTGGATGATGGGACAGTGTACCCTCAGCAAGTTTCCAGATGATGCAAAATTGGGAAGAGTGGCTGATACACCAGAGGGTCATGCTGCCATCCAGAGGGACCTCAACAGGCTGGAGAAATGGGCTGACTTGAACTTTTTTCAGTTCAGCAAGGGGAAGTGCAAACTCCTGTACCTGGGGAGGAAAAAACCCATGCACCAATATATACTAGGAGATGACCAGCTGGAAAACAGCTTTACAGAAATGGGCCTGGGGGTCCTAGTGGACACCAAGTTGAACAAGAGCCATGTTGTGGCAAAGAAGGCTAATGGTATCCTGGGCTTCATTAGACAAAGTATTTCAGCTGGTCAAGGGAGGTGATCCTTCCCCTCTATTCAGCACCAGTGAAGCCACACCTGGAGTACTGTGTCCAGTTCTGGGCTCCCCAGTACAAGGGAGATGCGGGCATACTGGAGAAGGTCCAGAGAAGGGCCACAAAGTTGATTAAGGGACTGGAGCATCTCTCCTATAAGGAGAGGCTGAGAGAGCTGGGACTGTTCAGACTAGAGAAGAGAAGGCTCGGAGGGCATCTTATTAGTGTGTGTGTGTGTGTGTGTGTATTAAAAAAAAAGTGTGTGTGTGTATATATATACACGTCTATATATGTGTATATGTATGTGTATATGTATGTGTGTGTGTGTGTATATATATGCGTGTGTATATATATATACACACACATGAAGGGAATGTGCCATGAGGATGGAGCCAGGTTTTTTCCAGTGGTGCCTGGTGGTAGGACCAGAGGCGATGGGCACAAACTGAAACACAGGAGGTACCATCTGAACATCGGGAAACACTTTTTTGCGGGTAGAGTGACCAAGCACTGGCACAGGTTGCCCAGAAAGGTTGTGGAGTCTCCATCCTTGGAGATATTCAAAAGCCATCTGGACACAGTCCTGGACAACTAGCTCTGGGAGGCCCTGCCTGAGCAGGGGAGGTTGGATAAGCTGACCTCCAGAGGTCCCTTCCAATCTCAACCATTCTGTGGTTCTGTGGTTCTGTGGCTCTGTGATTTATTTGTATGTTAAATAGTGATATAACAAAAGGCAGGATCTTACAAATATAATAGGGGAAGTATTTGGAGAGAAAACAGTTTTATAAAAAAATGCAGAGATAAATGAGCTTACAAAAATCAGGGTACGAAATTCCTTCACACATATTAGTTTAAAAAATAGGTAATTGACTGAGCTTTATGCAATACACAATCCGAAAATGAGCAGAGATCTGTCACATATATGCACTGGCCTTTCTGAATTTTGAAGGAATGCACTAGTAACAAAAGACAAGTACTACCTGAAGAAAACAGTGCAATACCAATTTTAAAAATGGAAAAAAATATGCACACAGACAACCGCTGTCCCTTAAATATAAAATAGCAGAAAAACTAGCAAAAGTAAAATGATATTTCTAAAATGGCTGGAAGAGAAATCTACAAAATGAAAATAAGGATAGAGTGAAGGGCAGAGAGGCCTATCCCTCCCCCAGCCATAAATGAACTGAAGGGATAAATGTTTTTTGATATTTTTTAATAACTTACTAGGAGATTTAGAATCCTTTGTTTTGAAGCATTTGCTTCTTCCTATGATTTATGTTGGCTGCAATGTTTCTGTGAGGTTTTGACACTTGTTTATAACTTTATGTCTGATTTTAAAGCTTTGGGGCTTTTGTCTCCAAATATTTATTTTAAAGCATCTACAAACTGATCAGTAATGCACTCTGCCAAACATTCCGGGAACATGTAATTAATATAAAAGCTTGACTCTAATGTAAAAGCTTGATACTTCAGAGACACACTTCCACTGCCTTTTGTTGTACGCAGGTAGCTGAGATCCATTCCCTCCACCTCTACATTTGAAATGTGTTCTTAGATTTGGTAATCTTGTTCATGTTTCCTCATGCCATCCCTGATGACTTACTGGTATTTCTAGGCTCCATTATGCCAATTCGTGAACAGTATTTCCCAGTGATCATTTGTTGGACTGGGCTGACCAGTGCAAACAATGTCAGATTATTATTGACAGTGCATCTACTGTACATAGTGGCTACTAACACCCTAACAGGAACCTGCACAAATCATCTGCAAAATTATTTAACCTTGGCTCCTCTAGTCCTTCCATTTCTACAGGTACGTGCCCTGAACCCTGGCCCCTCCTGCCTCCTCAGTTCAGGATGCACAGGTTACCTGGCTCATGCAGATGGACCTCTGCCCTCTCTTGGCAAAGCTCCACTGCCTTTGCCCTCTACCCTCGCTGTCCTGTTCTGCAGCACAGTGACCAGTGTGACTTTGCAGGCAGCTGCACATGCCACAATCCTATAATGCCAATACAAAATATAAACTGTGAACTATGGATTGACTCCTGTTAGGGTTGGTGTGTTTGTAATGCCAGGTGATGCACATTTGCGGCATTAATCGAACATTGGGAGGCAGTAACCTTAACCTTCTGGGAAATCATGCAAGAAGGAGCACTTTTTCCAATCTTGAACTTCGCGTTGTAATAATGTTTTTCTCATTTACCACAGAAACTTTAGAACCAACTGGGAGAAGATTTTAAGATGTTTGTCTTGTCAGAGTAAATTTCTTCAGTGAGTTTATAACCAGCGCTGCACTGGACTATTATAAGCAATATAAGCTTGCCTTTGACTGGCACCTGAAATTTGATGCAATTTCTTTTTAATCAAGACCTTTTACACTTACAAACTTGCTATAAACAGGATCTTATTTCTTTCTTTTTCTAGATTCAGAAGATTTATATTAAACAAACATTTATAAAAAGGATACCAAATTTGACTTTGTATTATAGCAAATAAAACATAAACAGTGCCCATCCATTCTGAGATGCTTTACAGTTCAAGGCAAAAAAAAAAAAATTCCTGTTTCAGATTTAAATTGTGGTGGTGCTGTCCAGCCAGAGATCTAAACCTTCTCCTCAGTTTTAAATTACAAAAAAAGCAATGTAACTTTTTCTGAAGGTAGTAAGTTAGCATATTTAGTCTTTTTGCCATTAGCTGATTGATGAAAGGCCTTGGTTGATAGGAGACAGACATACCTCAACTTTTTGCAAGATCTGTATTTCTGCCCAACATTATCTCTATGGAGAAACAGTGGCACCTAGCTGTCAGACAGGCTAACCACTCAAAGTGCTCCTGGCCAAGACATGCTACACATCCTCCAGGGATCACCCAAAACTACATGCTGACATAATTTAACAGTTCCCAGTTAGTCACAAAACAAAAAAATATGATACTAAAATCTTTACCTGACAAACACCAGTTTTCAGAAACACCTCATTTTGATTCTTCATTCTGACCTCTGAGAAAGCTTCACTTTAGTCTCAAAACTTTGGCTGTGAATTTGGTCTCTAGTTTGGGAAAGCACATTAAGAGTAGGAAGAATCCTGGAAATTTAGGACAGTATCTATCAGAGGGCACAGGAAATGAGTTCTTTGTGCACATACAATAGAGCTGGCAATAGCACTGTTTACCCAGTCATTATTAATATCTTTGTTTTCATAGGGCTTGATTGTATACCCTACTGCGGCACACCGCTCCCAGTGTTTAATGGGATAAGTATTCTGTGCCCCTTTCTAGTTTTTCTTAGAAAAACTACTACTTTCCCCCTGCTCAGTTCTTCTGTTGTCCCACTTCTCTGTTCAGTGAGATCTCAGAATTTGCTCATGGAAGCTGAATTCCTCTTTGACTAATTGCATTTCTTGACAAAACTGAGCTTGCCAGGCTGTCAAACTCAGGTAGCTGGGATGACGGATGTTTCAAAAAGTTTAGGAATGATACATAAATTGTCGCATGAAATAACATCGTATTGATGCATAGCATTACGATATATAAATTCTCATGAAATTACAACAGTGCAAGCACTCTTACCTGAGAACAGTCTTGAAATTTTAAATCTACCCCAGATTGGAAACTAAACAGATTTGATCCCACTCTAGTTTTAGTTTCTGATGGATTCTGAATGATAATATGGAAAATCACAAAGAAAATGCCTGGATTCCTATAAAACACAACTTTATATAACATATAAAAAGTATTTTATAATGTTTCTCATGCTTAGCAATCACACTTAGCAGTCACACAGCAGAATTCACTGAAGGAGCTTTTTACAATTTCTCATAAACAGGGAAGGAAATTAAATATTTTAATGTTGTTATACAAATTGATTGTCCTTCATCACCTGGAAAAATGCTCTCAGTTCTGGTCATCTAATTTCAGTAGATACAGCAGGATTTTATTGGAGCTACACTGACAACAGAAGTCTTTATAGAAGTTGGGATATTCAGGGAAATCAGCCTTGTAAAACAGTAAATTCTTTCACAGATCCATGTTAAAACTAAAGGTTAAGTACCACCACATCAGGTAACAGAATTCTAAAACCTGCTTGGCACAGTTGGAACTCATACAAGGCAGAAACTACAAATATAAATTTTTAGAGAAGAGCTGATATAGGTCAGGGAGTGCAGAAGAATCCCTAATAATGACCACTTCAGACAAGCAGATCCGGGGCTCATTTCTCATCATACAACATTAACGGGAAATCAGTGAAATCAAAATGCAAGACATGGATGAAGGGATGGTTTCACCTGAAGTAATAGTACTCTGAGGGCTACAGCCCAGAATACCATGCATGCATACTTTGCACTGACTGGGGGGAAGCCATTTTGCTTCAAAGCATCAACCAACCACTAGCTAACAGGATTTAGGAAGAAATTTCCCCATGAGCAACTATTTGGAGAATTCTAGCACTTTCAGCTGAACTCTTTTGTACCAGACACTGCTGAAACAGGACACCACATCTCAGGTTTGACACAGTATAGCAGTTCTTACATTCCTAAAATTCCTGTTTAGTCAGTGCAAATTAGATCTAACTGAATGGTCCTGCTGGGCTTACAAAAATAAGGGTAAAGATTAAAGTCTAAATTAGGTAGAACGTTACTACTAGTAGTTTGACTGCAGTATATGTTACGATGACTGTATTTAAAGATGAGCTATGTGTAAGCTCAAAGCAAAATTCTGCAAGCCAGTGGAGCTTCTGCTGTCTTGGAAGAACATATACAGCTCCAATGGTCTGTATAGGCACTATTACAGAACTCTGTGAAATTGTTTATTGGTGCAGCCCCAAATAAAAAAATCATACCAATGACTCTATAATATTCCATGTAGTGTTCAGGATAAAAGTCAGTAACTATTTGTACTATCTAAAAATTTATCTATGTATACAGAATTCAAAAGTTTCTTCTACAAACTAGCCCATCACTTAAAGCCACCAGAAATGAGACTCATGAATGAATAAATGATATGATTATACCAAGAAGACTGAGACATGTCATGTCAATAACTTCATCTACTATCTGTGTCACTCAGACAATGAGGAAATTCTTGAAATACAAACCCCAAAAAATTAATTACATGGAGTACCAAACTCTTTCCATTTTTTGTCAAGCTTAAATAATTTTAAATGTGAATGAAATCTTAGAGTATACACACTGTATCTATAGTATATAAAAAACTAGACTGACTGTGTTACAATTCCCACTAGGATTCAGGGAAATAGTCTTCCCGGATAGTACTAAATCCACACACTTTCTTGGGGTTTTTTAGTTGTTCAGCTGGCGAATAAGTGAGTAATGCAAGGGATATATTCTACATTCCCTCCTTGTAGAAAGGCTGGCTCATACAATAATACCTGTTAACATTAATATAAACGTAGCGTGGGCAGGGATTTCTCCCTGTGTTACTTAATACTCATTATTTGAATATTACAATTAATGATTTTTACTTACTATTTGTACTGTGATATACCTACAAGTCTTACTATTGGTCATTATACCAGGTACTGTACAATAGAGGAATTACAAGGCAACTTCTGCCCCAAAATGTTTACTGTTGAAGACTGAAATAAAAAAAAAAAAAATTTAAGGTTAACTTCATTATGTACCTCCAAAACATCTTTAGACCACATAAAAAAGAAGAAACAAAAACAAAGGAATGTGTTTTGGAACTATCAAAGCAATAAATATTTGTATACATCTAATAAATGTAAAAGAGGAGCCTGCAACATAGTCTTAAAGTGGCTGGGGGGTGTTTTTTTTTTTTTTTTTTTTTTTTTTTTTTTTTTTTTCCCCTTTTTTCAGTTCCTCTCCCTTACAATCTACTGCTTTCCAGGCATGTGCTTATGCAATTCCACTCGAGAAGCTCTACCGAGGAAAAGGCAGATTTACTGAGGCTCTCATGAGGTTGTAAAATAAATCATGTCCTAAAATGTGGTCCACAAATAAGACAGCCTTTCCAGATCCTAATTCCTAAAAAATATCCTCATTGTTTATTTCGGCCACTATAGAGTCGACTCAATAAATAAATAAATAAATAAATAAGTCATTCTCAGATGTCTTAGGGTCTACTCATAGATATATAAGCCTGGCAGTTAAAGCCTGATGAAAAATAAATACTCTAATTAAAAATCAATAACATAGTAAAATAATTTCTCCAAGCAACTAGCATAAACATGGCGAAAGTTTGTTATAGATATGTATGTGCAACGGCTCCATTACAGGTATCGTGATTTTCCAATACAGACTATCTTGCATGTGCTCATAACAATGAGAGCAGACTGCTGCCGTGTTTCCATTTTCTCCTAGTACTCTTTTATCAACTGTTGCAAGTAATTTTTTTCATGTTCCCTGGACAACATTCTTTTTTTCCTAGTTAGAGAACCAACTTTAAACCCCAAAACATTAAAGCACTGTAAGGAAAAGAAAAAGGTATGAAAATGTCTTCTAAAATCCTTTTAAATTTCAATACCAAGCTGGATGTAGCTTTTCCATATTTAATCAAAAGCATTCAGGTGTCTACTCTCAAAGAATTTAGCAGAGAACTACATGCCTACTATCAGCAAGTTGCAGTCCTTCAAAGTGCTTTGTGCATTGACCTTAACAAATCAGAGTGCTGAGGAATTGAGGATTCTGATTGAAGCAGGTTCTGACTTCTTGAAGCATGGTCTGAATTCTCAAAGTATTTAAAATCAGCTCTTGCTAACTGCAAGGTAGTGAGCACCATTACTCCCGATTATTTCTGAAACGTAATATTTTTTTTTCTTCTTTTCAAATGTAGTTGAATATAATCAGTTGAAAGGATATTACCAAAGGAGACATCACAGGGTAACATTTGTAAATAAACAGCATTATCTTGCCATAACTTGGTGAATGTTGGTAAAAAATCAATAGACTATTATAGCGTAGAAAATAGAGGAAATATGAAGTAGATATGGAGAGGAGATATGTTGGAATAATTTATTTTGAAACAATAAAAGGAAACAGTATTAAGAAGGTCATGATCAGAAAATAATGTCAGTTACAACATCATTCAGCTTTTTATTTTGTATGGCTCTTTTATTAGAAAGTGCAATATGCAATCCTTGGCAGAAAAATACCCCCCAATTAAAATGTTTGTAGATGTAATTCCATTTATCTAAAAGCATGCCTGTATATTGTACGGACTCAGTTCAGGTGCCAAAAATAGGCATCTAGTGCCATTTGAAATGGCTTATGATTTTGAAGACATCCACATGGATCTAGCAGATATGACACATGCCTTTCCAGGACAACAGTTGAAGGCCAGATAGGATAACACTTTAGAAGCTTGGGGCCAGGCCAGGTCAATTGATTCAAGGCTTAAGTCACATGTCAAATAACTGAGAATAATTACTAACTGAAGTTTCTCAATCAGGCAATAAGGAAGCAATTTTATGTACCTAAATGAATAACAAGCCATTATAAAGAGAGTTGTAATTAAAGATGCTACTGCATCAAGTTTGCAAGTCTAATTAGGACTCTCAAATTATTTTCTGATAAATGTGTGAGTTCCATTCCATCACCAATTAGTCTAAAATTTTCAGTTAAACCACCTCTGTTGATTTGTAAACTTGTAACTGAAGACTCATCAGCAAATTTCCAGCTTTAAGCAGTAAGAAGCAGCACCTCTTCACTATTGCGTTCAAGGGCTTTGAGGATAAGCCTCCACAGGAAAACAGGTGAAAGCCAATGTGTATTAAAGTCTGCCAAAAACTCTGTAACAGGCATCTGAATGAGACTAAGGTACTTGGACGATAGCAGACAATTTTACATAAGGTAAATGCAAGTCACAGATCACAGAAGCAATTGCACATGCCTGAAGATCTCTGTATCAAGTTCTAGAGAGAGAACTATTTTTAATTACATATTTCCTCTGCAATCTAGTACCATATCTAATGGAATTTCATGGAATGGAATAAAAAAAAATGTTGTAGATAAAATGTAAACTCTATGTAAAACTCTATGTTCTGAGTGATGGAGAAAGTCATTAATGACTTCCATCACCAGGTAAATTTTATTGTACAGCATGAAATCAGAAATTAATTCAAGGAAAGACAAGGCAGGTAATTATAAGCCCATTAAATTTCCCCAGAGTTACTTGAGGACTGTCATCCATGACTTCAAATGTACTGTTTCCAAGCAGCTGTAGTTGAATATTTGTCCTTCCAAGTTTTGGGATATTGTCTTCTCTTTTCACATTAGCTCTACAGAAGACAGCCCTTCTACATGGGCCAATGAGCTGCATAGCAAATCCTTATTTTGTTGAAGGGATTAAGGTACAACATACCTTGGTTTCTAAAGGTAAAGGGAAGCACAGGCAGTAGGTTTGAGATGAAACCTCAGAGTAGCTTCCCAGGGTCCCACTCTTCTGATGGAAGACAGGTCTGGAATTGACAAGGAAAGCCAAGGTTCCCCAGTGACCAAGTCTCTGTTTGCTTTTTTCCTCCCAGAGCTGGAGTCTTCATTTACCAAAAGGTCTACCAGCAGCACAGCTCTCTTGGAAGACATGTACTATGGCTGTTGCATACATTCCACTCTATCAGGAATGGTCTGGTGTCTTCTGTTACTCTAGAGCTCAAACAAGATTATCATAATGCTCTGTTTTGGACTTAAACTTTTCAATTTGCTTCAGATGCAACAATTATTTTTACTTATTCTGACCATTTTTCGTTCTGTTCTACTATATATAAAACAGGAGATACACAGAAGAAATATGATTTATTCCAGCCTTATTCCAGAAAATTATCTAATATTAAAAATCTTAGTCACGTCAAAACACCACTCTTACATAAGACAGGGAGAAAGTGCAGCAGAGCACACAATGTGGAAAGTCATGTCACTGAAAAGTAACCTATAGAAAGATATTTCAATTAAAGAGTTTGATAAATACCAGGAATGAGCATATCTAATTATATACCTGCAGAGAAAAAACAGAAATGGGAAAGTATACAAAGACACACATGACAATAGAGAGTATTTGCGTAAACCAAAACCTTATAGCTAGGTATAAGAAAAGTTACAGCAGACATTTAAATGTCAGTACTTTTTGTATATTGACAAAAATCAGAAATTCTGGCAGTTCAGATTACATTAGCAAATTATTTTTACTGTGTCAAATGTAGGCAAGGTGTATCTTACTAAGATTTTGTAAGTTTACTACACTACACTAGAGAGTATTTGCGTAAACCAAAACCTTATAGCTAGGTATAAGAAAAGTTACAGCAGACATTTAAATGTCAGTACTTTTTGTATATTGACAAAAATCAGAAATTCTGGCAGTTCAGATTACATTAGCAAATTATTTTTACTGTGTCAAATGTAGGCAAGGTGTATCTTACTAAGATTTTGTAAGTTTACTACACTACTTGGGCAGTATGATCTTCTTACATATCTGCTAGCTGGAATCCCACCAGGCCCAAAGTAACTTTACAGAAAGGTAATCCAACCAAGAGAGGATATAAATAAAAGTAAAACATAGCCCAGGAATGTCTATGGAAAAAAAGGTAAACTGCAGAATGAGTCCAAGGTAAATCCAATCCAATTAAGATTAAAACATAATTTAACAAATATTAATGTTACATTATGCTTTGAACTGACCCATATTCAATAGACCCTAAGTGCCTCTTGAAGAATATGAAATCTTTCCATGAACTATGAAGCAAGCTTGTGCCTATGTCTTGTTAGCTGGAGTTTACACACCAGCCCATTCAGTTACCTGTGCTGCCTACAAGTTGTGCCCACACACTAGCTTGAGTCAGCACCCAAAGACTTTACCAGAAGGGGCAATTTCATCATGCAGAACAGGAAGAAGATGTTGGCTTGAATACTGTCTTAATCCTCAAAGTCAGGTGAGCAGATACCCTCACCCATATACACATGCCTTCATGCACAGCCTGTATGAACCAGCCCACACCATTCACCTTTGGAGTTCCACCACAAGAATGGGCTGTGTGTTCTATGGGCACTCCGGGCAAGAAAGATCTATCTCAGCCATAAGCACAGCATGTAGAGCACGAGAAAAGTCAAAAACTGTCGCTGCCATAAAGTGTGGATGAAAAGCAAGCAAGCCACAACTGAGCTGAGGCCAGCTTTGTAGATGTAAGTACAGCTAACCAGGTAGGACAGAAACTCAGTGGTTATATATATACGCTGACAAACCAAATAGCCCCAGGGCACAGCCTCAGGCACTGACCTGTAATGGTCCATCCTGTCTAATGTTAAGAAGGTCCCTGGCATGTTGGTCCATTACAGCCAGCTGTACTGGGTCTGGCTGGTATGGAGTTAACTTTCCTCATAGCAACCTATATAATGCTGTGCTTTGTATTTGTAGCTAGAATGATGTGGATACCACACCAACGTTTTGGCTACTGCTGAGCAGTGCTCGCACAGCATCAAGGCTGTCTCTCCAGCATCCCCCCAAAGGCCAGTAGGCTGGGGGTGGACAAGAGGTTGGGAGGGGACATAGCTGGGACAGCTGGCTCAAACTGACCATACCACATGACATCATGCTCAGCAATAAAAGCTAAGGCGGGGAAGGAAGAGAGTGAGAGTGTATTCGTTATTAAGGCATTTGTCTTCTGAAGCAACCGCTACGTGTACTGAAGCCCTGCTTCCTAGGAAGTGGCTGGACATCATCTGCTGATGGGAAGTAGAGGATTTTTTTTTTTTTTTTGCTTTGCTTCTGCATGCAGACTTTTTTTTATTTAACTGCCTTTACCTCAACCCACGAGTTTTTCGTTTGATTTTCTCCCCCTGTCCTGCTAAGAAGGGAAAGTGAGAGTGGTTTGGTGGGCATGTGGCAGCCAGCCAAGGTCAACCCACCACACCAGCACAGCCTCAGGTAGCAGGACACAGTTCAGGGAATAGTACAGTGCCCCTTTTCACATAGAACCTTGATAGGATTCTTACCTCTATTTCAGATAATATTGTATAAGGAAAACACCACTCTTTAGAGGCAAGCTTTTGTCTTCAGAAAATTAGCCGTTCTGCCTCGCACTGATGCAGGCTTAACACACTTACTATTCCAGTTACATTCTGCAGGCATTGGAAAGGATGCACAAGATGTGAGTTTACCTGGGGTGGGTTCCTCATAACTAAATTTTGTTACTTACAGTTTTGGAGCTACTTGTAATGGTAATCCCGGTTACCATCAGTGGAGAGAAACAGATGTTTTAGGACATGATACATCTGATCTATCATAGACATAAGATTAGAAGAATTAGAAGAAACATCTTAAGTTTCCTTTCCTTCAATAGACTATAAGGGGAATGTAGACAACTAGCTCTCATGTAGACAACTGAGTTACAGATTACACCATTTACTCAAATGAATCCTACCTCTGCTACCAAAGACATGTTTTAAACTGTTACAGTGAAAACATTGCTGTTGGCACATTCCTGGTTGCAGCTTTAAAGAAGCCAAATGTTGATTTACAAGGGTGAATAAAACAAACTGCAAAACCTCTGAAGCAGCTGCTGCTTTCCCTTTGGCTAAAGGATATATTATTTTCTGTTGTATTTTAAGGACCCTAACTGTATCTATATATGATACACTGAAGTAAAACCATTTAGAGTTATTACAATCTCTCAGGTAGCTAATATGTCTTTAAAAAATACTCTAAATGTATTTACAGGCTAGAGAGTAACAATCTGTCAAGTAATTCATGTTTCTGAAGTCTTTAATATGGTACATACATTTGGTAGGATTTCTTTTTCCCCAAGGAAAAAGCAGTGGCACTCCTGATTACATCATGCTAGAAAAATTGCCTCTCCAGCTTCTTGGCTGCATTAAACAAATGAAACTACTGTACATTATGTAAACACTTGTAAAAATGTCACTGGAAATTAAACAAGTATTGTCAACCTCTTGAGGAAGATTTCTGCAGGTATTTCTCAACATAAAGTATTAGGGCTGGCTGGAGAATCACAACTCTCACAACTTGCAGAGTCTGATTTCTTCCTGCACTGGAATGAGCTGAATAAAATGAAATAGTGTAGGAAAAAAAAATCACTTAGGGGGCAAGTATCTGCTCATCTCTCTCTCTCCCTACAACAGTCTTCCACTCCCTGCAAGACCCAACCACAGTACACCAAAATCCTCCTTTGCCAGAATGTGACACAAAGTGAAAGGCTTTCACATACCAGCAAATTACATCAACAAGGAGTATCTGAGCTAGCCCAATACAGCATCTCTTGAAAGTAACAGAGCACTCAATACAGACCCAGAAGTCAGAAATTCTTGTATCTTCAGTCCATAACCTTACTGTCAGGTTATGCATCCATGTTCTTTTCTCAAGCAGCAAAGCTATTTACAATATCCTCACCATCCTCATGAATCACTCTCCACTTCTGCTAGTTTACCTGGACAGCAGACAAAACTAACAATTTTTAATTTCTTTCAGAGTTTTGGATGTTGGAGGTGGGGGAGGAGAATGAAAGATATTTTGTGGTGGTGTTTTTACAGAGCCACGTTATTATAATGAACCAGTGTGCACTGCAGGCACTAGCAGAGGGTAGAAAATCCTTGTGCCAGCTTTGCCAGAGGAGAAAATACAATGTGGAACAAAGTCTCCTACTGCAATAGTGGTTTGGATCATGTAACTTAGTCCTTGTACCTATGTTTTCCTACATGTGAAGTACAGCTAATAATCCTTATCTATTTTCAACTAACGGTGGATCTGGGTATTAATGATCCCTAAATAATCAGGAAACTCTGTTAAGCCTATC
>NW_008795017.1:7352996-7356459 GCF_000699145.1 Aptenodytes forsteri
CCTTTCTTTTTTTTTTTTTTTTTTTTTTTAAAAAAGTAGCCTTAGCTATTCTTAGTATAATTGTTTTTAAAATTGAAGTTGCTATCTCTGGAATTTCATCATTTCACTTTTAAACAAAGCATCTAGACATTCAGAGCACTCCAAAGACCTATGAATTCTTTCCATACAAACTGCTGCTGCTGTCCAGGCTAATTTAAATTACGCCTTTTTCCTCTTAGGAAAACTTCTGAAATTAGAATCTTGTCAGTTGATTGGCAATTGGCATTAAGCCAAGATATAATTCTCTGGTATGCACCATTAAACCTCACAGTGAGGATTAATTAGTACTGCAAAAGCACTTTGAAAATGAAATGTGCTGTATACTAAATAATTATTATTTTTATTATTATAACATTGTAAGAAAATTAGCATGTGACTAAGAGACAGTTTACAAGACCTCCCACTGAAAATTACATTAAGTGGCCTATTTCTGAGAGATCATCCAAATAAAAATTATCCACCTCAATATATATCTAAATCTATTTCTGTAAGGTGTCATAATGGATCAGCACTAGTAATACAGATGGGTTTAGATGTGTGATCAGTGAAGAAAAAGAAATTTGCAAAGTAATTCACAAGGCATTTCTATGAAAGATTGTTTGACTATTATCTACTGTAGCCATATATATGCATATATGGGCAAACATAATTTGTGGATATCCATGGAAAATAAGCTGCAGAATTCATTTTGATTAGTCACTTGTCTTTAACAATTAAATCAGGAACTGATTCCCAATATATCCTTTACAATATCTAGCACAACATGTACCCAGGTCTCACAAGTTTTATACAAAAAACCAGATTTTTCTTCACAATAATGGAAAGCATAGATTTCCCATGCTTCCGGACAATGCCTCTCTCATCAAAAGCTAAATGACTTGCATTAGATTTTCCCAAATAATCTGCACTGAACTTCATTATCCAGAATAGTGCTTACGGTGTTCTTAGATGAATATACACAGCTTTCTGACAGCCTTACAAGCATTAAAAGAAAATTTAAAAAAAATAAAAAATAAAGAAATAAAAAAAAATGAATCTTCCTTTTTTCTTTCAGTGTAAACTGAAATTTGGCTAGGTTAATTGTATAGGTTGTATAGGTTAATTGTATATTGTAAAAGAACCATATCGGCCATCCACTGACCACCTGACATCCCTTCTGGGACAGGGATGACCTCTCTTTCCAGAGACTGCAAACCAACTATGCACCTTAAGCACCTACAATTAGGTGAGGTGACATATACATTCCTAGCATCGGTGAAGATACATGTGTGCAAATGCAATCATTTCCAAATTGGAGCTACAGTATCAGCCTCTCTACAAAAGCAGCAATGTGTGATTTTGTAATTCATGCTCAGCTATCATTCTGAAGACTTGCTTCATAATTGTGGAAGCTAGGGACCAACTTTTCTGGGAGGGAAAACTGAGGCTTTGGATGAGACTCATCAGAAAACTTTTGCCTACATTCCTTCAGCTAATCCTTTCCTTGTTTCCTTGCTCAGGAAAAGGAGAGGTAGGAGGCTATGCATTTGCAAATTCTAGTGTAATAAATGGCAGTGAGCCATGAATAAATCTACACAGTGGGACACAGTAGAATCTTGCAAATAATCTGCATGAAAAATGCAGTTTTGAGGCTCTGATTCAGACATATTTTTCCATAATTTTTTTCTTTGTATTCTTCCAACTGTGTGGCTATGCTCAAAAAAGCTGCAGAATGGCCTAATCTGTCTTTCCAATGCATAATCTAAGCCTTAGCTCCAGCAAGGACTGGTGTTTTCTCATTAAATGTGTTTGCATAAAAATATGTTCTGTTTAGGCTTTTGGGTTGGCTTCTGTTTTTTAACAGACAGGATGCTTTCTATGGTATGTATTGTGAATTAATGGGAACAGCACTGCAGTCATTTTTAGACACTATTAGTCAGTTCCCTGGTTAAACAGGAGGAGTTGCATGTGCAACAGAGAAAGAAGTCTGTGGTGGAAGACACACGGGAAGTACATTCAGCATGTTCTGTGGAAGAAAATATGGGGTGCTATCTGTCAAAAGTCACACAAAATGCAGCTCTGGATCTATGACAGTACGTGAAATTTGTTAGTGGTAATGTATAGTCACAGAGCATGGAAAAGATCAAATGAAATGTCATTTATACATTATTTACTTCAGTTTTGAGGACTAGCAGGCAGACTGCTGCTCTTTAGAGACTCATGCTGTTAGTCCAGGTTAAATCTTGGTGAAAAATGCACACAACCTCTGGCTCATACCTTTCCTGCCCTTGAAAGCTTCTTGAGAAATGAAGAGATTACTCATCACTGACTTTATTTTGAGCTCAACAGAGAGAAGTTTATACACACTAGCTATAGCCACAAGAGAATTTCTAGAATAATTTGGACTAGAATAAACCTTTAGTTGGTCATTAATATGTTCATTTCCTCCATACTGTCAGTGATAATTAAACTAACCATTCCAAAAAGAAGATTCCTAACCTTGCCCAACTCCTCCCTCCTCATTAAATTGCTTGTTACAGCTAATTTCTGTCAATGTTTTATGTAATATTTAGCCTACATATTTCCTCTATAGTTTTAAAACAATTCTTCTTCAACCCTCTTTTGCTAATGGGAATAATTGATCCTTGTCCTCTTCCGAGCATTCTTTCATGCATTTGTGACAGCTGTGTTTCTTCCCTGGTTATTTATTTAATTTGAGGTTCAAAGAGCATAACTAGTAGAATATCCTGACACGGAACATTAAGTCAAACATTGTGGAAATCCTGATTAAAAGCTCAGTCCTGCAAGGTGCTGCATGACTTCCACAATGCGAAAAGTGCTCTCAGCTCTCTTTCCAGGAGTCTGGAAAGATTTGGAAATGTTCTGCATCAAAGATATTTTTGTTATATTTTGATATTTTTGATATATCAGTTCTGCGTCAGGGATATTTTTCTCAGGTTAGGCACAAATATACGTCTAGAAAATTTTGGGGCATCTTACAAAATCAGAGTAATGGATTCAGATAGATTAATAACACCTGTAATGATCAATATCAGTAATAATGAAATAAAAATAAAACTCCCTTGGCCTTTATTAAGCTAGAGAATTCTTTTGTTTATGAAGTTTTTCAAGAAAAATAATTTCACAGAAAATGGTTGGGATAATATTAATTCTGGAAAAATAATTGTCATGGCAAGTTGTGTAACAAGCATTTTCATTCTTAAACAATGTCAACTTTAAGAATTTTTTTAAAAATTAATTTCAAAAAGTAAGTAAAAAATTCTATTTGGGAATTCTAAAAGATTAATTCTGTCCTGGTTTCGGCAGGGATAGAGTTAATTTCCTTCCTAGTAGCTGGTACAGTGCTGTGTTTTGGATTTAGGATGAGAACAAAGTTGATAATGCACCGATGTTTTAGTTGTTGCTAGGTAATGCTTATACTAGC
>NW_008795017.1:7356892-7366377 GCF_000699145.1 Aptenodytes forsteri
ATTTCAATTATTAAACTGTTTTTTTTATCTCAACACGAGTTTTTCTCACTTGTGCTCTTCCAATTCTCTCCCCCATCCCACCGGGTGTGGGGGAGTGAGCGAGCGGCTGTGTGGTGCTCAGTTGCCGACTGAGGTTAAACCACGACAAATTCAAAATTAATATTGTTTTCAAATTTTAAGAATCCTTTTGAAGCAGTTTGATAATTATCTGTAAAAACCTTTTCTAATGTATCAAAAAACAAAATCACTTTTCAGTGTAGCACTCTCTTTAGAAAGAAAAGGTTGTCAGATAAACACATTTCATATTACTATATTCAGAACAACACAGCACCTCTAAGGTAAGGTACTCCAAAAGAGCATTTAAGGTTTTTTAAATGGCATAGAAACCATAATACCTATTACCCCTATGTCATATAGACAACTTCACAAACCAGTCTCCAAGCCTCTGTTCAAAAACAGCCTAACTTGTGACATTATTTGTATTTTAGCTCATGTTCTAGACAACTGAATCATTCTGCATCTATATTAAGTTTTACAATAGTTACCAAATTTTTGGAGTACAGTAACTCAGCCCTGTCATCTATTCTTGTACGTATGCCGTGACTGTGGCCATTCATAACTGCTTATTAACACCAGCAATTCAATCATTCGGTGCTGGTGTAAATGATCCCAGTCTACGCTGTGTCACAATGTATGAGAGGGACTGTATCAGCCATGTGTGTTAATTAACAGTAGAGAGGAGGTTAGCATGCTAACATGACCACAAGCAATGACCACACTTACAGATTAAAAACACACAGTTTCTTGAAATCTGTCTCAAAAAGCAGAAAGTTATATAATTATTTGGGTTGTAAGGGAGCTCTGAAGGCCTCTGGTCTAACCCCTACTCAAAGAAGTGCTGACATTGACAGTTGTCCCCCAAAAAGGCATGGAAAAAGACAGAGAAGCTTTGTAAAATGAATCAACCCATTGTATTTTATCCCAACTACACAAGAGTAGGGGAGGAACCTGAAAAATTCTATCACTCTACTTCTTGACAGTGTATTGGTAGAAAGTGAGTGGTGGGGTCAAGCCAGCCTACCCAAAGGGACACACTCCCTTCGATGGGACTTTCTTCACCATGAAACTCATCCAGGACAACTGACCCTTCAGCTGGCAAAATAAACAGGCTGAAAGTCAGCTTTCTACAAACTAGTCTCAAAATGTTATGTTCAATACATATCCCTCCATACAGGAAACTGAAAAATAAATTGTATAAAATACTTGAAAGTTATAAAATTATTTTGAAAAGTTGTGTTTAAATACTACCAGTACTTTAAAGAATGGCGACACTATCCTTACTCTTGTATTACAATGGCTCTATACCTTCAAGCCTGTTATCGCAGTCCTGGCATACACTTCGGACCCAGGAGTTAACACAATTATTCCAGTCAAGAATATAAGATGAAAGTTTATGATGTAAAAGAGCTTCAAACAAGTTTCTAAAAAATGAACAAAAAATCAGGCGCTCTGGCATGGATCTTCTCTCCTAATATCAGGCAGATAAATGAGGTGCATAACATGGTAACCCAGTTATTGAAGATCTCTCTACAATCTTGAGAAATAAAATGGAGACCTCCAGAGAATGGTTTAAACAACCTAAGGTCTGAATTGCTCTTTGTGTCTCCACAGGCATGGCATTTCTGCCCTACCTAAGAATGTAGGATTAGGTGATATCACGTGATAAAGACTGTATGTCTTTCCCTGAATTTTTATGGCTTTTGACTCCAAGTTGTTATTGTTATTACAAGACAAGCTAAATCATAATGCTGATAATGTAACAGGCATTAACTTAAAGGTTTCCCCGAAAGATATAAGAAAATCATTATGAATTTAAAATATCCTCCAGAAGAGTACATACTTCCTTCATAATTTCACAAATATTTTCTCATTTTCCAAACATTTCAGCTTCGCTAGGATTTAATGTATCTTTCTTGTAGTGGACAAAGCTCAGTGCAATACTTCTGCAGCAGCCTCCAGGATCATCACTGTGCCATGACAGTAATCCTATGAGACTGATTGATTGCCATTGCTTTGACTGCTTGACTGCAGTCCCAGACTGTGACTGCAGAATCATATTTACCCTCTCCCCTATACCCCTACCAAGCTTCACTGTGTAAACCTGTTTCAACTGCGACTGACACTGCAAATTTCCTAATGGATTTATATAGCTAAATTACTGGAGAGAAAAAGAGAGAAAATTCAAATCTTCCATAACACCTTTACTTTCCTGCCTGAATTTTCCTTCCTGAATAAAATAGGCAGTATGTCTGCAGAAGCTAGAAGCAGGAAATAATGCAGTGGTAAGCCAGTGCAAAGAAATGACTGATTTGAATCCTTATATATGTAAGGAATTAAAAAGCCCATCATGCACCCCAAGCTTCCCTTACACATCTAGCTTTTGCTATTAGATATTGTATTCCAAATGAATCCTAGACACTGACTGAAAACCTGGGCTTGATCTTTAGTGAGGGGGAATCAAGACAACTGGATTGATTTACATCAGGTAAAAAACTGTTATTTTTCCTTTTTAAGTAACCTGTGATGTACTCTATGTATTGCAATGGTACTGTGGTATGTATGCTTTAATGTTGAGTACTGCCATAAATAACTACCAGAATAATTTCATAAGGTATAAATTATTACTAACCCCAGGTTACAATAATTCATGAATTCCAAAGCTTTTTAATTTAATATGCATATTTTATGTATTTGAGGATGAAAAGCGCCCTTTTTAGGCTGACTCTGTTTTGATTTACACCCTTAGGACCATGACTGAGAAATGTTATTTCACACACAGAGGGAGGGAGATCATCACTGAATAACATAAATATTGTATATATTGACGTGCAGAAAATAGATTGTTTCTTTTCACATATTATGAGTGCTTCTCAGTGCACAACTTTAGATATTTGAGATAAAAAAGGAAAATTACTAATTTTAAAAAATGTAAGAGGCCATGGTTATGGCAGTTTGAGATAAAATGTTTATACAAAACGATGATGACTAAGTGCAAGAGGTACATAATTGCTTTCATAGTTTGACTATATGCTACTGCTAAAATATGCCTAAAAATAACGCCTTCAGATCAGACTATGATTGTATATGATACAGATGATGTGAAAAATGCCCCATTTACACCAGACAAATTCATCAGTGGTCGTTCAGATCACAAGAAAATTATTTGGCTATAATTACTGTTTGGGAGGAAATAGAGCTTTCTGCCATGAGAAAATTTCTACTTCAAGCCAGTATTTAATAAGTATTTTTTTAAAGTATTTAGAAGGTTTTTTTAAAAAATCTGAACAATTTGCAGGGTTTTATTTAAATCAACACAAAAATCAACATTTCTCCAATAAATATCACCCAAGTTCTTTAAACCAAAGACCTGAAAAAGAATGAGAGCTTTGTCAAGACAGGACGTAAATTGTCATTTCATTTTTAAATGTCAGTTTAAAGTGAAAATTTTGTTAAATTTTTACTTCAGGTTTCCTTCTCTATAAATTAACATTTTCTGATGTGGGCTTCTGATCAATTTCTATGACAGTAAGAACTAAATGTAGTTTGGGGATCTTCCCTGAAGGATGGGTACATTCTGCCTCACACCAGGCAGAGGCCACAGAACAAACTGAGGATGCCAACCTATGATGCTTGGCAGGTTTAGCTTCAGTCAGAGGTTGCTAGCCCCAGCTCGCCTTTTCAGCTACTATCCAGCTATACAGGTAAATGAAACAGAGGTTGTGAATCAAAGCTTGTAACTGCCAGTTCAGAGCACAAATGGAAATATGGTATCTGTGGACTGCAGTGCTGGGAGCCACACATTGCTTATTCCTCAATCACTGCAATAACAACAGCAACCCCTACTAAAAGGTGGGGAAAACCACTTGGGACAGTCACCTCTTGCCTATCAGGAGCAGCAACAAGAGTGAGCAGCATCAACAGAAACCATCCAAGTACAGACTAGAATCACCTGCAGGGAGAATACATTGTTATATTCCTTCTCATTAGAGAATTTATTCTCTTTTACCTCTAGCCAACCACATTGGTCAGATAGCAAGGGACAGAACCAGAAAATCTCCTTCTCCATGGTCCATTTGCCAGCAGGAAAAAAGTATGTTTTCTTTTCACTGTTGTCAGAGGGACAACCACAGTAGGTTCAAGCAAACTCTTGCTTGATTAGGCAGGAAAGCACTAACTTCGCAGCTTGAATTGTCAGCAATTCTTACATGAAAGGCACATACATAAGTGACTGCTTTCACCATTATTATGCTTTACAAGGAGGCAGAGAGCCTAAGGGCAGAATTCTCCTAAATAGCTGTAACTTTGGCATTCTTAGTGTCAGATGGACATTGTGTTAGCTCATATGTCATTACACAAGCTACTTGATTAAGTCTTACCGTTGTGAACCTGAATGTCATAACAGAAAGGCAGCAGAAACCAGAGCTGAACCTAGATCTTTTCCCTGAAAGAGACTACACAGCAAAGATTTACCAAATAACACTATTTCTTTTGTTCACTCTTTATTCACACATTTCTTCTCTTTTACTAGTTTTACTTTGTTTAGTTCTATCAAGAACTAAGATTCACTTTAGGAAAATATACTGGCTGTAAAAATATTTGTATGTGACTACCAAAGATAAAACATAGAAAACTAAGCCTTAAACGTGTGTTTGTATATGCACAGGGACACTGTGGCCATCTCTGGTCAGTGAAGAAGAGAAAAAGAGACATGATCTTTGTTCATTAGCATGCACAGGATCTTTGTTCATTAGCCTCAGGATGGCTTGGGAATTTAGCGTGGGGGCACTAACAGAAACACTTTCCTGATAAAGGTTCAGTAGAAGAAACTTGTGCTTATGGGGCAATCAGTCTTTGCCAACCCAAAGGTCTGAATCATGAGCCTCCAGAGCTGGGAGAACAAAACTGCTGCATTTTGAGGTAAAGAGATAAGAACTAGAGCTACAAAGCTGGACACACAAGCTATATCTACACTTGAAAATTAAGCACATCTGGGATCATGCCTTGGCCTGGGACAATATATGGTCTGACCCAGTTAGCATCACTGAATTCACAGCCTCTAAAATAGGGTGGCTGCATATTGTTGGGGAATTTATTGTACCCCCTGAGCCAAATTAAACACATTCGTGCTTAAATACATTTAAAAAAAAAAAAAAAGAACAATGCAGTGCACGTCCTTATATACACTTACACCGGAACCAATCCTATGAGCATCAGCATCAGGTGCCTCAACCAGATGTTCAGTTCATCCCCCAGTGCCAGCTCTGCAGCCCAAAGGTGGCCCTTGAGCTCTTGCATTCCAGGATTGCCACAAGACAATGCTGCAGCTATTTCTTATCTCATCATCAGGGGAAACTTCACTCCCTTACAGACAAGTCCTTCTGTCTTTGGCATCCCTGCTTCCAGCCAGTTTAACCCCTTCTGCAGCTGGGCCTTCTTGACCTCCATGCCAGATCATTCCTTGGACACAAATTACCATTGTTGAGCAGTTACAATTTGAATTTCCCATTCAATGCGAACTGCCAAATGAGAAAGGTTCTGCATCTGTGCCAATTCCCAAACTATATGCAGGAATGGGTACTGGTTGGCACAGTCTGAAACCATGGTCAGTGACTCCTCTACCAGCTGATCAAATTCAACTGCCCAAGTACATTCCCTTACACTGTTGAAGCTACTGGTACAGATATAGCCAGAGGGAGGAACATATATCACTTGATCAGTGGTTACAGTGATCCCCTCTTCCCCTCAGCCAGCCTAAAATATTTCTTTTCCTCAGCCTTCTGTGGGGACAGTATTGACTTCTTCCCTGCCCACTTCTAGAACGTGCAAGAGAGGTCACCAAGACACCACAGATTTCGTGTACAAGAAATTGTCCTGCAACAGCTTCAAAGTTCTCTGCTCTTTACCTCCTGCCCTTCTACACCCCTTTTTTCCTCTCCACTTCCTGTCAATAGAAAATGAACACACAGGAAGAACCAAAAGCTGAGATACTCTGCCAGAACAACAGTATCTTCAGCAAGAGCTGCACAACACACAGCACTGAGTGAACGGCAGGGCGGGCTAGAGATGAGAAAAGGAGTACAGGCTGACCAAGGCAACCCAGGAACCCCAGAGACATATCTTAAATGTGGGCTGAGCTCCCACTTCTTCCAATTCTTCCTCAGCACCCAAGAAGAGCTCTGTATAATTCCAACATAATTGCTTCTCAGCCTTCAGATGTAACAAGGATTTTTTTTTTCCCACTGTGCAGGGCTGTATTTTCATAACAGATTTTCACCATGATTTATGACTTCTGTGAGCACAATAAAAGTATCTTTCCTCATAGAATGAGACATGCATGCATTTCTTGTAAAGTGGATTGACAACTTGGTTTATGGTTACTGCTTTTAAGCTCTCCAGTCACAAATACATTATTTTATAATTTCCTCTCCTCTGTCCACCTATGAATTACAATAAGTTTAGACATCACACCCAGTCATCAGAAGGAAAAAGGAAAAAAAGAGCATTATTTGTCATGCTTTGAAAAAAATAAAACTATTGATTGCAAAACAACTTTCAATAATTTCATTCTTTGTCTCAATAATGTCAATGTTCTATATCCTTCTAAAATAACAATGGATGATACAACCCAGAAAGTGGAAAAAAAAAACATTCAGGGGTTTCAGTGTTTAAATCTGGGTCAAATTAATTCAGACATAAGCGTGCATAAAAATGTCCTGGTATTCTGCAGTTTCTCAAATCATTAGCTCTCTGGAATAAGGACTGTGTCTTTGCTGTGCTTTTCAAAAAACATAATGGCACACTGACACTGACTGAGCCTCCAGGCACTCCCACAATGTAAATACCAATCACAATTAAAATTATGATGGTGATGCCTTTCACTTTTTGAGTAAAGAAGTTAAATTAGCTCTATTCTTTACCTGACAAAGGGTTACAATATTTCATTTGATGCAACATTATGTATGATCAGTGCCCAGAATCCTGGTGTTTCTGGTGGTAGGAAGACAGCCTTTATTGTTTTAACAATATTAAATATCATATATAGAACATAAGCATAAATCACAAGAGGAAAGGAGGTGAGGATGACCCCTTGAATTAATAAGAAAATGAAGACATATACTTTTGAAAGTACTTAGATATCAAAATGTTATTGAAAAGAATGGAAACTGCATGCCTAAGTATCTTCAGAAACCTGGGCTTAAACCAAAAACCTAGTGACACTGGACTCTGCATGCCTAAGTATCTTCAGAAACCTGGGCTTAAACCAAAAGCCTAGTGACTCTGGACTCTGCTATCAGCTGTGACTACTTCTACAGAAATCGCTGGGACTTGTTCAGTACAGTCCAAAAGCCCCGGTTCAACTAATGCTCCTGCCATGCTACTGTAGTACATGGCAAGCCCAGGATTAGAGCTAGAAACTCCTGGATCTTGTCATCAAATGCTTTAATGAGGGGAAAAGCACAAATTCAGTGCTCTGCCTAGTGTTGTACCATTCTTTAGCAGGGAACCAGTCAGAGCCGGATAAATAGCTATGACTGGTTCCCTGGCTTGCAAACAGCCCAAGCAGCAGACACGGCTAATACAAAGGACAAGCACTACAAGTGTCAACAAGAACCTAGACAAGCTCACTGCAGGTTGAAGATCTACCTGTAAAACAATTAGTGCAATGAGGCCGTACTGTTTTATACCTTTATACTGCACAAGAGAAAAATACTTCCTGCAAGCACTAGACCTCCCAAGTCTTGGTCTGCAATGCAGCTGTGTCTCATGATCAACTGGCTTTTCAATGGAAGTACACAAAATCGGAGGCATGAACCTATTATACAATAAAGAATCTACACTGGAGACAAAATTTGATGTAGGAGTGGATTTGTTGGCACATAACAAAAGAATAAAGTCCAACTGAAGCTTTTCCCAGTGTGGGATTTGTAACATCTCTTTCTGATGTCCAATAAATTTAAGTTCCTGCTGCATTTTTTCTCTCAGTATTAGAGTCTCTCAGAGAGGTTTTCTCTCTGACCACCAAAGTTTGTAGGAATTTAGTGTCTTTGAACCATACTATCCAATTTGCTTGAAATTAGCCATTGAATAAGGAAGCAGAGGCAGAGGGACAGATGTGGAGACAGTACAATCACATACACTTTGTTTCCATAGAAAATGAGGCTAACAAGCATAATAATCCTTATGAAGTTGCTTTTTTGTATAAATAATTGTATTTTCCTGGTGCATATATTTCCATTATTATTGTTTAATGTAAATCACTATCTATCTACACGGCATGAGTTATTGCCAGGGTGTTTAAAAGGGAAGAGTAAAAAACTGAGTTGCTATGCAATGGATAAAATGTATTTCAAATTCTTTTAAGTATATTGATTTTGCCTTTGAAATTGAAAAACATAATTTACGAGGATATGTCTATTAATTTGAATTTTGAAATAATAAAAATGTCTCATGATTCCCTCCCCCTATAAACTAAATTATGGCCATGAATTTCTGAGATGTATTGTTTTATATGATGAATTCTTCTATGAGCCATCTACTTAGGAAATCTTATGAAAGCCTCCTAACAAAGGCTAATCTAAGGATTTAATAGGGTAGTAAACTTTACAGGGCAACACCATTAAAAAATTACAAGACAGATATAATTTGATATTATTTCTCTATAACACAGTTAACCACATAGCATCTATCTTGGCAGCCTAGTTATCAATCTCCATTCATTTCACCATACCTAATAAAACTAAACATGTGAAAATCAGTCTAATTAAAAAGCTTATGCTATTTTTAAGCTGGCTGAGTTCTTAGTTTTCAGTACTGATTGACTTCGCACAAATTCCCAGGATTGAAAAGAAAGCAAACAGTCATGCAAATTACCCAAAAGGTCATTACTTTTGAGGGTAGATTAACATAAATTATAAATATCAATAATATTAAGATAAAAGATAAAGAATTCCCTTTTCCTCAAATCATACACATCTCTTGAAAGCAAATGGTGTGTATCATAAACTTAAAAATATAACCACTCACAGTAATAGTGCTGCCCTGAAATCTTATCCAAAAAGTTTGATGAAAATGTATCTACGTCTAGCCAAATTAGCAAGCAAGAGAGTCACAGAATCATAGAATCAAAAAATTATAGAATCATTTAGGTTGGAAAAGACTTTTTAAACATTCCAGGGATGGGGCCCCAACCACTCCCCGGGGCAGCCTCTTCCAATGCTTGACAATCCTTTTGAAATTTTTCCTAATATCCAATCTAAACCTCCCCTGGTGCAGGTGCAGGCCATTTCCTCTTGTCCTATCACTAGTTACTTGGGAGAAAAGACTGACACCCACCTTGCTGCAACCTCCTTTCAGGTAGTTGTAGAGAGCAATGAGGTCTCCCCTCAGCCTCCTTTTCTCCAGGCTAAACAGTCCCAGTTCCCTCA
>NW_008795017.1:7367650-7376685 GCF_000699145.1 Aptenodytes forsteri
AGGCATTAAGCACCTCAGCCTTTTCCTCATCCTTTGTTACTATGTTTCCCCCCGCATCCAATAAAGGATGGAGATTCTCCTTAGCCCTCCTTTTGTTGCTAATGTATTTATAGAAACATTTTTTATTGTCTTTTACAGCAGTCAAACCCAGAAAACTCTCTTCTGCATTCTTCCTAAGAGAATGATGAAAAATCACTTTAAGCAAATGGGCTTTTTCATTTATGCAAAGTAAATGAGCAATGATAGATCAGGTATTAAACTAATTTAACCAAACACCCTTATTCTCAGCAGTGCTTTCCTATAACTGCAATGAAACAGCATCAGACTTCGCCCAGTGCTGCTGTCTGAAAGAGGTCTTCTTGGTCTTGATTCTGTGATTACTCCGTTTCAAATGGGTTTTATACTGCTGCTGTCACTATAGCATCTAAATACCACCTAAGGAGACATTTAAGCAGCAGTAATGCTCCCTCTAACATGCTGTTCATTCTTTTTCTCACCCTTTCCCTGGGAGAAGAATTATGTTCACATTATAGTGTTTGGGTCGAGATATGGTTTTGTTGGGTTTGCTGTCATGCTACAACTGCTAAGTGTTTATATTGAAGAGGGCCAGTCAGCTTCTATTTTGAATAGAAAGGGGTAAGGGTTGGGTCAGTAGTTACATACCTGAATTCAACACTCCCTTCTTTGATTTTACCAAAAATCATTGTTGTTATACTTAAAACAAAGCATCTTTTTACGAGTTGGATCTAGACAGTCATCATTCACAAAGGTCTAGCTGCATGTATGGTAAATTCAAAACTATTATTTACTTTCTTATTTTCAAATGGTATGGATTGTCCATTTTTCTTTACAGTTCTGCTGTGTGATGGGAGAGAGTTTTTTGCATCAAAACACTTTTTCCTTTAGATTCTGAATTTATCATAGTCATGCTTCTAAACACCATATGAGAAAAGGAGGGGTTTTTGTTCCCAGGCAAACGATTAAAGGAAAATTCATCAAAATGACCCAACATTTCTTCTTCACTTGTAGAATCATAAAATCATAGAATATCTCAAGTTGGAAGGGACCCATAAGGATCTTCGAGGCCAGCTCCCTGCTCCGCACAGGACTACTTAAAAC
This sequence comes from Aptenodytes forsteri, assembly GCF_000699145.1. Classification (NCBI taxonomy): domain Eukaryota; kingdom Metazoa; phylum Chordata; class Aves; order Sphenisciformes; family Spheniscidae; genus Aptenodytes; species Aptenodytes forsteri. The sequence continues at coordinate 7,368,770 of NW_008795017.1, forward strand.
TAAACCATATGACTCAGAGCATCGTCCAGATGCTCTTTGAACTCTGACAGGCTTGATGCCATGATCACTTCCCTGGGGAGCCTGTTCAAGTGACTGACCACCCTCTCAGTGAAGAACCTTTTTCTAATGTCCAATCTGAACTTCCCGCGACGCAGCTTCATTCCATTTCCTCGTGTCCTATTGCTGGTCACCAGAGAGAGATCAGCACTTCCCCCTCCGCCGCCTGCCTTGAGGAAGTCGTAGAGTGCAATGAGGTTACTCCTCAGTCTTCTCTTCTCCAAGATGAACAAACCAAGTGACCTCAGCCACTCCTCGTAAGTCTTGCCCTCGAGACCTTTCACCATCTTGGTCACTCTCCTCTGGACACACTCTAATAGTTTGATGTCCTTATATTGAGGTGCCCAAAACTGCACACAGTACCCAAGGTGGGACCGCACCAGTGCAGTGTAGACTGGGACAATCACCTCCCTCAACCAGCTAATGATGCTGTGCTTGATGCACCCCAGGGCACAGTTGGCCCTTTTGTTTGCCAGGGAACACTGTTGACTCATATTCAACTTGCCATCAACCCAAACCCCCAGATCTCTTTCTGCAGGGCTGCTCTCCAGCCTCTCATCCCCCAGTTTGTATGTGTAACCAGGATTACCCCATCCCAGGTGGAGAATCTGGCACTTGCTTTTGTTAAATTTCATATGGTTGGTGATTGCCCAGCTCTCTAGTCTATGCAGATCCCTCTGTAAGGACTCTCTACCCTCAAGGGAGTCCACAGCTCCTCCTTGTTTAGTATTGTCAGCAAACTTACTTAATGTACATTTGATTCCTGCATCCAGATCATTTATAAAAACATTAAAGAGCACTGGCCCTAAATCTGAGCCCTGGTAGTTAAAGCCAACCTAGTACTTTTCTTATCTTGTCCTGTGGAAGGGCAGGCTTTTGATCCCATTGTTTTCTTTCTTTTGGGCATTTTTAGCAGGTGAAGCTGTGACAGCCACAGTAAGCCACAAGGCACCTTGCAGGCAGTATTTGACAGGAGAAGAATGAAAGGCTCATCCAGTAATTCTTCTGTAGGCAAAACTCCTGCGTAATGCACCAGGACTTTAACTTGAGTGAAGGAATCAAAGCTCTTATCAAAAGCCCACTGTAGTCAGTGGCAGCATCACTAGTGCAACGAATGAGGTTTGAGCCATGTCCTCACTTCAGTAAATGGAAGTGAAATACAGAAAGGCTGGTCAGATGAAGACATACATGATGTAATGCCGACTACTGCACCACTTCATTTTCGTGTGTCTTTAATAAGGCCACCAGCCTAGAAAACAGGTTTCTCCAGCCTTACAGCTGAAGTTGCTATACTTTGTATACCAAATATGCTTTGTCAGTAAGAGAAGTAGAATGACTATATAGATCAGTGATTGGGGCACTTCTCTGACCTAAATTTCATTCCGTATCCCAATAGATGTTTAAGAGTTTTGTGGAATAGTTCAAACAAAGAGTGAACCATTTTGCTAAACTCTTTGAACGCCTGTCAGATCATAGGTGTAAGAAAGGGTGAAATACCTTGGCTCTGGGACCGGACAGGATTTAATGGCCATGGTTCTGCTGGGAGCCAATACCCAGATGCTTGTGCAATTTTATGGATAGAAGATTTGGTACCTATAGCAGCTGAGAGGTACTGAGGAGCTAAACTTGTAATTTTGAACCTATGTGACTACAGTCCTAAAATGATTTGCTTAGAGTCAGATGTGAACCCCTGCTATCAGATTATTTCCTCTCTCTCAACTTTTATTGCACATAGAGCTGTTAAATACCCTTTGCTGTAATGGCATGACTGCTCGCTTGCTCTGAAGACAACATTAACTTTTCTCAAAAAGACTGACAATGCAAACTGGACACATGGAATATGAGAGAACCGGGATTCTTCTAAATACACATTTTTCTATTATTCCTTGACAGACCATCTGTTAGGCCAGATGCAAGCTTCCCCTGCTGTTTCTTACATGACAAATCACGTGGCCATATATATTATAAAATAGCTGGTATTTTTAACTCACTCTACAGGCAAAACTCATAATTTTAACAAAAAATTAAAGGTATGACTTTGCAGATTATGCAGATACTGGGTATTTTTATATATAATAGGCACAAAATATTTTGCTTATAAATAACCTCCTGGTTAGTCATTCAGATAACTAACTACTCTGAGGAGAGGAACTCCTTGAAACTAAAATAACCACTATATGAAGTCTTTGAACCAGAAAGGAATCAGTCCAATCTAGTTCTATATCTACATTGGAACCTAAGTAATATTTGCCTCTTTCATGACAGAAAGCTGAATATTTGTGATATTTCAACACTGACTTTTTCTTTCAATTTTCAGTGTTAGTATCTCACGTTCCTTGAAAGATATTTGGCATTGATGACACAGAAGTGTGAATTTACCTTTATAGATATGAGTGAGGCAGCAGGATTTCAAACTCATTCATACTACTATATAAAGTCATTGGAGTGCAAGTCAAGAGAAAAGCCATTTCTCAGAGGTTCAGCTGAATATTGGCAGTAAATTGGTTACCCTCACACTTTAAGATTTGCCAGAAAAGCAAAAAAATTGTTCAAGATGCTGACAGGTTTGGTGGTTGTTGGGGTTTTGTCTCTTTTTCTTCAGCAGCATTTTGGTCAGCCCTAATCTATAATGTTTGTTTTTCCTATGACTGAGCTAGATATCTTGTTATAAGTATGCAATGAAATATCTGTCCCTAATCGCAAACTGACAGGGTTATCAGTCACAAAGTAGCCCATATTTGAACTGAGTTAAAATGAAATACACATCACTGAGCAAGATCTCTTGTATGTTCCACTTTAGTGATTTTATCATTCTTGAGATTAATTGACCATTTATTGAAGTCAGTGTAATAAATGAAAATATCTCTGCTTTCCCTATTTTTTCTATATACCAGTAGCTTCTCTTTAATTTAACTAGGTAATTGGTGACTTATATGCTTATTTTCTCCCTTCACTAATTTAATATTATTAGAATGTGACCTTCTTGATGGCTCTGAGGAATACATCCATTTATCACATGTACTGTGAAGGAAGTTCCAGCTTTCTATCCCTACCTTTTGCTAATAGGTCTCCAAGTTAATACGAAATTGCTGTCCAATGTGTTTTGTGACAATGGCAAACTATCAAATGAGAAACTTTCTCACTGAGAATAAGGAAGACAATTATGTCTAATCTAGTCTGTCAAGCTTCTGCTTAGAAATATCTCCAGCCTCCGAGGACTGATAGTTTCCTATTAATGCTTTAAATCAACTGGGCCCATCTCTTTAATTCATAGTCTCTACAATGCGTTAGACTTTTAAAAGGAAACTGCAAGTTCAGTTCTAACGCGTTCCTAACTGCAATAATAACCACATGCCAGCATTTCAAGTACAATTAATATAATGGGAAAAGATGAGACTATATTAAAACCCTTCACCTTAACTACAGTCCAAGGACATTAAGAAAGCATAGCAGTAAGGACCCTCAGAAGCACTCATATTCCTCAAATACAAAAAGAAGATTTTTGCACATTTCACTCTAAAGGAAGACCTAGTAGGTGCAACACTGAAATACAGAACACAGGTAGTTCTGGGAATGAAGAATGCTCACTACAGCTGAGGTCGCTATCTTCCTCTACTTAAGTACATGCACATTAAATATTTTCCTATGATACTGAATTCAAAATAAAATGCAAAGTAATTACTTACTGTTACTGATTTGCTCTTTGAATTAAGTTGTGATGATAGGGGAGAGGTTTCAGGTCTTAAACTAAACTTATCTTACACGAAGAGTCCAGAGACAGTAATGAGTTTGACACCTATTCACTTCAAAGTTAATGCTAGACTTAGACTTAGACACACTGTGTCACAAATTTGTGAAGTCTAATGAGACAAAAATCTAAAACACCCTGTAATTAACAAGATTAACAAGACTCAGGACATCACACAGACAAGCCAGTCTAATTCTATTGTTAGAGTTACTCTTCTTTCATCTTTCTCCCAACTGATCAATCACAACATCAAGGGCTAGACTAGGGCCATTCTTAATTAAAAATATATAGAAAAAAATCCTGTGACCCTAAAAACCTGGAAAAATAAATTCCACCCCCAAGATTCTGAATAATCCTGTCCATAGAAACTGCTAGAATTCATAAAAACAACAAAATTGTTAGTAATTGAAACAGTATTAAAACAGCCAAAAAATCAGGGAAATACTGCAATAAAGAACATAATATCCTACCTTACAATACCTTTAGCAGCAGTCTATCTTACTTTGCGGCAGTCTATCTTACTTTCTTCCCAGGCAGCAGTATCTTAATGGCAACACCTTGCTAGATGCATTCATCAACTACCAGTAAGATGGTAAATCAGCAAATAATATGATAGCTCTTTGCTGGTCTGGCTCCAAGCCATGAAGAGATAGCTGCTCACAGATTAAGCGGTTTAGCTTTTTTAACAGGGTTGACTATCTTCTAGAAGAGCTATTATTTACATAATCCTTCCACCCCCCAAAAAAAAAGTCTTAAGCTACAGCATCAACAGCTGCAAATTCTACTGAGAGAAAACCTACATGGACTTCAACATTTTGAGCACTCTACTTGCCTCACCACAAGAACTTTCCTTCATTAAACTTCTACAGTACAGACACTTCTAGAATGTGGCTTACTTCATCCTAAATGAATTCCATAGAATAAAGCCTTCATCCTAAAAGAAAATACAAAAAAGTTTTGGAGAACTATGAACTAAAGAATGCCTAGTGGACTACAAAGGAAACCTACTATTACTCTACTTCTGCTACCTTAGATGGACATGTTTAGGACTAGATGAGATGAATCCCAACCCAGCTGTCACCAAAGGGCTCACTCTCCAGTAGCCTACACAAATCAGAATCCTTGTTGCAGATATTTCTGCCTTCTCACTAACAAAAGAAGCTCATTTACCACTAGAATTTCTGCTTGAGGGGGTTTCATTTCATCCCCATGAACACTGTGAGAGAGCTTTCAAACACTGATAACCCCAAGCACACACTAGAATTGGATTTCATTTCTCTGCATATTCATGGGTATGAATAGGAACAGACTCACCTCTTTCAAAATTAAGGCACTTCTGTATTGAGAGCTCTTTGAAGAGGTATGGCTTCAGCTGGATTTGAGTTATGCACACACAAGGAGAGCTCCTTAGGCCCTTCTGCCAGTTTTCCTTTTAAGACCTACTCTGCTTTAAAAGTTCATGTTTTTTACTGTGGTCTAGGTTCTTTTAAAGGTCTTCCTGCATATTCATTATAGTATGATGTATATTTTTCAAACCCAACATGCCATTTCCCTCAGCACCACTGTCCTGCTGTGTCCTCTTCCCTGAATCTTCTTTCATTCAATAAACATGAAATAGTTAGCAGGACAGTTCTTGTTACAAACGTTAACAAGAGCAGGCACAGGGAGTTAAAAATTAAAAAAAAATTAAAAAATAAAAAAAACCCAGAGTAGAGAGCTTTGATTTAACTAGTTTCAGAACCATTCCAATCTATTGAAAGCAAAGAATCAATTTACAGTTCTTCAGCTCTTCATGTCAGCAGTTCTAAGTATTTCATTCTAGGGAAGTAACCCAAGCAGTATGTGTATTAGCATCTATATTCCATGCACTATGTGGTATCTCCAGCTTACGGGAGCGGCTATCCTTTCCCCCTCCAGGGTTCAATCTCTTCTGACATTCTATGCTGTAAATCCCACTCCTAAAAGGCCACCTGTCCACACTGGCATGTTCACTTAAAACAGTGTGGGAAATCTAATCTCTGTAGAAAAAGATGAGTCTGCAGATTTTGGCTGAACCTGTGCAAAGTTATCATTTTCATTACCATAGCCTGGCAAAGATTTTTCATGAGTTACAGAATGAACAGAGTCAAAACACCCTAGCATCATTGTGGGTATTAGATGTAACTGTCATTTAAAGGTTAAAGAGATTGGTAGATTCAGAAATTTAACAGAACTTCCCTATTTTAATGGAAACTTTCTGATATGTCTAGCTGTAGAATGATGCCAACCCAACATGGAAATAGAAAATCTACACTTCTCCATGCCTGAAGACATGTGTTAAGATTCATTTTCATATAGAACACAACTGCCAAAGTTCTTAAATTTATTTATTTCGGTGAAAGGGACCAGAATAAAAGAGTACTCCATGTATTATTATTGTGAACTATTACCTCTCCTGGCATACTCCTTATCTACCAGCGTTCTTTAAAACAGGGACTGCCCTTCCCTCATTTGTATGCTGCAGCCAACACAATCTTCCCTGGAAGGCATCAACAGCTTCCTTGTGTCCCTTCAAGGCCATACTTTCTGCCACAGGAATAACAGACAAGACCTGTTATCACAGCTCATGACATGATATTGAACTAGCACAGACTTAGCCCAGGAACTACATGATTAAAAGTGTTACCCTGATCAGTAAGTGTACAGGAAATAGGAAGGAGAAAGGATTTTTACTTCTGAGATCCAGGATTTATAGAGAGAGAACATATATTTTGTTAAATTAAGAGACCACACAGCTTCTACATTATTACAACCGATTTGCTAATTACTAAGAACCAGACTTTGGATATACCAAAGGCTATTGACATTTCCAGTGGCTTTCAAATCTACATTATGTGGGCAAATAATAGGTACTGCATATTGCATTAGGTGTAGATTAATTTTAGCATAAAGCCTGCCTTTTTGCTCATACCACACTTATTAGAAGAGGATGAGGAGGGTTTTACTGATTATATGCATGCACTTGACTTCAAATCTATTTAGGAAATTCTAACTCTTTCACAGATTATCTGCAGAACTTATTGGTGAGCAGGAACATACCAGCAGTTCTTTACTACATAAATACAACTGCTATGGTTTTCATCTTTAAAACATACAGTATAAGTTCTCTCAGCTCCCACACCTGTTTTAACCCTATACATGAGAAATTAATGAAGCCTACTGACATCACTTAAACTGTCTAAATGATAATTGTAGTTGTGAAGATGTATAATCCCAATCGAAAAGCCCAACAGTGGGTGTCAATCTATAAATAAAACATTGGGTATATAGATGTTTGTAAATTTTTTTACAGTGTACCTATGAAATTAGAAACAACCATTTGTGAGTGCCAGGGAAACACCAATGTTAATGTGTATGTCAAAAGGAGAAAGTTCATCATAAACATTATCCCAATTTCTAGCAACTCCTGCTGTGCCCCAGGATGATACTAGACAGAAGAAGCTGTAAGTGTGAACAATCATTTCTTTGAATGAAGCATGTCAATAATTGGCTGAAAAGTAATACAACTGAGACTTTTTTTCTGCCTTTCTTCCTTTTTTGCACAACGCATGAAGCCTGAGTTTTCACACACATCAAGTCAGACAACAGACAAGCATTGAAAAGAACAAGGATAAAGTGTACAAGCTTTCCCCACAATTAATTTTTGTTATTTACTGAAAGAGTTATGTAGAATGAGGATCTACTATCACAGGAAGTAGGAATTTAAAGTTGACTGTAATATTTTCTACCAAAAAAAGGCACTCAAACAAGCCCTAAATAATTTCTGCAACATAACTTCAAGCTTGAAGTTGAAATTATAATACACACTGCTTTGTTTTTGCAAGACGCCTACTGTGCTGGTTTTGGCTGGGGTAGAGTTAATTTTCTTCATTGTAGCTAGTATGGGACTATGTTTTGGATTTGTGCTGGAAACAGTGTTGATAGCACAGGGATGTTTTCATTACTGCTGAGCAGGGCTTACACAGAGTCAAGGCCTTTTCTGCTTCTCACACCACCCCACCACCGAGTAGGCTGGGGGGGACACAAGGAGTTGGGAGGGGACACAGCTGGGACAGCTGACCCCAACTGACCA
>NW_008795017.1:7376770-7377906 GCF_000699145.1 Aptenodytes forsteri
CGTGATGGAGCCCTGCTTTCCTGGAGATGGCTGAACACCTGCCTGCCCATGGGAAAGAGTGAATGAATTCCTTGTTTTGTTTTGCTTGCATGCGTGGCTTTTGCTTTACCTATTAAACTGTCTTTATCTCAACCCACGAGTTTTCTCACCTTTACCCTTCTGATTCTCTCGCCCATCCCACCAGGGGGGGAGTGAGTGAGTGGCTGTGTGGGGCTTAGTTGCCGACTCGGGTTAAACCATGACACTTACCTTTATTTCTGTAGCAAATGCAAGGGAAATATCACATTTTTGAACTTCAAATCTGGGGTCACTCAAGGCTGGTAAATTTACCATTGTCACTTCCCTTTGACCTACACTTCTGCAATATGGTAATAAATATGATAATAAATATGATAATAAGCATGGTAATCTTATTTTTTTAAAAATATAAAAACATAGTTATGTTTATATTTGGATTGTTTAGATTTCAAACATAGTCTTCTGGATTTATGGAGCTTAAACTCAAGGAGTACCAAACAATATTCTAATCTAATCACCTGCATGTCACAGACCTTGAAAGTTTTACCCAATCTTCTTTATACTGAATTCAGAAAAGCAAAGAAAAGAAATTTTAATTTCTAAGGAAACCAATTGCTCTGAATGAAGTATGAAATACAAACCTGGTTCCTGTATTTATTTCACATATACACAAACATATATAAATTATGCATAAACTGACAATGTGCTTCTGCCTTCAGTGACTTACACTGGCTAAACATCTGGCTATCCACATTTGATTCTGTATTAAAATATGACTACAGAATCATTCATTTAAGCAAAGCTGCACTACATTCAGCATACTAATTCTGTCCATTTATTCAGGTTTCTTATTCTCCTTCACATCCCACAGCAGTGCTTGGAAATATGACATAAAATCCCCTTTTGAGACTCAGCATCAAAGTCCACCAGTCGGGGACAGTTCCAACTCCAAATTCCATTTTGAAAATTACAGGGCGTTGTTCTAATAGATTATTTATTTTAGAAAGGAAGTTTTTTCTGAACTTTTTCTACCATAGAATCATAGAATCATAGAATCATAGAATCATTGAGGTTGGAAAAGACCTCTAAGATCATCGAGTCCAACCGTCAACCCAACA
>NW_008795017.1:7378845-7397925 GCF_000699145.1 Aptenodytes forsteri
AGAGTCCACCTGTCTAAGCCGTGAGCCGCCAGCTTCTCTAGGAGAATGCTGTGGGAGACAGTGTCAAAGGCCTTACTGAAGTCCAGGTAGACCACGTCCACAGCCTTTCCCTCATGCACTAGGCGGGTCACCTGGTCATAGAAGGAGATCAGGTTGGTCAAGCAGGACCTGCCTCTCATGAATCCGTGCTGGCTGGGCCTGATCCCCTGGTTGTCCCGCTCATGCCTTGTGAGCGCCCTCAAGATGAACCACTCCATAATCCCTCAAGATGAACCGCTCCATAATCTTCCCTGCACCACGGTCAGACTGAGAGGCCTGTAGTTCCCCAGATCCATCATTGCCATGATGGTGGCAATCACTGCACTGAGGTAAAAATTACTATTTGGACCAGAGTGATTTGCTATCATGCACTTTAATCTTGGTGACAATCTATACTATAAGCAATTTTTGAGAAATTTCTCATGCGATGTCAGCCATGCATGCTAAAGGCTAACTTCTTTTTTTTGTGATTTGTGGCTCATATTTGCATGATTTTGCACTTAATCTATAGTGTAGGCTGTCAAATGGAAGCTGTAACTCAGAATTAGCATTCTGAAGAGCTAAGATTCATTGGAAAAGCTGAGAAATCAATTTAGGGTGCCACTCATGAAAGTTGAAGTTTACCTTTCAAAATGAGCTCCACTAAACCCAGCAAAACGTAATTTTACATCTTTTAATAACAGTGTTTCTGACATATACATCTAGGCAGCTGTTTGCCCTACTTATTCTCAAATATCTACTACTTTTAAAGCAAATATAAGTCTCCCTTTCTTAAAAATGTGGGGCTTTTGTATTACTGTATTTCAAATTAATCAAGGCTTCAAAAGATGTAAAAGGCTACCTATAGTTAAGGAGGTGACATGGCAAATACTTTCTCCATTCTAAAACTAAATTTTCCTATGGAGATTCAGGTACCTCATATAGTCAGTGGGAACTGAGTGCTTGAGTGCATCCTGGCAGTTACCATCACCTTGTATATAGTAGCTACATAGTCAGAGCACCTGCTGTCCTCTGCCCGCAGCATTCCAGCTCAGTCTTCCCTTTGTAGCACAGTTTCTAAACCACTAATCAATAAATGAGGTCCAGATGACAAGGATTTCAACTCCTCCAGTTAACTTGGGATGTTGTCATAGATATCCACGGTACACTGTTACTAAATACTAAAATGATGAGGCCCAAGAAACAGCATAGGATACAATAGTATAAATTAAAACAATAAATACTAAATTACAATAACTGAAATGTTAATTGTCAGCAGTGATGAAACAGCAAAGCTAAATTATTCTAAAATTAATTTTTTGTGCCTTTAAAGAACTATTGTCTGTTAATGTATAGAAAGCTGTACAGGAAGAGTAAATAAAAGGGAGCAAATCCATAGTTTTCTGTTTGGGCAGCTAATCCTGAAGAGAGGAGTCCTGGGTTCCAGTCACTTCTCCCAAGATTGTTTCTGGTTTTAATATTCAAAAGTTATCAGAAAAACATACCTACACATAGCATCTTAACCGTTGTATCTACAGCAATGATCTTTCAAAACACCATGTTAATATTATCACATTATCACAATATCATCTATTATCATGACGCTGTCCACAAGCATCAATAAGGCTGTAGGGACAGACTCTGGCTGTAGAAAACCTTCTAGCTTCCCATAACAGCACCAACATCGCAAACATCCAGTGCCACCCACAGCCAGCAAGGCATGGTAAAGCCTTCGCATTGGTCCAGTCTGGTTTTCTTGTCCCATGATGAATATATCCTTGGAGAAAGAGGAATGTCTTTGTTTCTCAGATAAGCAAATGTCGGTGGGGAGGCAATTCCATTTGGTATTAAAAAAATAATATTTGACCAAAACTGCATGCTGTTATATAGCTATATTTTACTCTTAGCCAAGATGTTTCCAAAGGAAAAGCAGAGATCACACATGGAGCATCTGCCTCCATGAAGAAACATCATAAAGAAGCTCATAAATTATTCATTTCATCAGTGATTACGAATGTGTCCACAGAATGCCTAATGTCTCCAGAGCTGACATTTCTCCTCCGCTTTCTTCCTCTCTTTCTTCATCCTTTCTTCTTTTTATCACCTTTTCTGCATGTGTCCTGAACATCTGTTATCTTGTCAGATAGGGCAATAAGGACATGACATGAATCATGTAAAGTTAATGTCAGGGCCCTAAGTGCACCAACTGCTTTCCCCCTTCCCAGGGCTTTATCCCCTCTGCATCCCTCTCCACTGTTTCTCTGTGTGTGGGGAGATAGGCTTTTTCTCATCTGAACTAACAATTACTATCCAGAAATTACATAGAATGAGTAATTTTCACTGTTCTCCAGCTATGCTATCTATGCTATTTTTTCCTTAATTATTTTGTTCAGGGCCATGAACACGATTAAGTGGTTGGAGTCCCTGAACTACAAGGAGATGCTGAGAGAGATGGGACTGTTCAGCATGGAGAAGAGACGGCTCAGGGGGATCTTATCAATGTGTGTAAATACCTGATGGAGAGAGTAAAAAAGACAGAGCCAGTCTGTTCTCAGTGGCACTGAGTAACAGGACAAAAGGCAACAGGCACAAATTGAAATACAGGAAATTCCACTTAAATGTAAGAAGTAACTTTTTTACTGTGAGGGTGGTCAAAGAGTGGAGCAGGATAGCCAGAAAGGCTGTGGAGTCTCCATCCTCAGAGATTTTGAAAACCCAACTGGACAAGGGCCTGTGCAACCTGCTCTGGCTGCCACTGTTCTGAGCAGAGTGGTTGGACTAGAGACCTCCAGAGGACCCTTCCCACTTCAACCATTCTTTGATTCTGTGATCACTATTACTTGTGTTACTTCTTTGCTGAGGCATGAGATGACCTTCTGTCCTGGTTTCAGCTGGGACAGAGTTAATTTTCTTTCTAGTAGCTGGTATAGTGCTGTGGTTTGGATTTAGCATGAGAATAATGTTGATAATACGGAGATGTTTTCGTTATTGCTGAGCAGTGCTTGCACAGAGTCAAGGCCTTTTCTGCTTCTCACACCACCCCACCAGCAAGTAGGCTGGGGGTGGACAAGAAGCTGGGAGGGGACACAGCCAGGACAGCTGATCCAAACTGGCCAAAGGGATATTCCATACCATATGACATCATGCTCAATATATAAACTAGGGGGAAAGCTGGCTGGGGGTCCGCTACTCAGGAACTGTCTGAGCATCAGTCAGCGGGTGGTGAGCAATTGCATTGTGCATCACTTGTTTTGTATATTCTTTTACCATTATTATTATTTTCCCTTCCTTTTCTGTCCTATTAAATTGTCTTTATCTCAACCCACGAGTTTTACCTTTTTTTCTGATTCTCTCCCCCATCCCACTGGGGAGGAGTGAGCAAACGGCTGTGTGGTGTTTAGCTGCCTGCTGGGTTAAACCACACCTTCCTATATATTTAACTAGAGTATAGAAATTTGACTAGACCGTAGATGACACTACCATCTTCAGTCACCTGAATTTTTGTAGGTCAAATATGGTAAAAGATAAAAAAAATGGAAATTTTCATTTCCAGTATGGACTGTCCTGTACTTTACGCATACAGATACAAGCTCTGACAGCTACTTGAAAAGACTACACAATTCTGACTTGTACATTTCAGAGCTATTTTTATGGTCGCTATAAAGGGACACAAACCTAATGAGGCTAGTGTCTGTATATTATATTACATGGTATATCCAAAGTACTGGTTTTCTACATTCAAATTAAATTCTTTCTTGCTAGAAAAAAAATAGTTTCTGATAATAATTCTTCTACAGATAACATCACACTGTATTTGTAGACATAGTGGTTCCAACATGATAAGCTGAGCATTCCTCTACATCTTAAAGTTTTGGCCTCTAGTAAATACTGACAGTGCATCCCACATGGTTCTTTTCCAACTGTCAGTGTTTAAGATCTCCTTAGAATCACACACAGTTTCTGAAACCCCAAGAATCAGAAACTCTCCAGAAGTTTGCAACTGAAACAAATGAATTTTAGTCTTTTCTACTGAGAATACATGGGGATGACATTCCAACAGAAATTATTCTTTTCCAATGTGAAAACAAAACAAAACTCCATTTTAGTTGTTCTTTACTTTAAAGATAGTAGGGTAACTGGTTTATTCATATGTCCTTTCAACCATCCACTTCTGATTTTTATTTCCTGACTGCAGTATAGAAGACATTAAGAAAGGGAGAACAAATAGTTAATATATGCTCCATTATAATTATCTTCCATGGGAGATTTCCAGAGAAATACTCTTCTTCCTTTCTTTTCCTATGGAAAAAGGATGGATAGACTCAAGTGAACAAAATATGTTTCTGCTTTCTTCACCTCTGTACATAGACAGCAGAAATTCTGTATGGAGTACGAGAGTAGGGTGACTTTTGCTAAGAAATCTAATTCAGAGAGAATAGCTATTTCTATCAGATTTCCTGTATCTAAGACCAGCTGGGCACAATACCAAAATATGTCATTACCCTAAGATCAGTACCCCACAAAGACTTTTTTTCAACCCCTGCCCCTCTTTTCGGAAGAACGTGATTCAACATAGCAAACATTTTTCTACAGTTAGAATGGCCCTTTTGACATAAAGGCCCCAGAAGTTCACTACTCTTTACACATGGATCAATATGTTCTCCCAAACATTAATTTTAGGGTCAAGAAGCCATGAATCTATCTTTTCCTTTGGAATACAAAACAGAAGACATACAATAATAGGCAAATATTAAATATACAGGCCTGCTTATGATGAACTTCCCCTTTTAGGTCTGTGCATAAGTATATACTTAAGTATACAACCAGGGCCTTTGTCACAAACAGTCATGCAGTAACACTGCCAAACTTTTTTTCCAAATCTTCGGTCTCACGCACATTAGTTCTCAATCAGAATGGGCCTAGTCCTAAAGCAAATATTTGTATGTCAAGAAAGAATAGCTTAGGGTTCATGAATACTGCATTATATAAAGATACAGCTAAAAACTGGGGCTTAACAGAAAACATGGGTAAGAAAGGATTTGTTTTCTTATGTATGAAAAAATAGATATTTCATGTTGTTTGTACAAAGTCTGTCCCCTGCTGATGTGAATACCAGGCTGCAAACCTATTTCTGATCAAGTTTAGTAATTAACTTTAGTACCAAGTATGGTTTTTTATCAGTTTTAAAAGCTTTTTCCAAATTCAGTGATTTACATTGTGTTGAACCTAGATCAGGACTGATATTTTTAGTTTAAAAAGGTGAAATTCTTGTATTTTCCATGAGACTATATCTGATTTAGGATTCTTCAAATTTCCTTTCATATAGTCTGACTTGAAATACATTGAATTGTTTCTAAAAAAACTCTTTGTTTTTTATAAAGGTCATCAAAGCACAACAAAGGATGAGTATGTCATCCTGGTTGGGTATGTGAATGTTATTGCTTTATTCTACGTAATTTAATCATCAAACTTATTCATCTCATGAGATGGTAATTTTCCTTCAAGTGCAATTATATTTCACAGTATGCCTGCTGATTAGGCAGAAACAGAAATAATTCATCAGAAAATTACAAAAAGAATTAATCATCACCAACATGTAAAGTAAAAATTACTGTATTCAACAGCCACTAAATAATTAAATCCCTTCATTTCCAAATGTATCCACCAAAGCTTAATAGGAAGCATGTACATATGTGCCAATAAAGAATAAAGATCATATAACTACCCATTCAGGGTTTACATTTTGAATTGTGCAAGAAAGATGGGTAATTTATTGCTTGTTTCTTTACAAAGCATTGTTTTAATAGATGATGTAGAAGACAGCCCTCTGTAGTATAAATATGTATTTTATTGCAAATTGTGTCTTAGCCTGCAACATTAAAATCCTAAAATGGAAAAATTAAAAGACAGTATTAAAATACAAATTACTATTCTTACATCCTGTGTGACAGTTCCATAGAATACCAAAGTCCCAAAGAATTCTTTAGAAAATGAAAGCCTGATCTTGCAAATATATGCACATATGCACATGTCTATTAGTTTCTGTTAGGCTACTTAATGTGTTACATTAAACATGCACAAAAATCTTTGCAGGATTTAGGCCTAAAGCTCTGTTCCTCCAAGTCATTATGTCACTTAGATACAGAAATGGCTTTGCTCATGGCAAAGGGTTTACAAATTAGAGAAGTCCAGCAGTGTATTTGAAGACCCTGTTAGAGAAAGCAAACAAAAAACTATTGCTACAAGACACTGAAGAGTTCATTTAGATTACAAACTAAAATGTCAGATTCCTAACAGTTTGTCTTTCAGAACAATATTCATTTCAACATATGTACATTGAGATGTCTTCAGGCATCCTGAGGTTCACCGCAGTCTTGATTCAATTGCTCTAGACTAAGTCAGATAACTGGCAGATATAACATAGAAGTAAGGACAAGAATATCCTCAGAAACAATGCATGATACAAAATTAAGTTTAAAATCTTGCAAACGGTCACTAGCAATGCTGGAAATCCCAAGCATACAAGTGCTGTTGAACTGAGTGCCTGTTCAGACTCTAGAGGAGACAACAGCAATGGAGACAACATAGTGATAATAGAGCTCCCCATCACAGGTTGCCAATACTTGAATATAAATGAAATGTGCAAATGAACTACGTCAAGTAGCTAAAAATACTATGGAGAAGTACCGAAAAATTATAGAAATACCAGCTCAGCAGTAGCAATGGGTTTTTGACGAAGATACACAATATTTTTCATTGGATTCTAGAGAATCCAATAAAGATCTTTGTGGATGGAGGCCTAGCCAGATTGGAGACTGTTCAATACATCGTTCATGTTCAATAAAGCAGAACTCCATGAGGAATAAAATGCAGTGAGCCTGAAAGCACATCCTGGAGATGGAGTAAGATTTTATCAACACCAGCAAACATGTATCTTATACATATTTTTCTTATATGTATAACCTTTTTCCATGAGATATATCCATTAACCTCTGCATAGTTAATAAATGTTTACATACGTATCATATGTATCCATTTCCCCATAAATAGATATGGTCTCATGTCTTCCTTCACAAAGAAGTTCTTGAAAGCCCTGAAAGTAACAAAAATAGTAATTCTCAAGGAAGAGTAACACAGTAAAGCAGTATAGGTTCATCTCACACTGATTAGATAATATAGATAAAATTAATCACAGGATTGGAAAAATCACACAGAAGATATTAGCTACATAAAAAATCAACAAGTTATCCCCCAAAAGAAGTAAAATAGTATTTTCACTTATGAAGTATATTTGAAACTCTTGACTTTACAAATAAATGTATGTCATAATAATCATTAAATGTCACAAGCTATTGTTTCCAGTGTAAAAATATATGACACCAAATCGATCTAGACTTCTCTATCATAAAGTTACAGAACAGTTTTGACACAAAAAAATGTTTTCTTTCTACAGGTGTACCTGCACACAACACCTGTGTACAAAATTGTGTATTTATACATTGTGTAATCAAATTAAATTAATGTAAGATTGGATCAGGCGTTCCAAATAACAAGAGATTTTTACTAGAAATATGCATTATATTTATGAAAATGCAATACAATTAATATTTTCCAATCAATCATTGTTTTCATACTTCATTTCAATGCTTCATTAGTATTTTTAACAATAAAAGATCAAAATTACATTATAAATGTACACATTTAAAAAAAGGAACAAGCAGTGTCCACTGCTACAGTATGAATGACAATTATGTACAAGGTATTAAAAGGCTGGTGCAACTGTCATGTGATGTGGCTGAAGGTACTTGGAAGCCTATATAAATCAGGCTATGATTCAGTAATTCACTTCAAATATATTTATTTCAACTCTAGCACCACAGAGTCAAGCACAGGTTTTGCACTGTTAAACAAGGGTCTCAAATATTAGTGATACTGGTTAGAGTAACAGAACTGGATCCTACCCAATGGAAAGATCACAGGAGATTAAGCCACATCCTGCAGTTAAAAACACAATGTACTCAGAATCTATAGATTCAGAATAATTTGTAAGCAGCGTAAAAAAGATCTCTTCCAAAATCTTTCAACAAGTAAAGGGTATGCAGAGCTAATAAATTATTAAATAAAAAGCATTAAGTTCTGCCACATATAGTACTATGAAAGATAGTATCTAATTCATATCATCTGCTGCAGCTATCCAAAAATAAAAAGTGACACTATATGTAGCTATCACATCCCATATCCTAAAACTGGAACATGGAGCAGTTCTATGTTATATAGCAAATGTGTATAATACCCAGTTATGAAAGAATTAGTGCTCCACACCCAAATTCTTTCTTGATTTAACCCTTTAGAAATTAAGGAAGAGTAACACTGCTGCCTAAACCGGGCCTTCTGCAAGTTAGCCTAAGCCAGTTGGTCCAGCTGCTTCCATACACAAAGGAGACAGATGGGAATTTCTCAGATTGAATCTGTCCCGTGAGAGATTTATCTCTTTTCATCTTTTCCTAAGACATTCATAACAGAAATATGGTTTCTGCTATGGAAATAACATCAAAAAAGTCATCCAAAAGTTAAATTTTCTGGACAACATTAAACATTGCACTAGTGATTTTTGTGTTTGAAGAAGAAAATTAAAAGCATGTGAAGCACCTTGACATTAGAAAAAGCAACACTGAGTCTCATTCTGATCTCATTAACAACTCCTATAGATAAAGTCTATCTTCTGAGTAAGATTAAAATTTCATTAATTGTGTCTTATGAAAAGTTGCACAATTCATTAATGATAGATTTGGGATTATTTAGCAGTCTCAATTTTCCAGCCTCCTGTTCATTTCTCTGCACAACAAAGCCTCTCAGAAAAGACTAAAAGCATCTCTTCTTCTGCATCCAGTGCACTTCATAGCTACATTGCACCATAACAAAACTACATTCCTGTTATTATTCTGCCTTATACTATCTAGAAAGAAGCAACAAGAAAAGTAGAAGTACGGTACATTTCAGACATGCGACAAGAAATAAGGAGAAAAAAAGGAGGAATATAATTTATTTCACTTCAAGTGGGTTTTTTTCTGCACCGTGGAAGCAGCTATCAAATTAGACAGGATTTAAATAGCATCAGAGCTAATTCAAACTTTTAAAATACAAAAAAGTCAATCAAAATGTCAATGTAATCAGTCCTTTCATGAGCTTCATCGATCACATAGCTATTTTTTCAATATCTGTTGCATCGAAGTACCCATCTGATTTACTTAAATAATCATCAGCAATTAGGAAGATAACCTATATTACATCTGAAAGGGCATTCAAAAAAAATTGCATTTTTCACTGTGATCTATATGAGATATCTTTGTCAGTTTGTAAAATCATATGACAGTGTGACTTTTAGTTATTTTTTTATACTGACAAAAGCTCTAGTGTAACTAAATTAAATCAGCAAAATACCCATTATTACTATCACTTACTTCATTTGTGAAATGAGTATAAACTGTATCTAAAAATAAAAAAATACTCTCCTGCTAGTATAAGCCTTGCTACAGTTAGAGGTGCATCTAATACAAATATTCTATCAAAGAAATATCTCATCAAACCCTTTCTAGAACAGACAACACAAACTTGTTCAGAGCTGTTAATTTTAAAACCCTCAACGCTTCTTTGAATTATCCACCTGCTATGTGTGATCTTACAACTGAGATAAGATTGGATATATTTTCTTTCAAAAATATCTGCAAATGTAAAGGGGGCAAAAGGGCACTGCTGGACTGTCCGCACTTACTATTATTGTACATAAAATAACTGGTAGGAGCACTCATATATAAAATTCCCAATGCATTTTATTGTGTTCGTTATTAACAGATTTGAATAAAATCTGCTCCATATATCAGTGCAGACATCACAAAAACTACTTTTATACCAGAACTTAAATTGAACATATGGTACTACACATTTCTGTATGAAAGGAAGTATAAACTGAAGAAGTAGAACCCAAAACACTTCTCTTTTTCCTATATCATGTAATCAGCCCCAAGTTATACCACCCATTGTGTTACTTCCTTATATGAAAATAATTAAAATTACAGTGCTACAACTTTGACTAATTGCATTAATATGTAACAGCCTGAACCAGTCTCAAGCTACATCTATACTTCAAGAAGGGCAAGCAGGAGGACTCAAGGAACTACAGGCTGTTCAGTCTAAGTCCCTGGGATGGTTATGCAGCATAACCATCTTCCTCCTAGAAGCTATTTCAAAAGACATGAAAGACAAAAAAATGACTAGAAACAGCCCACATGGATTTACTAAGTGCAAATCATGGCTGACCAATCGATTGCCTTCTACAATGAGATGACTGGCTTTGTAGACAAGGGGAGAGGAATAAATGTTTACTTTCACTTTAGCAAGACATTTGATACCACCTCCCTCAGTACCCTTGTAGCCAAACTGGTGAAATACATATTGGGTAAGTGTACAGTATGGTGTGAGGAAAATTAGCTGGACTGTCACGTTTAGAGGTCAGCTGCACAAAATCCAAATGGCTACTCCAAACTAGTAGTATCCCTTGGAGACCAGTTCTGGGGCCAATACTATTTAATCTCTTTATGAACAAACTTAATGGGACAGAGTGCACTCTCAGCAAGTTCGCAGACAGTATCTAATAGGGGGGAAGCGACTGATATGCTGGCATGCAGGGTTGCTACTCAGAGAAACCTTGACAGACTAGAGAAATGCCTAACAGGAACCTCACAAAGTTAAGAAAAGAGGAAATGCGAAGACCTGTACCTGTGATGGAATAACCCTGTGCAACAATACAGGCTGCAGATCTATTGCCTGAGAAGCAGCCTTGCAAGAGAAGAACCTGGTGGTCCTAGTGAACAAGAAGCTGAACATCAATCATCAGTGCGCACTGGTAGCAAAGGCGGCCAACAGCATACTGGTCTGCATTAGTAAGAGAGTAGCCAGCTGGACAAAGGAAGCAATTCACTCTCTCTGCATGGCACTTGTGAGATTGCATCTGGAGTACTGTGTAAAGTTTTGAACTTACCAGTACAAGAAAGACATGGACATACTGTAGCAAGTGTACCATAATGATTAGGAACCTGAAAAAAATTATACATAACAAAATGCTAGGAGAATTAGGTTTGTTCTGCCTTATGAAGAGAAGGCTAAGGCAAGTTCTTCTTGGTGTTTAAAACTACCTTATAGGAGGCTATAGAAAAGATGGAGACAGACTGTTCTCAAGGGTGCACCGTGAAAGGACAAGAGGCAGTAGACATAAAAGCTGCAACATGGGAAACTGGGTATAAAGGAAAACATTTT
The DNA here is from genome assembly GCF_000699145.1 of Aptenodytes forsteri. Classification (NCBI taxonomy): domain Eukaryota; kingdom Metazoa; phylum Chordata; class Aves; order Sphenisciformes; family Spheniscidae; genus Aptenodytes; species Aptenodytes forsteri. The sequence continues at coordinate 7,390,177 of NW_008795017.1, forward strand.
CACCATGAGGGTATTGAAATATTGGAGCAGGTTGCCCAGAGAGGTTGTAGAATCTCCATCCTTGGAGATATTAAAAGCCCAATTGGACATGGCCCTGAGCACCTGATCTAATTAGACCTGCTTTGAGACCTGACCTCCAGAGTTCCCTTCCAACCTAAATTATTCTGACTCTGTGAATTCTGCTAATACAATAAACAGAACTATTTCACAGGCTCAAGCAATAACCTGCAACTGTCCACTGCATTTTCTTGCTAACATGTTCTTTGCTAAAACCCATGCCAGCTACCACTCTCCCAGGCTACATCTAGGTGTGATTTGGAACACAGCACAAGCCAGAAACTCTTCCAGTTGGCAGTATGGATGGGGCCAAACTTCTCTGAACAAGAAAGAGAAGACATAATAGCCATATATCAAGCTAGACCATGCCACTTTACCTTAGGACCAGAGAAAGGTCCCTGGTTTGTTTTATTTAGCTGTATAGATGTAACCTCAGAGACAGATGAGGAAACAAGTTAAAGAACTAACAAGCCATAAAGTATGCAGTTAGCAAGAATAAGAAACAATGCCACTGAATGATTTAAACAGTATGATCATTAATAGAACAGAGATACTGAAATTCTCACAGTTTAGAAATAGAACATGATGCTGCTTGCATATCAAAACATGAAAAAGGCTTATCCAAAATAGAACATTAGCTGTTCAGCAGTTTTGAGGTTTTTAAAATATAGATGAGGTCATGGAAAGTCCCAAGGAATGAAAACAAAAGGTCCGAAGGATGTTCATTCTCAGTGTAAATTAGTCTGTCAGTGTACAGCAGCTTATCAGTCCATCAAAAGAGTATGTCAAATTATTCAGTTATAGTTGATAGATGTGAATTTCATTAAAGATGATTCTGAAATTTCTTGGACGGATTCTATGATAAGCATTTACCAAAGCTAACTAACAAATTGTACATTATTACAACTGCTTCGCGTAAGCTCTAACCCATCACCAATAACCATACTCAGTGGGAGAATGCTTGAACGAAATACATATATGCTGAGACATTAGAAATGTAGGATTTCTATCAGAAAAATTCAGGATTATTTCTCAATCATTTTGGTAATCTAAAGCCATTTCCAGGTTAACAACTATGCAAGTGCAGAAAGAATCTTCTATAAATTATAGCTAACAAACATCAATGGGAATTCATCACTCAAAGTGACTATTCCTTTAACCCATACTCATTCCTTCAGCAACTTGTTCAAGATATTTAGGTGTGAAAGTTTGCAGCTAAAATTTCAAATCCACAGATTCTAGATTTTTAATCTACATACTTTGGTGTGTTCAAGATAAATGAGAGATCTAAAGGACAGCCTGAAAATCTGCAATTCTAACTCTAGGTGACATAGAGCTGTAATGTACTATTTTCTTTTCTAAACTTCTTGATAAGTGACTTTTTTAACACAGCAATGATTGCATGGATAACATACATTTTGAATTACCAGGCTTTCTGCAAATCAAGTCATGAACATTTTTCACTTTCCATGCTGCCTTCTTTTTCTGAAATGCAAACTACCAAGATTTCACTTTTGTAAGGTCCAGAGAAATCAAATTATTTCATGACTGCAAGAACTGGTTTATAAAGAGTGGTTAGGAGAACAAACATCTAGAGAAACTTGATATAAAGTACTATATTTATATGATAATGTATTTACATATATAAATACATTTACACATATATATACACATAAATACATATGAAAGCATGCAGACATGTTAGCTGTCTAAATAATATTTACTAATGCATGTTCAAAATGGTAGATTCCAAATTTTTGTTCAGAATTATAATTTCCACTGAAGTAGTGAGAATTTCCAACACACTTTTAAATAAAGGCTTTGGGCCATGAAATAAGGCAGAATTATTTATAGGAATAGTGAGAGATAGTTGAGCATGGAACAGACCTATGGAAGGCTGTACAAAATAAAAAGCTTATGGCTAGTAAGATAAGTTACAGAAATATTCCAAAGAAACACCGTAACCTCTATCAAGTAAAAAAATTTAAAATACTATGGATAAAACACTACAGAAATGTACTGGCAAGAAGCTGGACTCAGTGTTTTCCATGCCTGACTCCAGTGAGGTAATTTGCCTCCTGTTAATTGTTTGTACTTCTGCAAACAGATTTTCAACTTCATTCATTGCATATACGATACCACTGGGGTAATATTTTGTCTCGTGACCGTGTTGCTCAACTATCAGAAAACATTTTCAGACAAACCAAGCAAATGAAGAGCACCAGCTTGGTGTGCTGACTCTAACAAATAGATTCTAAACTATATCTAAGAAAGCAGTGTTAACAAACCACCACCTGCTAAAGCATCACTCTAAGACAAAATATCTAGGATAATTCAATTCAATTATAAATCTGATTAATTTCATCTGCAGGTGCATTCAGTCTAAATCAGTACACAAAGAATACAGTTTACACTTTTGTGAGTGCTGGCCCTTTCAATAACTATATTGTTCTGCTTTCTGGTGCAGCACCTAAAGTTTCATCACCTTTAAATCAGATGAATACTTAAGATGCACATTTTATGAGTACTTCTTGAGACACATTTTTTTCATATAACATTTTCATAACTGAAAATTTAATTTAATATAACAGAAAAAATTTCAAAGCAAAAGTGTATGAATACATTTCTAGTTATATTTTTAATGCAATAAAAGTTCAGCAAAACCTTAAATAAATTCTTATTTGATTGCTATTAATATTATGGGTTATGGGACTTCAAAAGAGGCCAAAAATAATTCTAGTGTAAACAATATATCATGTATTTTACACACAGTGACTGAAGTCCACTTTAGATAAAGTGAAATCCTAGGAATTAAGTATAAATCTGGTATCAAAGTGGATTAGGATAATTTTGTTTCATACTAAATGGTGTTCTTGACCTATATATCTGGATAAATGCATAAAAAATTCCATACTCATTAACACAACATACAGCAGTCTTGATTTCAACACACATTTAACATGTTTAATTGAAATTACTTTATCAGTTGCATTTAAAGCATAGATAGACTTGTATAAGAATATGTACTGTTTATTTTTTGTTACCTGAGGCATTTCACTTAGGTGTAATTCAAGAGGACAAAAACAAGGAACCTAATCTACTTATGTTATTTATGGAGACTAGGAGCCTCTCGGAAGTAGAACAGGATGATTCAGAGCATCTAAAGCACACACATGAAGTGTTCAATATGAATAAATCTCTGAAACAGAGATTATGAGAGTCTATTTATCTGAGTCTATCTAGGTCTTACTCTATCTGATAGAGAAGACCACCAAGACTTTTGGAGAAGTTCCATCCCAAGATAACAAGGGCTTCTGAGAATCATTCCTAGCTCTCCCTTACTCATATGCAAAGTAAGATGATGAAAACCTGCAGAGATTGGTTTAACTGAATTCCTATGGTCAGAGCTCTTGCAGTATGGAAAAGGCTGGAAAAATACAGTGGAAACAAGGACTATGTCAAGTTGCAATATGTTTTATTTCTCTGTAAATGCAATGACTCATCCTCAGGACAATTTAATTAAAATATTCAGAAATACATTAATCTTTATAACTTTTCTCTCAAAAAAAAAAAAATGTCTGAGCATTACTTTATTTTACAATAGCTACTGGTAAGACTAACCAGCTCCACTCTGGCTTGATATGCTAGCTGAGTTCAAGAGTTACTAAATGAGAATTTCAGATTTTATTTCTAATAGAGTCTTGAGAAATTGATGTGTTCCACAATAATTTGGACATTTACTTTGGCATCTGTTCGTATTATCTGTAATGAAAAACAGTTTATCGCATCATTTCCTAGGCACACAATACAGATATTAACATGTAATTCCCCCCCATTTTTAAAGTTCATTGTTTTTGTTTAAATCATACTCTCAATTTATGAGAAGTCTAACACACTCTACCAGTAATAGCTGATGTTCCTTTATGAGTGATATACTAATGAATATTTTAAAAGCCTAAAAGACTGGAAAAAATCCTTAATATTTAGTTTTGATGTTATTTGCCTATTTCTCCTGATCAGTATTATCAATGACTTATGGTTAAATAATGTAGCTTCTACACCCATCAGGGCTGAGCTTGTTTACTTAGGCACTAAAATAGTTAACTGCAACTGTAGAACAGTTTCAAGTAAATAGATTGAGAAAACAGGCTAGAGAAAGTGTCGCAAAAAATGTCTAGAAAATCAGGTTTGAATTTTAATCACAATATGTCACTGCGAGGGACAAACAATCTGAGTGGTATTAGCAGTTCTGGCAATATTGAAGAGAAATCCAATTCCAGAAAATTGACAAAGCATCCAATAACATTAAATATTTGTTATACACTTCTCCAGTTGAATCCTATGACCTAATCAAGGCAATAGAATGGCCATATTGCTAATGCATTTATTCAACATTCAGTCTGTGGATTTTCGTAAGAAGAAAAAATAACAATTTTCCTGTTATAATTATTACTTTTCTCTTGTGCTGTCAACTACTCCACCACAGTTGTTTGTTTTTTTTTTTTCCCCTGGTAAACCTCTTGTAAACAAAACTTTGGAAAAAATGTTAACTTGTTGAATTCAATGTCTTTTAATTGAAAAAAAATTAAACTGAAACATTGAAACAACTCTGTTTCAATGCCTCTAACAAAGTAAAGCACAGAATTATTCACTGGATTCTTGGTGGTCTCTGTTAATTAAAAAATTATAAGGAAAAGAAATAAAATTCTCTAAAATTAGCAACAGGCACAAATTTTAAAAGATACTGAATAACTGAAATAATTTCTCCACGTAAATAGAAACTTTGCACTGGTATCAAACTAAACCAAATTTCATTCTTAGTTCCATACACATATTTTTATTATACCAGCAAGGATACATTTATTTTATTCCAGAACAAAATCATTTAAAGTGTTACATCAGCAAACAAGTTTTAACTTTATTTCTGTACAAGACAGAACTTTAAATACATAATTAAAATTGAGAATAAGTGTGCTTGTGTCCTGAATATGGATGTTTTCCTGGATTGCAGCTTAAGATTATTAATGTGCTATGACATATAGTTTTAAAAATTCCTAATCCTAAAAGACAAACAATCCTTTATTATAAATGTCAATACTTAATTTTACTTGTCTTTTTTTACATCCTCTAATGTATTTTTAGCAAGTGAATCCTTATATTTAATGATGAAATTGCCTCTTTACAATGGATAATTCTCCAATTCTACCAAGCAATAGCTGAGTTTGTATATAAGAATCCCTACAACAGTCAGTCACATATGCTGATTTTGTAATACAGAGCATAGGCTTAAACAGAACATTACTAGCAACACCACAACGATTCTCCATTTCTACAATATATTCTTCATGCTTTCTATAAGTACTTATAATAATAAAGGCTTTCAAATGCTAACGTACAAATCATGTAAATATTCAATACTATCCATTTAACCCAAAATCTTTAAAATATGCAAGAAAAACTAAAGTAAGATTACTTTTGTTAATAAATTTAAACAGGACTGCATTTGCTAGATGTCTGTAAAAAAATTTCATATGGCCTATGCAACGTGAAGTATTATTGTTGGTAGTCAGAAATACCCCTGCTGAAAAGTAAAACCATTGGATTTGAGGAAACAAAATGCTCAAAAATCTAGTGTTTAAAGTGAACCTGGTTGTGCGCATTTCAAAATAAAGTTATATCAGATGCTTGAATGCTAATTGCTCCTTGTCTCCCTAATGCAGTATTTTCCTAACATCTCTCTACTAGAGGTTTCATTTCCACTCTCTGTATGTAAACAGTTGTGTATATGCCAGCAGTAAAAAGTAGAGAAACATCCACCCTCTCTGCCTCCAAAGTAAAGGTGCCATCCTGAGTCAACTTATCTGACTTTCACTTACAGCTGTAGAGGGAATACACACGAATGAAAACGGGTCTAACATAGACTAGCAAAGCTGGCCTACCATAGTCTTACTCAATAGATTTGTTCCCTATTTTATCTGAGTCATGTTTGCTCATTACCTGCTAAAAGTGAAATAGTATTATATCTTTATTTTAATTAGTAATGCAGAGATAGTACAACTATGAAAATTGACCCACATTTGATTATTGCTCATAAATCATCAACAGAATCTCTCATTAAGGGCCTCTTCCCACCAACATTAGCTACCTCATATGAGGTAAAATGAGAAAATCTGTCCCTGAATTCATTCAGTTATGATAAAAACAGAACTAAAGGACACCACATTTTCAAACTCACTTTAAAACACAGCCGTTCTCCTAACATAGCATTGTTTTAGCTTCTAATTGCTAGATCTAATTAGGAAATAAATTTTTGTCTTAATACTAATTTCAGTATTTTTAATTTAGTTCATGGTCTGATTGGAAAAGGAAAATCAAATTATTGGAAAAATTCATAGAACTATAAAAAGGTTTCAATCCAAAATGACCCAATTCCTGATTGAAAAAGAAAAACGGTCAACTGAAACTCACTCTCTCTACTGGAAAACTGTGATTTTTAGTCACACTACATTTTCTGATAGTTCAATTTTTCACATAAAATATTACCACTAAACCTACTTATTTTTCTGCATATTACTGTTCATGAGTATGACATTATGTTTATCACCATATGCAGTTTTCAAAATATTTCTAGAGGCATTTTTTGCAGGCTTTCATACTGACACATGGGTTGGGAGCTGTACAAATTCTGAATATGTCAGTACCCCCATATACAGCCTACAATGTAAGAAAGAACTGCATTCCAAAGCCATTACTTACTAAGTATATTCTCATAACAATAGTCCAGGTTTACCCATGCTAGAAATGTGATAGCACCTTCTGTACTATTGTTTTCTAGCTGAACTTATGCTTACACTTAAATATACATATGTTTCCCCTAAATTTATAGTACTTCTTTTAGCCTGCTGCTCAGGATTCTTCTGTTCAGAAAACAGTAGCTGTTTTTTTAATTAAACCTTTTCCTGAATATCCTCAGAGGCAGAGTATCCACTTCAACCTATGCCAAAAAAGTGTACAGCCGTTAATCCACTGAATATTTAACTGCAATCCCACTATCAGCATTTTCAACATTGGTTGCATTTGGAATTTTACACATTGAAAATGCATAAATAAATAATATTTACTTTTCACATATGCAACTGCTGCAATCGCAAATTCTTTCAAGTTACACATGCATTTTTTAAAGGTATTTAATTATTTCTACAGGATTCCTACACTTCTTTCTAAGAGTTACAGAAACACACAAACTGAAGACCTTTTTTTCTGTGAGTAATATAATAATGTATGTCTTTATATTCTGAATCAATATCTCAAAATTTTGCCATAAATATGTGTGGTCATATCTGCATTTGTGCACATGTATGCACACTTATACAACTGTCCTGGTTTCAGCAGTATTTCTACAGGATTCCTACACTTCTTTCTAAGAGTTACAGAAACACACAAACTGAAGACCTTTTTTTCTGTGAGTAATATAATAATGTATGTCTTTATATTCTGAATCAATATCTCAAAATTTTGCCATAAATATGTGTGGTCATATCTGCATTTGTGCACATGTATGCACACTTATACAACTGTCCTGGTTTCAGCAGGGCTAGAGTTAATTTCCTTCCTAGTAGCTGGTACAGTGTTTTGGATTTAGGATGAGAACAAAGTTGATAACGCACCCATGTTTTAGTTGTTGCTAGGTAA
>NW_008795017.1:7397984-7403658 GCF_000699145.1 Aptenodytes forsteri
CTGGCTGGGCATCGGTCGGCGGGTGGTGAGCAATTGCATTGTGCATCACTTGTTTTGTGTAGTAGTAGTAGTAGTATTGTTATTACATTATTATTATTATTGCTATTATTATTTTATTTCCATTATTAACTGGTTTTATCTCAACCCATGATTTTTTCTCACTTCTACTCTTCCAATTCTCTCCCCCATCCCACTGCGGGGGCCGGGGGAGGGGGGGAGGAGCGAGCGAGTGGCTGTGTGGTACTCAGTTGCCGACTGAGGGTAAACCACAACAACACCACAAATACAGAAGGCCAAATTCTACCTTTAGATTCAAGTCTGAGAGCAAGACTCAAGTTTTGCTGGAATCTATCTTCTAAATACAAGGAGACAGCATAAGTGTCTTTGCCTTTTCTCATGCAGGAAAATGTAATCTCAGCGAGTTCAGCTTGTAGAAATAGTGTTAGCATGGTGGTCTACAAAGAGAAAGAGAAATTAAATAGAAAACTGTTATGGTGGCCAGAAGTCAGCTCCCAGTCTGAGGGAGCATTATATTTTATTTCCTCCTACAGTGGGCATTTACTCAATTACGCAATGTGAACAAAATTTCAGTTAAAAGCAAATGAAAGAGACTCATGACAAACTCTTTCATAACTCAGTGCCTTAGGATAATGTCATAAGGCCTGAGTTTAAACCCATTCAAACTAAGGGCCAGGACTTGTATCACCTATCTTGCCCTTATCAGTTCAGATGGCTCACACCTGGCATTCAGGCTTTTGTGGGTCACAATCTGAGATTTCCTATTTTCCACATGCATTCTACAGGAAGCTTAAGCAACTATACTGAGAGTACAAATTTGACTAAATAACATCATGTTCAAAAAGTAGATTCTGTAATTATGAACATAAATCTTCTTTGTGAATCCTGTTGCCATTTTTTAAAATCATTGAGTAAACTATTAAATTGCCTCAGCATCAAGTGACGCTAGCCCTTCCAAAGTGGTTTCAGTCTCAACATTCATACGCTGCAGGTCTATTCATATTCCCATAATCAAAACTGTGACAATGCTGTCTTTAAAATGAGATTTGATTCTTTTTTTCAATTCATTGATTTAAGTAAACAAAGAACCAGTGTAGGCATTCCTTTTATCATAAGTAACACAAAAGACAAATAGTTCAATGATGGAGACATTCTGACATAACAGCTATGCTTTTCATTTTAGTCATTATCTCATAAAGCATATGTATAGTACGATTTTATTAATCTTACTGAAGTCAATGGTAAAGCACACACTAATTTCAGTGAAACCATGATTTCTGCCAGGGAATTCATCACATGAACCTTAAGAGCTGCCTTTTCTCTTACAACACTGTCAAAGAATGAGTCAAATCTAAGTCAAGTTTGTAAAAGACAAGTGACGATTTGAGGTGGAATGAAAATAAATATATTCAAGCAAAAAGACTTACATAAATAGACTTGTTTCTGTTGCTTCCATAGGTATTCACAAGAAAACCCCTATGGTTGTGTTGCATTTTAATTTTTAGTTGCAAAAGGAAAAGGGGGTGATGTTTGTAGCCACAAGTTAAGTCAAATGGAGTTCAATTTTCAGTTAAAACTGATTCAATGATGCTGCAATTTCATGAGTTACTACTGTAACAATGACAGAAATCTGATTACTGAATCCTACAGGAGTCCCATCACCTTTTAATAATACAGATGTCCTGAGGTAAATGGTTCACTGAAATTTCAGCCACATCAGAACCAAACAAAAAACCAAGCTCATGCAAGTCTCCATTCCACCCCTTAACCAAAACTAGATTAACATGTTCAGAATCAAATGCAAAATGCTTTACATTCTGCATTAAAAATCTATCTTATATTTAAAATATGCACACACTCACACTTAAAAAACAAGGAAATCTAATCTCAGTCACAGTACTGCTGGTATATGCCATAATTTCTTCTTCTTCCACATTCTCAGCTGGAACCTACATACATTAAAATCAAATTAGCTCTTCCTAATTTACAGAGTTTGTATACTAGTCATTAAAACTGCCCTTATTCTAGTTGCATTCTAACTTTTATCATTAATTTCATTAGCTTTTATCATTAATTTCATCTTAACTTTTTTCCCTTAATTTTAACTTATATTCAGTGGTAATATACAAAGAATGAAATACTAATTATTTAATTTATGAATCAAAATATATTCAAAATAAGTATTTACATATATATTAAGAAACAGAAGGTCTGATCTGAAGACCTTACTCAAGTCAAAACTCTTGTTTTTTTCTTCAGGGATAGGTATACACTTCAGCAAGGTTTTTGCTTACGTAAGAGCTGGAGGATTTGGCTTAAAGTAGGAAAATAATGAATTATGCTAATTTCATATTCACAAAGACTCTTATAAATAATTTAGGTAAATCAAAATTACTGTTCCTGTAAGAAAGTGAATTAGAACAACCATAGGGAACAAGAGTATCATAATTACAATACTAAAACCATTATAAACTTATTCCACTAAACTGAAAAGGTTAACATTTATATATATAAATGCTATAAATAACCTATAAGGTTATTTATATAAATGTTATAAATAACCTATAAGGTTATTGAGAAAACACTTATTTTAAAGAACCAAGGCATTAGAATGCTGATTTTTGATCTTTTTAAAATTTTCAGGAATTTAAACAAGCACTGTCTTGGATTTGTGACATCTTCACCAATGAAAACACAGACAAAATGTTTTCAGCATTTTTTTTAGGATTTTAACAAAATTAATTGTCCCTTCTTGCTCTTCTCCTGGCACATAGGCTAAATATGCTGGGCCACATTCAGTTCATATTTTTAACATGCCATCAAGCAGAGGACAATAAGCAGTAGTCTTTGGTCCACTGTCCAAATGCTTAATTTCTCTTTGAATATTGTAATAAACCCTTATCTGTAAAAATCCAGAAGTTTTACTTTTCAAAGACAAATGCAAATGTGTTGGATTTGATAAAAAGGGTTTACACACAAACATTCATCAAAGACACTGAGTAAAAAAGGATAAAAGGCAGAGAAATAAAAATTAACTAGAAGGCTTTGTTTGAGAAGAACGCTGCAATACTTACAGAAAATTACAAGAATCTTATTAATTAAATTTATAAAATAAATATATGGAAACTACTCAACTAAATACATTCCAAGGAAAGTATCATTAAAAGTAAAGATGTAACATGCTAGCAATGCAAAATAGCTCTTCTGAAAGGTTGATCTTATGCATATTGGTTCTCCAAGCAAAGAAAAATATTGATATAGCCCCACAGCTGTTTAGCTGGTAATGAAGAAAAATGAGCATCATAATTTTGTATAACAAGTATACTCCAAAAATGAATGTGTTTTTACATAAATATTTATCATGTCCTTTTATTCATACTTAACATTCTTTATTGCTTATTTCACTTTTTTCTATTTTTTCCTCTTTGTCTATTGTTTTTGTTTCCATCTCCGAATTCTCTTAATCTCTCCAGCTCTATTTCCATTTGTATCTATCTTCTGTATCTGTCTATCCCATGCTTTCCCGAACGATCGACTTGCTATACTTTCCTTCTTCCTTATTCTCCCTCTCCTTTTATGTTCCCATTCCATTTCTTGGTAACTCAATCACATCTTTTCCAACTATACCATCAAGTGTAATATACTGCTGTCTAGCCTTGCAGTGATTTCGGCATGGATTACTGTAGTAAAGATCATCTAAAAAGAACCAGTGGCAAACTAGGTGTATAAAAAATAGCAACACATAATCTCAATTGACCTTACACAATGGGTAGTCAAATGGAAAAAGTAAGCAGGTTGAAAACAGCTTCATACAGACAAAAGACTAAAGTAGGAAACTAAACTATAAAAGATGATAAAGCTCGTGCTGTTGTTAGTTGTAGTAGGCAACTATCTTCTAGGTGTTGCTGTGGTTTTTACATTTATGACCTGCAGTTAATTATGGAGCAATTGTACTTTAATGCTAAAGCCTGTGTGAACTTTCTAGTAAAATCTTCAGTGCTGATGCTACTCCATGAGCAGTATCTGTTCCGTGAATAAACAGATGACTTCACCTTTCTGTGCTGTCAACCTGGCACCTTTCACAAGCTTTGAATCCCCCTTAAAATACAAAAATAAAGACTTCACTGTCAGAACAGGTTTGACCTGACAGATGAATTGAGTGAGAGATTTCAGAGAGGGTGATAGTTCATTGCCCTTCAGCAATCTCTCTCTCATCTGTGCTGAAACTGAAAAACACTAGCATATTTAATCAGATGTTTTTGCAAAAAAAGAAACATAAAAGCCATCTTCTATCTCAATCTCCTCCAAATATAAATAAATATAAAATAAAATACTACAGTATCCTGATTAGTACATTTTCCTCTTTTTTCCCTATTTTTACAGTATCTAGTACTCCATTTCTGATTTATATGCTTGGGCACATATCAAGTATAACATCACTAAGGAGATATTTAAAGCACAAAACAGCTTTTTTTTTTTAGTTTTTTTAAACAATATGGATATAATGATATAAAATCATAAAAAATTGTTTATTTATTGTAACTATTATAAAAATGACTAAGATGTGAAAATGTACATGCATATAAAAGCCCCATTAATTAACCTAAATATCACAATAAATTTAATACAATAAATTAATTTAATGAATTAATTATTTAATGACTTAATGTAATGATCATGAGTTAACAATAGATGAAATCAAAATTCTTCATATGTGGTCTTCTCTATTGTTTTTTTGAACTATACATGTGAAATGTTCCTGTTTGTTATTGTTTTTAATGAGGAAATTTATATACTCTTAATGATCACTAACATAATTTCTGATTTGCCTGGATAGATTAGAAACAGTTCATCTTTTTTTTAGTGATGGGGCTTAAGGATCTATAGAAAATTCATACACATCCTTTCAGCACAGCACAACACATTCCAACCCTGCCAGAAAAGAAGCACAAGAAAACCTGGGTGTTCTCTTGAGCTCACTTCTGAGCAGCAGCCTGCTATACAACTTTGTGCTCTTTCTCTACCATGACATTACCAGTCAAAAACCAACCAAACCAAACAAAAAGCTGTATGAGCTCATGGGTGAGGGTTCCTGTTTCGATTCCCCTATTTTGTCAGAGTACAAAGTAGCCAAATCATATACCCCTCTGGCAGAGACTCAATAGCCATAAGAAAACTTCTTAAACCTTTTATTTAATCTTTTTTACCATGGAGTCGTGAGGTCAGTTTAAAATATCTGGCTTATTTTCCACATGTTCTAGCAAAACAACTTTAAAGACTTACTTCAAGAAAAAGCAGCAAGCAGTTCCATCCCAAGGGCTCTGGACAACTCATGATCACATCACAGAAAACAATAAATTTGCCTTGAGTTTACACGATCAATAGGCATCTCTACTAGCATATATTTATCATCTTGTACTTCTGCTCTTTGAATTTCTTCTCTTGGTTCACTCGCTTTAAAGATACTTGATGCTGAAACATAATGAAAAATTTTGAAATTCCAGCATGCTCATCAAGTCCTTTAATAAAACTCAGTGTCTTCCTTTATTCTGAACTTTCAACTTTACAATACAAGATCGCATTTGAAAAATACCTGTCATGATTTAACCCCAGCTGGCAGCTAAGCACCACACAGCCGCTCGCTCACTGCCCCCGT
>NW_008795017.1:7403681-7408949 GCF_000699145.1 Aptenodytes forsteri
TCAGCAAGATGGGGAAGAGAATTGGAAGGGTAAAAGTGAGAAAACTCAGGGGGTGAGATAAGAGACAAGTGATGCAAATGAAAACAATTGCTCATCACCAACCGACCAATGTCCAGCCAGTCCCGGAGCAGCGGCCTCCACACCAACCTTCCCCCTAGTTTATTACTGAGCATGACGTCATATGGTATGGAATATCCCTTTGTATATAGAATATACCATGTAACAAAGAAGTTCACTTAGTGAATTATTTTTTCAGAATAACCTCCTCACCAAAAAATAGAGCTGACTTTAAAGTATGTATTGAATTTTAAAAAACAAAAAAAAAAAAAAATCTTCAGAATTTAGATACTGTTTATAAGCTTAACTGGAAGGTAGGGCCCTACCCCTTGCAACATATAAGAGGACTATATATAGAGAGATATATTTAAATATACATATATTTGTGGTGGGTTGACCTTGGCTGGCTGCCAGACCCCCACCCAGCCACTTTCTCACTCCCCCTCCTCAACAGAACAGAGGAAGAAAAGAAGATGGGAAAGCTCATGAGTTGAGATAAAGGCAGTTTAGTAAGAAAACCAAAAGCTGCACATGGAAGCAAAGCAAAAAGATTAATTTATTCACTATTCGCCATCAGCAGGCAGACATCCAGCCAGTTCCTGGAAAGCAGGGCCTCAGTATGTCTGATGGTTGCTTGGAAGAACAAACACCATAACCATGAATGTCTCCACACCTTCCTCCTTCTCCTCTGCTTTTATTGCTGAGCATGACATCATGTGGTATGGAACATTGCTTCAGTCAGTTTGGGTCAGCTGTCCTGGCTATGTCCCCTCTCAACGTCTTGCCCACCCACAGCCTACTGGCCTCTGTTGGGGCGGAAGGGGGGTGTTGGAGAGACAGTCTTGACTTGACAGACTGTGCAAGCACTGCTCAACAATAGCCAAAAGATCAGTGTGTTATCAACACTGTTTTAGCAACAAATGCAAAGCACAGCACCATACAGACTGCTGTGAAGAAAGTTAACTCCATCTCTGCCAGACCCAGTACAACCTCCACCCCTTATTCCATACCATTTGTGTCATGTTCAGATCCCACATTATCTGGTACATCTAAGTATTCTACCTATTCTGTTTCTCATTCCTGAAATCCCCTCTTACCAACACTTAAGACTTACACTACATACTTAAACCATCTGTACATCTAACATCCTTAGATGTTAGATTACATAAACATCAAGGTTTATACATCCTTATTAACCACTATCCCCTGTCCTTTAACATATAGATAGATATTATTCCTTCATTCCATGGGTCTTCCCCCAAAAAATGTCCGTAACAGCAGGTGAGGACTTGAGCCCCATGTGTCAAAATGATCTCTCAGGACAGGAGAAGCAACATGTTGCATGCCAAGGATGGCATGGATTGGGTCATCACTGCACTTACCCGGTTCCTTGTGAAGCTCATTCTTCATCAGTTCAGGTAGGTCCGGCTGCATTAGTTCTTACAACTCATAATTTCAATCATGGATTGTTTTCCTCCAAGGTTAAATATCCTTGAGATACACACCCATTCTCCCCATTCTTCTGCATAACCCAACAAGCCTACCCGGGTGCTTGAGCAAAGACAATCCAAGAAGTGGGTTTGTTTTTTCCCAAGGGAGGAGCAACCCACACTGCCTTTCCCAGCAACTTTCCAATGTGCATTATGGGAACGTTATCTCGTCCCAATTTGTAGAGGCTTTGTTTGGGCAGGATGAGGACAGTTGGCTGATCCTCTGGTGTTAACCAACCAAGTGGCTTCTGTTAAATTTGCATACCAGTATTTCCATGCCCCAGCACCCAACACTCTCAGCAGTCTTTAGCAGTCCATTATACCATTCAATCTTTCCGGAGGTTTGCAGGTGATAGGGGATATGATATTGTAAATATTAAAAATTACCAAACATTCTGAAAACACATTAAAAAGTGGAAGGAGGAAAAGAAGTACTTCAAGAAAAATGGAAATTTGGGAAAATTAAGAATAACAAAACTATTATTAAATATATTTATGGAACACAAAGTTTATGTTCTCTACCTTCTAATAACATCAGATACTTCTGGTATTTGAAGTGGAGTTGTGCCATACAGTGTGGTACTAGGTATAATCCTTCCATTAATGTATATCTACAAAAAGCAGATTATAGATACTATTTCGGAGATCTATAGAGATCCAACTGTATAGCATATACAGAAAAAAATATTTCTAGATTAAAAGCTTAGCATTAGAAGAGATTATCCCTGTATCTAAACATTATTTCCTATACAGGTTCATTAAACTGCAGTTAACATTGTCCTAAAAAGAATTCATGGTTCTCCCTTATTCTGCCATCCCAAATACTTGGGTATTTATATAAGATGGAGAGTAATTCTGACAGAAAAGACTGAATAATATTAATGCCACAACACTTTATGTCAGAATTTATTTATGTCACCTTAAGTCATCACCTATACGTTATCTTGGGTTACCTTTAGCAAATGCTGGATCTGAAGTCCTCTCAGGACTTGCCTTCTTGCTTTTTCCATAAAAATCTGTGTTTGATTTTTTTATCTGCTATTTTTGCATTTTTGATGGATTTTCCTGGAGGTCTACTGGAGGATTCCCTGGTACTTGGCTTTGCTCACTAGTGAAACATAAACAGAGAATGTCAAAATGGAGACTAAACAGTTTTGATATATTGATAATTATGCCAAAATAATTTGTTTCCAGTTGTATTTAGTATAACCAATACCAATGTTCAGATTTATTACACCCATAATCTGTTTTACTTTAGTTTCTCAAGTTCTTTTGATTTTGCAAAAATGAGAAAGCAACTGCAGCTCTTCTGTGTATATTCCCCTATTTCTGTTACAGTGTAAAATCAGCAACTGCAGCTGGAATGCATGGATTTCATTAGTAAATGTTAAACTGAGTATTTAGTGTAACCAATACCAATGTTCAGATTTATTACACCCATAATCTGTTTTACTTTAGTTTCTCAAGTTCTTTTGATTTTGCAAAAATGAGAAAGCAACTGCAGCTCTTCTGTGTATATTCCCCTATTTCTGTTACAGTGTAAAATCAGCAACTGCAGCTGGAATGCATGGATTTCATTAGTAAATGTTAAACTATTTTAGTACATTTTAAAAATTTGTAAGGGATCTTTATACAAAACTATAATGCATGATGTGATCACAACTGTTCCTACAATTTCAAAGAGCAAGCCGTTAACAACTCATCACTCCTCTTAAAATGTTTAAAAGGACATCATAGCCAGTGTGTTCCCAAATTCTCATTGTGGCCCTACTTCCCTCACCAGCAAGGGGTTATTCCCCTTCTGGGTTCCAATTCCCACTTCTTGAACGATTTCAGGCCTTCCACAATAGTACACATCATGTAAACAATCCTGAATCCTTACATCTCCTTTTACTGCAAGGCTTGCCATAACTGGACTTTGATTGAGTCATTGCTATTAATTCAGGAGTTGTATCAGGCCAGGATTTGGATTTAATGTCCCAATGGATTACAAGTAGCCAAAGCTTGTGTGACATCATTGCAGTGTTATTTCTAGTATTATGATTAACACATATGGAATTGTCATATATAATAACATATCTGCCATATTACTAGCAGAAAACGAGAAAAAAAAATTAAGAAAAAGCCAATTGCACAACATAACATAAAAACTGATGGATACAAAAATCCCATTGAAAGTAAAATATGAACTAATTTTAGTCATGAAAATATATTTTTATTTTCATAATGTGATCTTTCGCATGGAGAGAGATTTTAAAGAATGTAGCTGTCAATTTAGGCAAGATACAAAAAAAAAGAAGGATTATAATAAAAGCCTATAAAATAATAAGTAGAGCTCAGATGGCATTCATCTTAATTCAAGAACAGCAGAATAGCCAATAAAATTACAAAATTGATAGAAACCAATGTAATTTTTATTACATGACGGACACTCTACATGTAGTTCTTACTGTCGAAACAATGAATATATCTCAGTAACATTTAGAGAACAGTTACATTTATGCACAGTTACATTAACCTATAAACTATAAAATTTGTGCAATAAATCCAGCATAGAAATCAAACTTTGGCTGACAACATTAAAGGCAAAATTCCTTTTTAAGCAGTACTGAGCTCCCTCCGCAATTATCCAGCTCTAACAAGATGAGGGGAAGATAGTTCTCAGGTTCAAATACGCTATGGCCTTGTCACTGAAGTGCATGCTGTGGGTTTGAAACCCATCAAGCTAGGAAAAGATTATGAACTCAGGACTCCCATTTTCCAGGTAAGTCCTTAGACAGCTAAATAGTTTATGAAAATTACTTCTCTCTTCCATCTGCACCCCTTTCCCTGTGTTTTCTAAAAGAGGACAGTGGTCCAGTTCCCTATACCCAGATGGTAACAGGGACACAGACTCTGAAAGAAGTATTAAACCATGAATCTCCATTTCTCAGAGGTGACTATTTCAAGGTTTCATGTCAGCAGCTAACTCCAGGAAAGTAACAATATTTCCAATATACCCCTTTTATTAGCATTCTCTGCTATCTGGTTTATACAATGCTCCATGGTGTGTCAGCTATTGTAAGTCCCAGTATGCAATGCCCAAAAACTTCCTTACATGTCCTTCTCCAGCAATAGCTGCACTGGTTGCAGTGGATAGTCTTTCACTCCAAAAAAGCAATTCTAATAAAACTGTAACAAAAGCTGCCTAAGTTAATCGAGCCCACTCTGAATGAAAGAACCCTCAGCCAGTAGAGCTAAGATGGTAACTCATTCAGGAGCACAAACTAGCAGCAAGAGCAGGCTGGAGGTAGCAGCCTCTTCAATGGCATTGCTACAGACAGAGAATGACTAATGCTCTGACCTAAGTGTGTTTTCCAGCTTCAAAGCCAGGTCCAGATGTGTTCACTGGCTGTATCCCAGCTCCATGCCACCAGATGATACAGACACAGGTAATCTCAAAAATACATGTACACCTTGCCCTGGTTTCCTTATGAAAGGGGACTGTACATACTCAGTTTAGAGGACAACCAGCTGATCAAGATGCATAGCCGATCATCTGTACCATAGAATCATAGAATCATAGAATCATTAAGGTTGGAAAAGACCTTTAAGATCATCGAGTCCAACCATCAACCCAACACCACCATGCCCACTAAACCATGTCCCTAAGTGCCGCATCTACTCGTCTTTTAAATACTTCCAGGGGTGGTGACTCAACCACTTCCCTGGGCAGCCTCTT
>NW_008795017.1:7409446-7409770 GCF_000699145.1 Aptenodytes forsteri
CGCTGCATGGTGTTGTGACCCAAGTGCAGGACCCGGCACTTGGCCTTCTTGAACCTCATACACTTGGCCTGGACCCATCGATCCAGCCTGTCCAGGTCCCTCTGCAGAGTCTGTATCCGCTATTTAGATGCAGCATCTCAAGTCTAGCTCTTCTTAGTGAGCAAAGAAACAATAACAATCATTTTTAAATTTAATTCCAACATATTAATTCTGGAATGAAATGGGAGACCTGGTTACCCAGGATACAGAGAACGCGGAGGTACTCAATGACTTTTTTGCCTCGGTCTTCACCAGCAAGTGCTCGAGCCTCACCGCCCAAGCCAC
>NW_008795017.1:7411266-7437404 GCF_000699145.1 Aptenodytes forsteri
GGCAGGGGGGTTGGACTAGATGACCTTTAGAGGTCCCTTCCAACCCAAACTTTTCTATGATTCTATGATTGATATGGGCTCCCAAATTTATTTGTTTTCTTGATTTGCATCTTAGTGTCTAAATCTCTTTCTGAGTTTGTGCCGGAAGTCTTTTCTATAAACCTCAGATATGGGCTCCCAAATTTATTTGTTTTCTTGATTTGCATCTTAGTGTCTAAATCTCTTTCTGAGTTTGTGCCGGAAGTCTTTTCTATAAACCTCATGATATCTGTAGGAAAGCAGGAGACCAGGAATCTAGAAACTTCGTAATCAGAGTGTTTTACCCATGACTTGCTCACGAGCCTAACAAGAAATCTAAAAGTGAAAGAATCACCTTTTCCTCTAGCCTGAAACACTCTCAATGAATGAAATAATAAAAGCTTTTTTATCTTCTAAAAATGAATACTAAATCACATACTCTTCTAGTGCAGATCAGAGAAGTAATAAATTCAACATGAGAAAACTAAGCAGTACGAGGACTTGGGGATGAGGATAAATGTAAAAATAATATGAAAAATACACTCAGTAAGATATTTTCAGGTTTAAAACATATACATATATTTTCATAACTGTCTACATTTCATTTACTTAAAATGCAAATATTTAAATCCACACAATCGGCATTCAAGCATAAATTACAATAGTTCCATTATCTTGCCACTTATTATTGTAACGCTACAATATTTCACAGTTTTGAGAATATCTTTTATATAAAATACATGAAACATACCATAGCAACTTCTTTAAAATGTATATTTTAAATTCATGTTTTAACTTCCTCTTGTTTTTTTTTTTTCTTAGGTCTTCTGGAAGATGCTTGTCATTCACCCTATATGCTAAAAGGGAAATAATAAGTAATTTGTCAATTTTGAATGAAAAGTATTACAATGAAGGTCCATTCTTTTTCTGTTTTTTTAAACAAAAGTAACCATGTTAATAAAGCCTTCTTTCCACCCACTGAGCAGTTTCAGCAAGGAGAAAGTCTTTATAACACAATATGAAATTGTATTTAAATGGTAATACTTTTAGATGCACTTTAATGGTCTACTTTCTATACAAACTGTTTTCCCCTACAGATGGAATATACTAAGGAGCTACTAAGTGATTAGTTTATAAAATTAAGCAACAGATATATTAATTGTATCAGAAAGACATTAGCCAAGTAGCCAGCCTGAAAGCAATGTGTCTTTACAGACTCACTGCAACAAAAAATCCCATTAGCTAGTATTTTCTGACTTCCTTAGAATACAAAGCAGAAAAAGGATATATTCAGATCATTCATTTGCAAGGTTGGGGCTTTTAATCTTAACTATAAGATACAAGAGAAAATAATGAATTTTGATCTTCAGTGATAACTCTAAATCCTACTCATCACAGTCTGAAATATTGCTGAATATTATAAAGTTGATGCAGTTATAAAATTATTATGAGCAGCTGTACAAGATTTGCTTCATTTCTTTCCCAGTACCATAATTTTTTGAGTAAAAGTCCTCCCACAAAACAGCCAGCATAATTTTACCAAGGTAGTGACAATAAAATACTGTCAACGTGATGAAACTGCTGTCTTTTACAGTAAAATTTTGAAGAAATCAAAGAAATTTCAATTAAATCAGCAGGGTGTCTTGTGAAGTACCTAGACACTGCTGTGAAGCATTTTCATAAAGTATTTAGACACTGGTAAATGGTGTGAAATCATCAAGTTACTTAATTTAGATCCCCAAAAGACTTCCAAATGGAGTCACTTCTGCCTGCCATAAGTCTTGTCCAGATTTGCATTCCTTATGTACGAGTAAGAGGCTGAAGTGTTACAGTGCAAATCACCTTGAATTATCAATATTCAATAATTAGTTGAATTAATTTCATAGACTCATGAACTAGACATCAGTTTTAAAATAGACTCAACTAATACTTAAGACAGTCTGATAAAAATACTTTTTTAATAAAAATCAGATTATCCATGCATTGATTCTAAAACCAGAGGAATAAAATTAACTTATGAGCAGTTTTAAATCCAACTCTAAGCACTGTAAATCATAATGTGTTTTATAGTTATTCAATTCAAGTAAGCACTAACAACAAGTAATGTTTTTTATGCATTCCACTTTTTATACTACAGGTATCTGTGTTTAATTTTATTAGTACTCATATTTTCTGTTGAACTCTAATTCTTCAGGAAGCTGGTTTTGGAACCAGAAGAACACATGATATTGTAATGGTATCATGAATTGATCATGGACGTACATTAAGAAAGATTGGGAAGATACATAAATAAAATAATATATAGTTTGTCCTTTTTCCATGAATTTAAGCAGTTCACAAATTTAGAAATTTATTTGTTAAATGATTCACTATTTGCAGTATGACCAATTACCATATCAGTAAAAGAGTACTGTAAAAACAAACTTGACTTTCCAAAGAAAAAATATTAGCAGACCTAGCAAGAATTATTACTTGCAAATGGAAAGTTTAGCAGGCTGAGCAAAAATGCCAAATGCATCAAATTAAAAATGCAATCAAACTATAAAGGTAAAACATATGTCAACCACAAAGATATCTGCTCTCAATAACTGTGAAAGCAATAACAATATTATGCCAAATCATAGTACAGAAAGAATGCAACACCATGCAGGTAATACAAATAATTTTGCAAAAGGCAAAATCATGTTGCTCTGCATAAAATAAAAAACCTGCCTGAACAAAGCTTTCAAGCAGAAAGTTAGTAGTACATTGGAATGTGAGTTCATCAATATATCATAACCGTAAGTCTTAATCTTTTAGAAAAATATCATAATAGAAGATCTCAACAGGAAATACAACAGCCAAACCCAATAGTTTTGAAGAACCATTAGTCAGCCTGGCCTGAAGGCTCCTCTGTAACAGCCTACCAAAAACACAACTAAGTGGAGCCATGTCTGATCCAAGAAATCTAGTGTCTTTATTAGATTCATTCCTGTTTGACTGGTATCACATATTTTTCTTTATTTGGATTCCTTTTGACTTATTTTATTTCAAGGTGCTGAAACCCCACACTGGATTTATCAGTGTTGGCAGTCCAATGGATGGGTTATGAAAGTAGATCCTCCAGTTTGTCTCCAAATCTGTTTTAACTTTTTTCACAAGTGTAGGGTCACCTTTATACTAGATATTCAATACAGATACACAATATGACAGCAAAGATAGAAACCAGGGAAATTGATGTCTTTGACTGTAAAAGGCTCTTGAAATGTTGAGAACTTTTCAATTATTTATCTGGGAAGATAAACAAGATAGCCACAGTAGGATTCCAGTTCTGTTCATTTGGACTGTCTGTTAAACATAAGCCAGTCTCCCAAAGATTTTGGTTCATCTACTTTCGTGCTATCTCCCAGATGTAAATTTTGTAATAGCCAGTGCTGGTTTCATTCCTCTTGGAGGAAGAGTGAGAGCAGGTTGTAACTGTCAGCTGCTGCAGTCAGTTAAGGTTGTTTGTAAATCCTGGTTAATGTAAACAAGTAATTACATTCACATCTCAGTTCTCCCATCCATGAGAAACTAACAATTTCTGAAAAATCTGAACCCTTTTGTGTACCTTAAAAGGTTAGTGTTTTAGGAAAAAAAAAGAATTATCTAGTGTCTTGACAGTTGCACCACAAGTGAATAAAGATAATACCTTCTCAATGAGTATAAAACACGGTTGTCTTCTCTCATCTCACATTAACAAGCTTTCAAAGGCTAACTTAGTGAGTGTGCCTGTTTCAGACCTACCCCCACCCTGACACTTACAAAGGGCGCATGCCAGACTAATGGAATCACCAACACTGGACCCCTCCATGCACTGCCTCAAAGATGACTGTGTTCGTGAAGAATCTACAACAGACAGATCCTGATGAGGCATTATATTCCATCTTACAAGAATAAGGTGCCTCTTCACTCAAACCTGCATTCTTGCAAAAGGGAATGTCTGCTATTTCTTTTAGAATGCATCTCTTCAAGCAAAAGATATGTTGCATTCTCTAGATGGTGAAACAAAACTAGGTCCTCCTTTATAATTTTCTATTATTTTGTAACCGAGAGAGTAATAATAGTAATCACTCAATTTTCACTCCAAGATTGCGAGAGGATTATTCTCTACGCATTTCCCTGTTACAAAATTGCTGGTCTTACACTACAAAGAGAATCTAGAACAAATAGCTCTTACAGTGGCCTCCATTACCCTTATCAAAGATACCCGCTTTGGAAAATACAGAAAGACTAATCTGTTCAGGAAAGTAATCCCTCTATTCACTTTCACTATCAGATGCTCCACTTGGAATACCAGACTCTTATTCTAATTATTAAAATCCAGAAAGGCCCAGCAGTTGTTTTTGAACACACACACTACTGATCTCATGAGAATCATCGAGGGGTCATGTAACAAGTTAAACTGTGTTTTTAGGAAGACTGTTTGCCTACAAAGATCTTCACTACTTGACCTCTCTTCCCATCAAGTGGAATGACTTGGAAAGTCATTGGAATGAAGTGAAAAGTGCAATGCCTATCATATCTTTAGGGTCTGAGGCATCATGAAGATCATAGATATGCACATATTTAATCCTAGCATAAGTCACTTTCCAGAGTCACATATAAGCAGCTACCATAAACCACAGGCAAACAGTTCTGCAAAGGAACCATAATTACTATTGTATATAAACATGTCTTTATTAGACAAGGAGTGAAAAGTTTTACTAGAAGTATCTATCAAGTCTCAAATCCTGAATGAATGTCTGGTCAGAACTTCAAGCTGTCATTTCATGTATATCAACTCACTGTGATCATCGAATCATAGAATAATTTGCGAGAACCTCCGGAGGTCAGCTAGTCCAATTCCCTCTTCAAAGAAGAGCCAACACAGACCAGGTGCTCAGGACCCTGTCCAGCTGAGTTTTTAATATCTCCAAGGATGAAAATCCCACAACCTTTCAGGGAACCTACTCCAGTGTTTGACTACTCTTACGGTAAAAAAATTTCCTAACATTTAATCATAATTTCTCATGCTGCAAATTGTGTCTGTTGCCTCTTCTTTCACTGTGCACCTCTGTTAACAATTGGGATTCATCTTCTCTCTTATTAGGTAACTGAATAGCAATAATGTCACCCTTAAGCTTTCTTTTTTTAAGGCTGAACAAACCCAGTTGTCACAGCCTCTTTTTGCACATCATGACCTCCAGCCCCCAAATCATAGTATCATAATAAACTGAGCTATCTCCCCAGTCCTCAGGAAAGGTAATCTGAGCAAGACAGAATATAGTTGCTTACCCGTTCTTAGAAAGCACTGTTTGATTATCAGCTGCCCTTGACTTTAACCCAGGAACCCAAATGGGAACAAGGGAATTTGTGAAAATCCTGCTTCTTGTCAGTGTAACAGCAAAAAAGCTCATTTATTACCTATCTTATGACAAATATTCACCCTAACAAAATTAGACTAAGGAATGAACACTAGCAGAGGAACACATTTTTTCAAATGAAAATAATATATCAGTTTAGGTAGTAAATTATGAAGTTGATACAGCAGTTGAACCAAAACCTATAAAAACAGTGAGCTGGTATTAAATACTTAATAACTGTCTTGTCCTCCAGAAGAAATATATAAAGGTCACTTCCTTATAAAAGACCTAGCATTTGGTTCTCCATCTTACTAGTGTAATCCCCCCCAAAAAATAATATGAATTGCAAATGAAATGCATTCATTGGCTACACAGCAAGACACTGCAAACTGTGGAGGATTACTTTAGATTTAAATTATGTCAAGAAACTTCTAAGAAAGTGCCTAAGAACAAAAGTGATCTCAGTAGTTACAATATCAATTGTAAACAATATTTGGTGTATTTTGATGGATTCATTTTCCAGTTTGGCAATACTATTAAATTTCATCCATCAGAAAAAAAGAAGTAGGAACCAAGCCCTGAAAGAAGAATGAGAAATACTGTTAAAACTAAAAGATAATATTGTCACCAGAACAATTGGATACAAGCATGTCCATGAATAAATTTAGGCTGGAAATCATGTTTTTAAGCACTAGATTAATGAAGATCTGGAATCAAAGGAGTAGAGCAAAAAAGCAACACATTTTTCTTAAAATGAAGCTTGATCATTTCACAGAAAGGATTCCTACGACATGGTTTTATATGACAGTAGAGAACTGGTAACACTTGTCAGCATCAGTCAGTAGCTGAATGTCTTCCCACTTGCTTTGGCTCAGCTGAGAAGCCCATTCCTGAAAGTTTCTTTTAACACAGAGAAAAAACAGTATCTCCTGGTGGTTCTGCCCACACACCCTATTCAATCTTACCAATATAACAAATACTTAGAGAATTATGTACTTAAAGACTTAAATAAAATAATTATTTTGTTAATAAAATATTTTTAATAATAGATATGAAAAATTAGTACACTGCAATGTTCCTTCCAACAGTATTTTCATAAGAGTCTGCTTTAGAAGACACGTTCCTTCCAACAGTATTTTCATAAGAGTTTCTGCTTTAGAAAAGACACTTCATGACTGAAGAATTTCACATGCTTAGTTCAATTAAATGTAAGTTTTAGAAGTAGTGGTTTGAACCACTAAAATAATCACGTCCTTTTGAAGAAAGCCTAGCAGGCCTACATCCATGCATGACTTTACTGAAGAGTGTCAGATGGTTCATAAATTTTGGAGGAACAAAAGAGTTTTGCTCAATAGTTGTGTCTGCTCTATATACGGAAAATATATAAGAAAGCAACTGTAGAAAACTCTGAAACACTGTGGTGTATAATATTGGAATTTGCAGATCTGAAGGTGAATTTCATCAGACTGGGACATAACTATTTCTCTCTGCTCATAGTATCGTACTGAAAGAATTATGTGACTGAAACTAAATTTAGCACAGGTAAGAAAAACAGGCATTTTGACAGAGTAAGTTGCTTCACTATGGATTCACCCTCTGCCAAATGCCTCTGCCCACAAATTGTCAGAGTTATTTCCAAATTCAGGATTCTAAAGGAAGTAATATTTGCGTAGCGATGGACAGGAATATTTTACTTTATCTTCAACTGGACAAAAGATTGAGTATTTTCATTAACAATCTAGTGTTTAAACAATTATCCATGTATCTGGTAGATCAGTATAATATCTACACACAGTAGTTTTTCCACAATCATTCAGAAGCCTTGGCTAGAACAGAACATACCAGCTTATCTTTTGCTAAACATATTACATCTGTGACTCCCTATTCTGTGATGCATGCCAATTCAATTCAAGACGATAATCACTTTCATGTAGGTTAAATTTAACATTACTACTACCCAATTATAGTATTTGTATAAAAATCAAGCACCTTCAGGAATTGCTAATAGAATTTCAAAAACAGCAGAAAGCAGATTATTAATTTATCAGCTACGTTTAAGTCCAACATTATACTCAGACCCATGAATTAATCAGCATATTTTTTCAGATCAGACAGTGTCTAAATGCTAGTATTACAAGAGGTTGAAAGACAGTTCTATCTCCTAAGTTACCAAACATATGAATATGAGAACTTTCCTGTTTGGTGGTACTGAAATTACCCATTATTAAGAATTTAATAATTTATAAATCTAATGCATTCTGATTGTATATTTCTTATTTTAATTAGCTGAAGTTATCACTTAACTGATTTCATTACAGCTAGAAACATGCTCACAGTATTGATTACATAATCTCCCTCTGGGGAAATAACCAGGACCTTCATCAACAAATAAAATACATGTATACTACTCATAAGCCCAATATCAAAACCCAATGACTTAATCCTTTTATGAGTTCTAATACTGTAACACAACTCAAAAATTGTGAGTTTTTTAAAGAAAAACTTAGCATTAAACTAACAAAGACCTAAAAAAAGAATGTCATATAGTGACATAATGATATCTCAAACAATTGCCAAAATATAAACCATTACTAACATAATAAAGGTAAGGTACAAAGAAAAAAGATGCATGCTGACAACCAGAAATACCCTAAATATTTCCTAATGAACTGTCAACTAATTACCATAATACGAGAGCATTAAAACAGACAAAAGAATTACATTTGGTGTTTAACATCCAATCTACATGGTAATTCCCAAGGGTGACTGTTTTAGGATGTACCTAAACATCCAAATAAATTCTGCAGCATGTAGACTCTTTTGCTGTCCCTGTCAACAACTAGTGAATTTCAATTACAGATTATAAAAAGAAATAATATTCATTGTTCTGTCATCTGTATTGGATCTGTGCTTATTTCTTCATATTACAAAATTGCATACCCTAACATCTATTCTTCTGGCATTTAAATTAAAAAAAATAATAATAAAAATAAAAAAAATTAGTCACATGCATTACTGAGAGGAACTCTTATAAGAACATACTAACTGAAAACAACTTTTCTTGCATCAAACCTACATGAAGTCTTTCATGCTCATTAATTAATTTAAATAAGCAATCAGAAGTCATGCACTGTCAGTTTATTAGCTGTTAAAAATAATAATCGAGGAACTGTGGGAAGTATAAAAATTAAAATGAAGCTGCAAAAATAAGAGATGTTAAAAGGAAAAGTGACATATTGCCCAATGTAATTTAAACAGTTCTGCAATAAAGGTAAAAATTATTGATACTTTTGTTTTCTTCATACCATGACCAAAACTCAACATGAAAATAGCAATAGTAAAGGCCTTTTGAAAATGCACAGATACTATCTATCCAATACTTCAGATATATTTTCATAAAGTAATCAGTTCAGACTAGTCAACAACACACAGTAGCAAGACCTCATCATAAGTGCTAATTACAGTAACTTTTAAGACACGGAAACAGTCATTCACCACAAATTAGAAATAATAATGCTTAAAACGGTAACAAACAAAGAACAGTATGTACATCAAAAGTTAAATTATAACCAAAGACAGGAACTTTTTAGTAAAATTAATGTCACTGTTGTAGTACTCACACTGAGAAATAGAAGACAGTACACTAAACACAGGAAAACAATTAAAATCCTAAATCCCATTTCTGCTAAGTGTTTTCACTCTGAACCTGTATAGTCTAACATAATACCAACAAAGTTACCAGTGAACTGTATGTTTAAATGTTTTGCCTTGCAGCAGAGGCCAAGATTCATCTCTGATGATTTTATGTGCCTCAGTTAGAAGGTAAATTGCTCTAGTCTTCCTCTGCAGTCAAGAGAGAAAAAACAGGCAACTCCAGAAGGGACAATTCATTCCTCACAGTTGCATATTCTCTGTAAGAAAGTAGTTCTGTTAAATGTATTATCCATTCATACAGTAAATGCATATTCCCTCTCACCCAAGCCAGAGCCATTTAGTAGTACTGCAACAGTTCTACCATGGGTAAGCTACCACCCCACCTCCTCCACACATAGTGCCACTCTAGTATTCATTAAAATATGAGTATAACTTAGGACGTAAAAGGGCTTCTGGAAGAAGTTCACCTCAGGCATAGCAATCCATATTTCCCAATTAAGGCAAGACTGTCTGAAAACGCACAAATTTTCAACATAAGCTCTTAAACTTCAGATAAGCTGAGATATGTGACAGAGATTCATCATCTCCTGACAGAAGATCTGTCTCCTCTTAGTAGTACTAACTAGTAGTAGTACTAGTAGTAGAGTAGTACTACTCTTAGTAGTACTGCTAATCATCACTTAAACATTACAATGTAGGGGCGAGGATTCCAGCACATTTTTCAAACCATTCACATCTCAAAAACTTTGAATTGTAAATGAGGCTTTGCATTGATTGAGCAATACAGACCAGCACCACAGTCGACATTGCAGGGAGGCAGTAGTGCATATTACATCCTGTAGTCCTGGTGGAATATACACCTCAAAGAAGATGTTTTACAAATGCTAATCAGGCTCTATAACCACTGTAAGGAGGTTCAGATCATATCCAGAATGGAGATTCACATTAACATCTTGTTTGGTAGGTGTGAAGCTGTGTTTGATATATATATATGTATATGCAGTCAAGCATAAAGAGTAACCTGGATGCAAAGGAGCTCGAGTTTCAGAGCTGCAAGACAAGCACTTAAAATTGTCTAAGGAGAGACAAATGAAGGAATCGACACCATAAGGAGTTTAAATGATTGTTAGAAAGATAAACTTTCTGTTTCTAGGCAAAAGCTATGTCCAGTTCACCCCAGTGAATTCTGAGATGTGTCTTATATAAACTAGTCCCTATGGACTGAAGACTCTCAGAGCTTGCCAGACTGCTTGAATTCTGATCACAAGAACCACTTTTACTGACCAAATCCCTAGCTATGGGAAAGGATAATTTCTGTTTTCTGAAGGCATGCAAAAACAGCTGTCATAACCTTTATGAACACTCTTAATATTACTGATTGGCCTCAAAACAGCAGTTTCTTGGATTACCATGAACCACTTGGATTACCAAGTGGTTTGATTCACCACCATTTGCGGTGTCATGAACCAGGTCACAATATCTGTTTCATCCAGGGCTGTTTGAAGCAGCATTCATGATTTAAGTAATCCACTTTCTATATAGGCCATTTCAAGTTCTGTAATTGATCAATTGTAGGAGTACCACAATGCACCCTGAAAGCCTGTTTGACATCCTAAACTGACAAAACAAAGAGAAGCATAGACCTTTCTGAATATGTCCCAACCTTTATATTTCCTGACAGCAGGGTTGAGACTGCTGAACTCTTTTTGAAGTTGCTGCTACTGCGAGAAACTTCAGGGACAGGTTGGAAACTATGAAAAGAGACCCTGACTGAAGGATCTGGGAATGGCTACCCACTGTTAGACTGAAGCTTTAGGAAGAAAGGTTCATTCTAAATGGCTAGATAATTTGGTAAAGCTATCCAAAACGTGGAAGGCAAGCAGATAATAACAGTACTGAGAGGGTTTACTGCTGTCTCAAATGGAGTGCTAATCAATGTGCCCTGCTTCCCAACAGCAGGGAAGGTCAGTGTACATGCTGAAGTTATCCAGCAAGAGAAGTTCCAAGGAAAATCTCATAATTCTAGGAGACAAGTCATTACAGAAAGAGAAGCCAATGGAGAAAGGAAGAAATAATGAAAAACTTACAGGCTCTGATTCTTTCTAAAACACATGCTAAGCCTGCACACTCTGTTCTGAAAAAGGGAAATACTCAAAGGACATCTGTACTGGGTCTGGCTGGGATAGAGTTAATTTGCTTCATAGCAGCCTGTATGGTGCTATGTTTTAGATTGGTGAGTAAATCAGTGTTTATAACACAACAGTGTTTTAGCTATTGCTGAACTGTGTTTGCACAGCATCAAGGCCTTCTCTGTTTCTCACCCCAATGAGCAGGCTGGGGGTGGGCAAGAAACTGGTAGGGGACACAGCCAGCACAGCTGACCCGAACCGACCGAAGGGATGTTCTGTACCATATAATGTCATGCTCAGCAATAAAAGCTGGAAAGGAGTTTTTCCAAGGTAGCAGTTGCTTGGGGACTGGCTGGGCATTGGTCTGCTGGTGGCAAGTGACTGCTTTTGTGCCACTTGGGGGTTTTTTGTTGTTGTTGTTGGGGGCGATGCATATTAAACTGTCTTTATCTCAACCCACAAGTTGTTGGGGTTTTTTTTTTCACTTTTACCCATCTAGTTTTCCAAAGCAGTCAGATTGGGAATGGCAGAGGAAAAACACTCAGTGGCTTGAGAGATAACCTGATAGGAGCAAGCCCTTCTCTCTCTCTCTGTCTTGCATCTTAGGGGTAGGATGTGTTCCTCCTTCCATCAGTATTCTCACAGAGATTGTAGGAGAATGGTTTGTAAATACATACATCCTCACTGAAACGGTGCCCCACAACACTGACCTGTGCAGGCAGACAATCATCTGATGTGCAGGCTCCAAGGCCATAGTTTAATAAAGATGGACTCTCTCTGAAAGGCAACACAAGCATTCAGCAAGATCACATTTTGTACAGGAGCCCTGTAGATGTCAACTAATGGTATATCTCTGATTGTCTTGAGTTGTGGTTGAATGAGCCCTAATTAAAAGAGGGTGGTCTTAGTTAGTAACCTTATAACACATCTCACAGTCAATTATTCAGCAGCAAACAATCCTTTAGGTCATTTGCCAACAGATATGTAAAAATTATCTCTTTAAAAGAACTTGTGTCAATATAAAAGGATAAAGCAGATCTAACAACCAGAATGCACTAAGCAATTTTAATTCTGAATCTAATCTGTGTGGCTTTGGAAAAAATACAGTCAAATTAGTTTCTCAATTTAAGTGAAACTGATAGTATCCACATGAAAACTTAGTACAAGTTCTAAGAGTAACTGTTTTCTTTAAATAAAAAGAGAGAGAATTACAGTTCAGATGTTAGAGTTTGAACCTTCCTTGGTCTCATAGATAAAGTAATTGCTATCAAAAACAAGCAACAGAAAGAACACATTGCCTAGGGTTTTCCCATTAAGAAAATTAGCACTCAATTTAAACCCTATTATGGTACCAGATTTTTTAACTAGGGGAAAAACTCTTGTAATATTTGTCATAAGCCTACCAGTTGCAGAATATGAGACTGCACAAAAACTTATAAAAAGAGGAAGCTGAGTAAAATAACCATCAGATTAATTCTGACTAAACTAATAAAAATCTTCAGATCCAATAAACAATGTAGCATGACAAGCAGACAAGTTAATAACTGTGTCATAAGAAAAGCTATGAACCTTGACTATTTAGACTGAATGCTGTCATTTGTAAGGATGTATCTAACCATAGAAGATCCATCTTCTTTTAACTCTCAGAACCATCCAGCATCCAAGCCATGATATGAAAAGAACTGAGATTTCAGTACTGAAACTGGCTTACATGTATTGTCCAACTTCTACAAAATCACTGTCTTCAAAGGTAAGGCAAGCCACTGTTGATTCTAATGGCTTCTATGTGGACCAATGTGGGATTAAAGAGCTCTTAATCCTTCTGTTAGGATGCTCAGTGCTTACCTTAACTCCCAAGTCCTCTTTCAGTGTAGGCACTTAAACGGAAAGGTCTGACAGAAACATCATGAGAATAAGCCTCTTGAAAGTCCACAGACATAAACTAATTTCTCTTATGAAGCCATGTTATTTCAAAAAGCATGCAGATTTCTAAAATCCAGAATTGGACTCCAAGTTTGATCCTTCTATACCCAGAAAGTAACTGTTGTATGACCTGCTTCCTGTAAGATCACTTCTAGAAACTTCCTCTGGAATAAGGTCTTTTTGATCTACTCAGCTAGAGGTGGACTTGCAGAAGTCTGGAGTCCATGTATGGGAGCCAAAAGTACCATAATAACAGGCAAGGAGAATTTTGAGGGTGAGGAAAGTAGACAATGTCTGTAACAGGTTGTGTTGGCTCAGAAGGTCTCAGAAGAAACTCCATAACTTACCTACCATCACACATACAAGTCTCAGCTGCCTAATCACTGGCATTTAGTGCCCTTTCAGATACATACGGAATCTGAGACACAAAACAAGGGGGGGCTAACAGGACTTCTGGAGCCTCAAGTCACTCTGCAGCAGCAGCTGGAGGACAGGCAGGATACACTAGAGGATTTCAAACAGCAGTAGATGTCTTTAAGAACCTCATCTCAGAAGTCTATACTGGCAGCAATAACAAACTGTTCTGATAAAATATTCAAGATGTGGAAAGATGTCTTGGTAGCAAAGAAATAAAGATGAAAGTTTTACACAACAGAAAACACAGAAAAGCAGCTTGATTCAGTCAACTGACTGAGGGGAACTGAAAGGGAATTATATGCTATGCCTCTTTTATAGTAGCATAAACCCCAGGAACAGGAGGAATGCTTGGGGCATGTTCAAACTGCATCCTCCACTGCCTGTGCATAAGGAAATCATAGCAAGAAATGTGTATGTACTAAAACTGTTTGCATCTAAAAGGGAATGGTGGATGACTGAGGCAAGTCACTTTGAGGAGATGCCTCAGCTTGACCACAAACTCAACATAAGCCACAGAAAAAATCACTGTGACCGAGCTGTGATGTTGAGAATAAAAGATGGGAGTTGAGGTTCATATTCTTCTTTTTTACACTACATGTGTAACATATGGAGGAGATTGAGAAGAAATGCATCCCCACAGTGGCTGCTGAGTCTAAAAGCTCCAACAATTGCACTTACGTACATTCTCTCAAAAGAGAAATAAATTGTCTGAGACAAATAGAAGATAATGTAGCATAAGCATTGGTGGTTTTTCAATGTTTCACAAAACTGTGATTCAAAAGACCAAAAGGAATATGTTAGCATGGTTGTAAAAATCAGATTCCAAACTAAAGAATTAATTTAACAGGAAAGCCTACTCAGTCTTTAAGGCCTTAAACAGTAGGTTCCATGTAAAGCAAGAGAGAGAGCGCCATATTTAACAAATAAAACGTGCTGGATTTATAAAATAGTTTCTACAAATAGGAAAGTAAAATTTTCTGTGGTAAATAATGTGCTGGTTTGCAGTTTGCAGTTCTGAACTCTTGAAATACTGATATCAATATGGAAGCAGAAAACATATCAACTTCTAAATAAGCATAGGCCCTGAGAGATATAAGGGAAAACAACATAACAAAGTTCAGTGTAATGTTATTTTTTATTTGTAGCTTTCAGGAACATTTCTGCTGCCTGATAAACACTTTCAACATATGGATAGATCTGAAGGGAACAGTTGCTTAGAAAGACCGAGAAAGAATAATTGAGTCATTTTGAAGTTAGAATAAGTGAGAAGGACATTTTTTCTAATCCCTGTAAGATTTTTGTATTGTAAAGGCTTTCCCAAAGAGAACTCTGTGAAGTGTAAAGATTCTGATCCTTTAATAATTAGAGGAAGGATCCTAAACATAAAGGAAAAGATATTTTATCATCTCTGATTTAGATGGAAGTTTTCTAAGCACGAAAGAAAGAAACTCCCATTAACATCCTGGGAAATGAAGAGCTTTATCAAAACAGGTAGAACTTGTTTCTTTCATTTTACTTTATTTATCTGGTGATACACTACAAGCTCACCATGTGACTTACTCTATTTTTTTGTTTACAAACTGAACATGATCAAAACCAAATAATAAGTAGTAAAAACAGTTGACTCAAGAAGAAAGCTGGCTGAACTTATATCATCTAGTCAAATATAATTTTAAATCCTGTTTCACACTTGAAACATCAGTTAATCTTGTCTTTACTAATTAACACTTGCCCATTTTATTTTGTTGACCTACCCCCTGCAGCTGTGACAATCTCTTCATTGATTTCTATAGCCTTGTACATTAATCCTTACATTAAAGCTGTAGTTTACTAGGACATCCATTTCTTAGAGTAAAACATGGCCTACAACAATGTTCTGGAAAATCAGACCAGCTACTATTAAATAATGTTAAATCTTGATACACAACATCATGTCATAAAGTCATAGAACCATAGAATCATAGAATCATTAAGGTTGGAAAAGACCTCAAAGATCATCAAGTCCAACCATCGACCAAACACCACCATGTCCACTAAACCATGTCCCTAAGTGCCTCATCTACACGTCTTTTAAATACTTCCAGGGGTGGTGACTCAACCACTTCCCTGGGCAGCATCTTCCAATGTTTAACCACTCTTTCGGTAAAGACATTTTTCCTCACGTCCAATCTAAACCTCCCCCGGCACAACTTGAGGCCATTTCCTCTCATCCTATCACTTGTTACTTGGGAGAAGAGACCGACACCCACCTCGCTACAACCTCCTTGCAGGTAGTTGTAGAGAGCGATGAGGTCTCCCCTCAGCCTCCTTTTCTCCAGGCTGAACAATCCCAGTTCCCTCAGCTGCCCCTCATAAGACTTGTTCTCCAGACCCCTCATCAGCCTTGTTGCCCTTCTCTGGACACGCTCCAGCACCTCAACGTCCTTCTTGTAGTGAGGGGCCCAAAACTGAACACAGTATTCGAGGGGCGGCCTCACCAGTGCCGAGGACAGGGGCACGATCACTTCCCTACTCCTGCTGGCCACACTATTTCTGATACAGGCCAGGATGCCATTGGCCTTCTTGGCCACCTGGGCACACTGCTTGCCCATATTCAGCTGGCTGTCAACCAGCACCCCCAGGTCCTTTTCCAACAGGCAGCTTTCCAGCCACTCTTCCCCAAGCCTGTAGCGCTGCATAGGGTTGTTGTGGCCAAAGTGCAGGACCCGGCACTTGGCCTTCTTGCACCTCATACACTTGGCCTCGGCCCATCGATCCAGCCTGTCCAGGTCCCTCTGCAGAGCCTTCCTACCCTCGAGCAGATCAACACTCCCGCCCAACTTGGTGTCGTCTGCAAACTTACTGAGGGTGCACTCGATCCCCTCATCCAGATCATTGATAAAGATATTGAACAAGACCGGCCCCAGTACTGAGCCCTGGGGAACACCGCTCGTGACCGGTCGTGTCCTCTTGCTCAGTATAATACGATTGTGCATTAGTTGAACTCATGGTTCCAGCTGGCTGGAAACATGAACTCAGTTAATGTATGATTGACTACACTGAGGCCACATCCATAGGAAAAAATTAAATATACATTTTAAGGAGTGTTAACTTAGAAGCTTGAAAAAATCCTGGGTTTGGTAATGGGTCATTCTTCATATATTCCATATATAATCAAACAGTAGAACATCATAATCTGATGCGTGCTACATAAATGATCTATGAATAAAAAGAATGATAAACTGCCAGGTTGAGAAACTTTACATATTAAATTGTTGATAGTTTCTCTTAATTGTGAACAACTCCTAAATGAAGAAAAATTATTTCATTAATTAGGGCAAGCTTTTCAGAGTAAACCTCAGTATGAGAAATTTATAGCTGACTTGATGATCTCTACATTGGGGAAAACACTGCCAAGAGGCAAAGAAGGTATTTTTCTTTAGTAAAGAAAGTAATAAAAACCAAAAAGGCAAAACATATTAAATTGACAAAATGATGTAACCCGGATCATTATTAGTACTGCCACTTAGATTTCAATAGTTCATTTTAAATCTTAGCCTATTTCATTAAACTCTAAAACTCATTCATAAAAATACAGGATCATATCATTAATATGCCTGTCTGACATGATAGATGAGTCAACAGTGAAATACGCTGTCCTTCAGACTTCAGCTACATACTCTTCATGTTGTCCAAAGATGTTCTCATGATTCTTAGCAGAAATAAGGTACAGTTCATTAAAACAGTTAGCAAATCAACTGTTTTATTCATTGCAGTCCACATTAGATGTTGCTCCTTCTCAGTCTTGCTAAGTGACTATGACCGGTTTTGGCTTGACCCTCACTTTTAGAAGACAGACCACTTGCTACTGTTCTGTTTTCCTTGACTTTACAAAAGCTTTCAACATTGTCTCCCATAACATCCTCATTGACAACTTGAAGAAGCACAGACTACGTAAGTGGACAGGCAGCTTGGCTGAACTGTCGGGCTTTAAAGGTTGTGACCAGTGGCACAAAGTCCAGTCACTAGTGCTGGACCAACCCCAGGGGTCAATACTGAAACCAGCACTGTTTAACTTCTTCATTAATGACAATGGGACAGAGCACGCCCTCAGTAACTTTGCAGACAGTGCAGAGTTGGCCAGAGTGGTGCATAACGCCCAGTGGGTCTGCTGCTATTCAGAGGGACCTTCACAGGCTGGAGAAATGGAGTGACAGGAACCTCAGGAAGTTCAACAAATGGAAATGCTAAGACCTGTATGTGGGGAGGAACATCCCCATCCACCAGCACAGGCTGCAGGACAATCAGGTTGGAAAGCATCTTTGCAGAAAAGGCCCTGGTACTTCTGGCTGAACATTAGCCAACAAGGCGCCCTCACAGCAAAGAAGGGCAGCAGCCCCTCGGGCTGCAGTAGGCAAGGCACTGCCAAGCAGGTCGAGGGAGGTGATCCTTCCA
This sequence comes from Aptenodytes forsteri, assembly GCF_000699145.1. NCBI lineage: Eukaryota > Metazoa > Chordata > Aves > Sphenisciformes > Spheniscidae > Aptenodytes > Aptenodytes forsteri. The sequence goes on from NW_008795017.1 coordinate 7,429,205, forward strand.
CTCTTCCACTCTAACTCAGTACTGCTGACACCACATCTGAGTGTTGTGTCCAGTTCTGGGCTCCTCAGTATAGCAGAGACATGGGCATACTGGAGCAAAGCCAGCAAAGGGCCACAAAGATGAGGAAGGCATTGGAGCATATATGAGATGATGAGGAGAAGCTGAGAGAACTGTTCAGCGTGGAAAAGTGAAGGCGCAGGGGGATCTTATCAGTGTGTATAAATTCCTGATGGAGGGAGTAAAGCAAACACTCTTTGCAGTGGTATCTAGTCACAGGACAATGGGTACAAACTGAAAGACAGGAAATTCCACTTAAGCATAAGAAAAAACCTTTTTTACAGTGATGGTGGTCAAACACTGGAACTGGTTGCCCACACAGATTGCGGAGTCTCCATCCTTGGAGAAACTCAGACCCTGACTGGGTATGTTGCTGAGCAACGTGCTCTAGTTGATCCATCTGTGAGTAGGGGTTTGGACTGGATGACTTCCAGAGATCCCCTCCAATCTCAAAAATTCTGTGATCTATGTGATTTTAGATCAATGGCAGATTCTCTAAACCCATGTCTTATTTTATAATTTTTCCTTTTCCTTATTTTGTTCTTTCTTCTATTCTTTCTTTCCCTTTCAACATAAACACTTCTCCTAAATACAGATTCCACTAAATCAACAGAAAAATATTTTGAATGTTTTCATCTTCTTTGTTGAATACTACAATCTCCTTTCCAACAATTACATTTTCTCATTAAAAAAACCTTAGTAAAGCCACCTTCCTCAGCCCCTAGCATTACACATCCTTTCTCCCTGAAACTCCTCACTTCTTCACATTACTCCACAAGTTTAAGTTTCTTTTATACCTTCTGAAGATTATCCATAATTCACGTGTTCAAACATTAAAATAATTCCCTTTCCTACATCATTAATGATACCAATCTTAATATTTAATTCACTTGTTTTTCATTACTTTTCACTTATTAAATCTTTTCACTTTTTTTGATATTGCATCTCAACTGAAAATTCCTTGCAGTTTCACCTATTATATTCTTACCAATAAATAATTTCCTAATAACCTTTTCTATTTTGAAACTACAAGTGACACAACATAGATGTTTACATTACATCTAAATATTTTCAGCTATTTTGTACTATTTATAATTGTTATCAAGGGTTCAGTCTTATATCCAGTCTCTCACACAAAACAATGATGAAACTTAGAATCTGATCCAATCCATAAGAAAGTATGTAAAAAATAACTGATCTTCTACTATGAGTCCAGCAGTTTGCGAGCAGGTTGCCTTGTCTTTTAAGATAAAAAAGGGATTGCACAGAAGGCAGCATTTACAAATTTACAGCTGAAAAAAAAAAACCTGTTTTAAAAGGGATTTTGCAATCTAGGCTTAAATCAGCCAGTCCACAATGGACAGTGGTGCAAACCTGCTCTAAAATCCTTTAGAAAGTATCTTCTATATCTTCTTCCACAACAAAAAAACTTTTAATAAATCACCTATGTATATCAAACAGGAATCTGAAGCTGCTTCTGTGTAACATAAGGGATTTAACACAATTTAGACAGCATAAAAATTAATTTATTAATTTAGCAATTCTTTATGCAGTTAGGATTTAAATGCTCAATATTGAACAGCTTTCTTCCCTACTTTTCTTTTTTTTTATGTGTAATATAATAATATACTTAGTTGTTTCAAGACCGAGGCAACATATTTTAATCACCTGTTTAGCTTCTAAGTAGCATAATACAACTTCCTATATAGGTAAGAATACTGTGGCAAGCAAAACGCTTTCCAGGAACACGTACTTATTTTTTTTAGCTTTTTTTTTAAAAAAAAAAAAGAAGAAGCCTGGGGCAAGTCCTAGCACAGTGTGTCAGATTTCAGCCAAGAGCAAATATTTATGTCTGCATGCCACTTAAAACAACATCTTGTAGTAATAAAGGCTGCATTCAGAAGAAGTTTGGGGCCATCTAGTGGAACTTTCAGTAAAGTCATGTAAAGCCTGGAGATCATGTACGTGAAACAAGCATTCAGTTTACCAGAAAAGGGGGATCCATTCTTCATTTTTAGCAGTTTTTTCCTCAAATATACTATGTACGTTGACACAACTTTTGTTGGTCAAGTTTAAGAAAAAAATAGCTATCCAAAGAACTTACTGTTAATGCAAAATACAAAACTGCAGAATGATCCTCTGAGGGTTGATTTAGAAACTTCATCCCTAGAAACGTATAAATCCAGGGCAGACAAGGAAAACATATTGTATAGTGAAAGGCATGGCAGCCACGGGAATTAACTACATGACCTAAAGAATCTTCTTCATCTCTAAATTCTGTTATTCTAATTTGCCAATGGAAGATATACAGGGTTCAAGAATTATTCAATCAAATAAACACACACTTCCTTTCCTTGAAGAAGCAATTCAGATCATACGTCAGAGATATTCTTCAATTTACATTTTTAACCTTAGCTCTTGATTTTGACATTGGAATCATGTGTGATTGCTTCATTACAGAAAAATTAAATATTTCAACATTAGCCTGATGGCAACATTCCCTACATCACATCTGCACTTTGAGAATTACCTCAGCTTTGTATTTATTTCTGGGTACAATTTAAAGGTTATTTGCTTTAATGTACAAACCTTTCTGTAGGATTTATCATGATTATTTCAAAGATCTCCACAATACAGTTCCAGATAAGATCATACAAAGCTTTGGGGTTAACAGTCTACTTACATACAAAGAGAATACACACTATCGTCAATATTGTCTTCAAGCATAGAACTAATTTTACAGTTGTCAGAGTCTAAGTCTACTGATTTTCAGTTAATGATGGGAACACATTTGTTTTTCCTGAGTTTCTCCCATAATAGACAAGTTTTTAGGTAGAGAAAATAAAAAAGCACATAAAAAAACAGTAAAAAAAAAGGATGACCTCGCAAAATCTGCAGAGCCTTTTGATCTCTCTGTTTTTGCAACTTGTTAGAATTACCTACATGTACACACTGTTACAACAATAGCTTGAATTATTAGGACTTACATTGAAATCAAATTAAAACTTAGATAATCAACTTTTATAAACTTCTACAAGTAGCCCTTTCTCTAGTTATACCACTTTGAATGCTCATCACTTTAAATAATAGCTTCTCCATTAAATAAGTCTTAACATGAAGCATGGAGAAACAAGGTATTATTTTTTTTTCTGCTTCATTTCCAACACTTTACTCCCCCATTCTTGCACAGTTGAACTGTTATGGTCTTGCTGTGTGGGAAGCATCACAACTCCAAAGAAGGTGACTTTGCTTGAATTTTGTTATACACATTACTTGAGTAATGGAACTTGTTGGTAAGAACTGTAGCCATGGTACACCCCTTCGTATGCCCAGGCAGGGTGACCAAAGGCACATGGAAGATAAATGTGAATTATTATTCTGTTTTGTTATTCAGGTTTGTTATAGAAAGTTTATGGAATATAGGACAGAAATCTATAGGAAATCAGGCTTCATTAGCAGTTCAGAGAATTAATTGCTCAAATTCTCCATTCATAACACTCCACTGTTTTAGAAATCTCTGCAATGCTTTGTGATTCTGAGATTTTTTTCTAAATATTCCCTTGAATTAAGTGTCATTTTAGCTTATTATCTATGATGTATATACGTTGTATCATATAACTTTTCCAAATATTACATAATGCTTTTTCTTCATGTTTCACTAGCATAAAACAATTATGCATTGCAATACATTGTCACTCTCGACTTATTTCCTTCCTTAAGAATACTTTGGAAAAATTAGGCCTACTGTCATACCATGCAAATTTAATTTAAATTCATAGTATCTAAACCAAAATAGAAATTGACCATTTCAAATCACACCTGGTTAATCAGAGTTTCACTACAAACATTCAGCTTTTAACTGAACATAGACATTTGGGAGTTTGTATATACTGTTATAGTAGAAAACTTAAACCCAAATGTAAATGTCTGATTTATAACACACTTACTTACTTGATATTACATGGCTTATTATAGATAAATTGCCATCTGGAAGGCACACGGATAGTACTATGAATTATTGGTTTAATCTGCAGAAAAAATAAATCATACATCATTAGCTGATGCAAGATGTTTAAAATATTTTCTTCTCAGAAGCATTCCTTAAATATAAATACTAAATATAGTCCCAGTTTCAAATACTGTCTTTGTTCAGTGCAATATGTTGTCAGTATTTTGGAAAATCTGTCATACTTGAGGAATCCCAAGTTTTTCACTGTTTCATGTCTTCTATCCTCAAAAACCTGTGTCATGTTCATTCTCCATTTGTCCAAAAGACTTTTCTGTTCTGAAACAGCTGACACAATTTAATCAACCAGAGAAGTTGCTGTCAAATGGCCTGATAAGCTCTCTCCTCTGAGAAAATAAGCTGCCACCACAGCATTTCTAATACTTGCTAAGCCAAGAAGTGAAAAATTGAGACTTGGAATCAAAGAGGATTTCCCACACAGGAGTCCAAACCAGAATAAACAGCTAAATATTTATGGTAAGTAGGTCAGTAACTCTAAAACCTGCTTTCCCCACCTACTGAAAAAGACATTGCTGGCAACATTTTGCTTTAGTTTATGCTATATAAAGCCCTGTTATCATTAATGATACTGTAGTGATTGTAAACTTTTCTGTAACTTCAATCTATTCATCCAAATGAATTCATGTTTGGTGATGAGGACCCAGCAGGAACACAGATTTGCTGCTAGTGTAATGGCAAAGGTAGGAAAGCATAAATCTTCTCTCCAACATAAAACCTGTCCCTAGATGCAAAAGCTGCAAGTGCTATGTGAGGAAAAAAAAAAAGGTACGAAGAATCAGTGAGACAGAGACCTTCACTGATGGGATTCTATGAGCAAATGTATATGGCAAGGAATTGGTTAGACATAAAAATCTACAATCTCTCTTTCAACGTTCACGTTGTATTTAGCCTTGAGTCAGCCTCACTAGCTGTATCTATATCAATAAGCTAAAAAGGTCCAGGGACTGGACAGCACAAAGCACAGAATGGCTTGTATCCCTAGCTGAACACTCTTCACAGGATATTCTATCCTCCCCACAGGGAATGTTAACCTCAAAACAAGGACATTATTTGAAAGAGTGACAACTGACATTCACCAAAAATGTGTCAGGGACTACACTAACAAATTGGAAATTTTATTCTACCTCTTCCCAGTCCTCAGGACCATGTCCTGGCTCTGTCCATACTAGTATGAAGGTGGCCATTGAGTGCTGTTACAGTTCTAGATGGAGTATACATTAACTACTGTTGGCAATGATGCAATTTTGTTTTTCATTTTGGTCTTCTAATTTCCTTATAACTACCATTTTTCTAGCTTTAAAGAATATTTGTGGAGTACAACAAAGCTCTTAAACTGGCCAAATATTGCAGGACAATTTATCACAAAATCCTGGTACCACAGGGACTTACCACATTTACACTAGTGAATGAAACAGTGATAATACCTATTCCCCAGCCCCAAAACTATGTAGTGTCATCTGCCTACTCCATAATATTAAGCTTACTTAGTCTCCAAAACAGGGTTCATGCCTATTGAGAATGATCTCTGGTCCATCCTAACTTCCAGACTGTGATTATGAATTGGGGTATGAGCTGGCACAAGTCAAAAGCATGTCACAGCACAGATAGTAGAGTTTCAGTACCCAAACAGGAGACTGTTTAATGTATTAATAAAGATGCAGCCGGAGGGAAACATGCTCTGACACTGTGTAGTATAGCTATTGCCTAGAGATCTCTTTCTGCCCATGTTCCTGGTATCATTTCAATGGAAGAGAAGGTACAAGAAGGGGACAATAATAAACACCTAGGTCTCATCATGACATACAGACAGGACACAGCTGGAGTGACCACCCCAGCCCAAGAACTGATGTTCCCAGATACTTAAGTCATCCACTCTATAATCACTTAGACCTGGTCTCTGCCTTTCAGTCTAAATGCATGAACAAGCAGAATTTGGTTCTAAATACAATTTGACAGAGAGAAAATAATAAAATATAACAAAAGTGTCACTTCCAGAGTGATATTTTTTAAATCCTCTCTATTGACAAAGCACTCTCATAAGGTATGTCACAAACAGCTGTACATAGAGAAACGCTACTGTTCAAATTAGACCCAGATGTTTGTTTCATTATAATAGCTTTGATAATGCATATCCAAGAATATAAGTTTACTAGTAGTTTTTTTATTCACAGTAGTTAAAATGTTAATTTAAATAGATTTTACTATGACATTTTACAAACTTGTAGATCAGTAACTTATAACAAGTATGTATCAAGGCAATAACCAAAATTTCAGGAAGTATATTTCTTATATAAAAGTTGCTTGGGATTAACTTATTTATTTATTTATTCTCATTAAGAATGGTACAGATTCAGTGAAGCCAGCAGCCTAGCCCAGTTCATTTTCACTATATTTTACTATGAAAACAATGGCAGAGGCAGAAAATAACTACAGTAAATCTCTATTATGTATCAAGGCAATAACCAAAATTTCAGGAAGTATATTTCTTATATAAAAGTTGCTTGGGATTAACTTATTTATTTATTTATTCTCATTAAGAATGGTACAGATTCAGTGAAGCCAGCAGCCTAGCCCAGTTCATTTTCACTATATTTTACTATGAAAACAATGGCAGAGGCAGAAAATAACTACAGTAAATCTCTATTTCAAATCAAAATCCAATTATAATTCAAAATGTAGAAATTTATCAAAGGCCTTTCCCATTTAACTGTTACGAACCCAATCCTGTTTGCCTTCAGTGCCATATGAGAGAATGCAAAAATACCATTCAGAATGATAATGACAAGCTCTCACTGGCTAAGCACGCCCAAAGGAACTCTGTGTGGTATGCAATCTATATCACATTGAGTGAGTCTACACTATACAGCATATGTGATGTTTAAATAGTTACACAGTACGGACAAAGGAATGTTAAGACAAACTTCAAGAGCAACATTATCTTTGTATCCAAATTTTTACATAATGAATCTCAGGTAAATTGATATTATTATTACATCATATTCTTCCCTGAAATACCATATTTTAACTGCTAAACATAAATTATACAAGCATAAAGTAATGAATCGGTATCTTTTCATAGTAATTTAAGCAGGCGGTATTCATAATTAAACACTTACCATCGTTTCTTTCCTTTTCCCCTCAGGCTTTTTAAATCCTATTTCAATGTAACTGTAGAGGAAAAAAGACACAGTAGATAAAACTTGTTCATTTGTATCCAAATGGAATAGACAATCTAAAAATACTTTGGCCTCAGTGTGAAATCCTTAACTAAGGATTAAGAGAGACCCAAAAAAGGACATGGATACCATCACTTCAACTTACCAGAACTGGAAACTAAATGTTATGCACTGCCACCGCTGCAGAATCCAAAAGCGTGTCAGGCACAGGGCTCCCCATGTGCGGAGGCTTTAAGACACTTTAAAAGGGCTACTCAGAAATCCCACTCTTTGCCCAGGAATTGCCTGCAGATGGCCAGCAAGAGATACTAGCCACATGTAACTGTATGAAATACAGTTACACAAAATAATTTACTGAGACAAGGAGAGAGAATGCCCTCTATCAGCTCTCAGTCCGGAGTCCAAAACTCTCCCTGAAGACTGCTATACATCTTCTCACGACTGTAGCTAGTGATGGCACCACCCATCTCCAACACAACAGCCTAATGACTAACATACTTGTACAGAATCACTGTGGTTTAAGTTCTGGTGTACAAGTTATTTTTGTGATGCCTGCTCTGATATATTGTATTTGTATGTATACGTATGTATGTATATGTAGAGAGGGAGTTTCATGGCTAGATTTACTCCGCAGTTCTAGTACAGAATTCTGTAAATGGTCAATTAAAATCTGAATTTTGAAATGGTTTTGGCTGTCTAAACAGGCTGATCCATGGAGATACTATAGGTGTCACAGTAGACAGGCACCATTATGCACACGCCAGTGACATTTTTAAATCCACAGTTCAGACATCAACAAGCTCTCTGCCAAAAAATTGGAAGACACAAGTGAGAAAAACTCGTGGGTTGAGATAAAAACAGTTTAATAATTGAAATGATAATAATAATATGATATGATTAATAATACACAAAACAAGTGATGCACAGTACAATTGCTCAC
>NW_008795017.1:7441045-7446280 GCF_000699145.1 Aptenodytes forsteri
TCTCCAAGGCAGCTATACCAAAAGCCCACCGGTACCCTTTTGGGTCCTTGAAATACCCTCTCCTGAGGTAGTCTATGCCAAGGATGCACGGAGCCTCTGGGCCAGTCACAATGGGGTGCTTCTGCCACCCATTCCCAGTTAGACTCACTTCAGCTTCCAATACAGTTAGCTGTTGGGATCCCCCTAGGATCTCATCCTAAATCCAAAACACTGTACCAGCTACTAGAAAGGAAATTAACTCTATCCCTGCCGAAACCAGGACAACTAGTTAAACTAATTTTGTTCAAGTTGAGATCTGCTAACTATCTAATCTTGTTCATGAAAACAAAGAATTCTTTAATTTCACAGGGAAGTGATCAATTCCTCAATACAGCTTAACTGCAGGTTAAACTTTTGCAACTTTCAGATCCCCTGGAAATGCCAAAAACTAGCACAACACTGCCAAAACTTGTGCCAGCAAAAACAGACAAGCACAAAAATGAGATGGAGCATGAGGAGACAGAGAAAAAAAACTCTCTTGGTTGCTAACATGTGGGGTTATCAAAGCAGCTACATAACTCTGAGGGAGGGCCATGGTTAAGGAATCCTTACAGCCCAGAAGCCAGAGACACCAACCTTTGGTGTTTAAGGCTAAGGCTTATTTGTCTAAGCCATCCCTTCTCTACATCTCTGTATCTGTGCTGCTACTGGCAATACTGATGTATGAAAAGACCTTCAGAATTTTCAAGAAACTATGTGCATCAACTTCCATTAAGAAGAAAACATGTGAATCTAAGTCTCATTCAAAATACGGGGGAGTAATAGTTTTCAACTATCTCCCCTCAGTCATTCTGATACAATCACACAAAACTTCCTATCCCTGGCTATTCCTGTGGGTACTCATACAAAAATCATCTCTTTTCTAAATACTGTATGTATTTATACATACAGTATACCATTTATACATACATATATACCATGTAAGAAGAAGAAAAAAAAATTGCTCACAAATGTTGATAAAAAATACACAACAGAAAGCACAAATGTGGTTTATCAGTCATTCAGGATTTGAATTCAAATGACTGAATCCTGTTTTGCAGCAGTCCGTTAGGTCTAGCACTGTCAAAAAAAAAAGGGGAAAAAAAAGCCACTGGGTGTTTTTGTTGCGCCAGTTTCCCCAAAGGGCAGTAACAGCAATGCATGCATGAGGCTGACTAGGCTCTTGACTATTTCTACTGTCCTCCAAGGCTCTTCAGAGCAACAGCAAAACTGAATAAATCTCACTGTTTTTTTTAACTAGCTTCTCTCTTGACAAAACAGAAACATAACAGAGAGTGTAGTTGTCTGTACATTTGGGAAGATTATTCATTATTTGCACATAATTTCAGGATAGAACATGTAACATCATAAAAGCTCGATGATCTCTCTTGCTAAAATGTACTGTCCACTGTGAGCACCATCACTCTCACTGGTAAAAAAATCAAAATTTTATTTTGCTGCTACTGACAGTCCCAATGTTGCCTTCTCAGAGCAGGAACAGCTAAACTTCATTAGAGCATTCCATATGAGAGCAGACAATTTTAAAATCAGCACTGGAAAGCTTTTCAGGGTGACAAATTGCTTACAGTATTAAAGAAAGAAAAAAACCTTTGATCGGCTCTATTTCCCAGAGGAGCAATGTGGCTGAATAAAGCTTAGGTGTCTTCTTCAGTAATCAATTTGCCTTTTCACTGCAAAGTGTGGTAGGGAAGTGTATTTTCATACCTATTTTTCTCCACTCTCCCTTTTGCATTTTCAAGCACATTTTGGCTGATACACTGTAATTCGCTATGATAAAATCCTGGTAATGCTAAGGCAGTTTATAACCACACGGGCAGCAGGCAATGTAGGCTGGGGCAGCACTTTCTCTCTATGGGCGACACTTAAGCCCCATCACCTGAGACAGTTTAAACTGCAGAGGAAGCTCTTTGGGACAGGGATGAAGGCCTGGAAAGCGCAGTGGCTGGCAGGTTTCGTAAAGTTTTTCTCCCCTTCCTCGCCAAGCACCGCGGTGGCCCCCCACCATCCTGCCGAGCCTGAGGCGTGGACCATGCAGCCCCACAGCCTCCCCTTGGGATGCAGCTGGGGCAGCCGGGAGCCAGAAAATGGCTTCCTACCTACTCCCGCCCAGCTGCTGAGCGCACCCGCTCTGCCCGAGGGAGGCCCTGGGTGCAATGCTTGAGGGGGGAGCCCGGCCCAGCCCAGCCCGGCCCGGCCCACCCCAAAGCAGTAAGGGTGGCAAAAGGAGGGGGAGAAAGGAAAAATAATAAAAATAAACACAAAAATCACGGCAGGCTTTGTAACTGAGTCATTTTGGTGTAAAATGTCATTCACATAACTCAGTCATTTCATGTTGCGTGCTCTAGACTTGTTTCCAGGCTGGCGTGGGCTGTCCCAGGGTAAGATTTACAAAGGTGGTGGGAGTATTAAAACCTTCTGGGGTTAAATGTTAAATGTCCCAAGTAACACCAGGAAGGGGAGACTGTGGTTCTGGGGTGGATGTTACAGACTGCTTCCCAGCTAGCAGAAAATAAGCAGCTTTTAAAATCAGTAAGACCTACCTGAAATACGAGGCTTTTGTTTCTTTGCACGAGTCATTCCTTTCTCCTAGTTCATGTTTTTGCTTTGTGTTTTTTCTCTAATAGATGCTGAGGTGTTTATCTGGCGCTGAGGAGGGCAGCCGGCTTCCCAGAGCTGCAGAGACCGTGAAGAAGAAAGGAGCTCAGCTGGGGCTCATGCGGAGGAGCCTTTCCCTTCCCGGATATTTGCCACAAGTTTAGACTGTCACTCCTGATGGGCTCCTTATTTTACCTAGGTTTTCTTGGCAGTTTTATTCCTTTCCAGTAGGAAAGACATCACAGAAAAGGGTACTAAGGACTAAAAGTCCTTACCTGAAAGACAATCTCTAAAAAAGGCCATTTGGACTAGTAAAAGAAACAGTGACTCACAAAGTTTGTCCTTACACAGACAAAAAAAGTGATTCTTATTTCACAATCAGTGAAGAAGGATCTGGTTAAATAGAAACACAGAAAATGGAAATGCAGATAAACTAAAACCCACTTTTTTATAATAGCATTACACACCACCTCATCGACACAAATTGTAGTGTGAACAAGAAAGGAACAGAAGATCAGCTATGAAGACCAGGTCATTTCTAGCATGAGATACTAGATATATTTGAATACAGGTAAGGAAGAAAAGTCCTGGTTAAAAATGCTAATCTGGCTCTGGAGATGTGGATCAAACTAGGAAAGAGAACAGTATTATTCAGGATTAATGTTTAAATGTATGAAATGGCCAATTCTTCAGTGATAGTTATTTTTTAAAAATCTTCATGTAGTAGACAATTCACAATACACCCTTAGTGGTGACAATCTTCGTAGCCTAGTGTTGTTTAAAACACAAGTTTGGAAAACACAATGTTCTATGTTATGTTGCATTTTACAGCAAAATGAGTGACATTTTTAAGAGATGCTTGTTCAAAATAGTGTAAACACAATAAAGAACTTGCATTCCATAGTTATCACAAGACTAAAGAAGTGACACTGCATCACATCTGAATGGTCAAACCAGAAAATTACATAGTGACATTTATATGAAGGTCTGTCTGAGGTATTACCTCTTTTGGAAAAAAAAAAATCTTAGCTAATTCTTTTAAAGCGGCTTAGTTGTTTGTTTTTAACTTTGCTGACAAATCCAGCTCCCTTCTGCAGGCACAAAAGACTCCTTGGCAGTGAAGCCAGAGTAGATCTGCCAGGCAGGAGGAAGATCTCAGAGGAAGACATGGAAAAAAGTGTTGAAGGAAAACCACAGTGATACATGACACCTACATGGCAAGGATTTTGTTCAAGCTGTTAGCATCTCAGCTATCAGAAAAGAGAAGGGATGGAGGCAGATAGGCAGATTTGCCCTACACTAATTCCCCAGTCTTCTTCTAAGGGTGATGATATTTCATTCATTCTTATTGAAGCAGCTCTGGATTCCTGTAAGAAAAATGGTAAGTCCCACCATATCTCTCCCAGCTACTCTGAATAACTGCTGGTTGCTGGCCTTGTATCTTGTATGAAGGATTTTTCTTTGTATAGGCCAAAGGATATGATCCTCTTTAAAACACTTATTAATGTCAAACCCTGCACAAGATTCATGTATGTGGTAAAAAACAATGAAATAAATGGCTGTTTCTTCACTCACTCATTCCCACTGCCATCATGTCCTTGATTCCATGTAGTTATTGCAACAATACTGTTTTCCAAATGTCACGTTTTAAGGCATTACTTATGCAAACTGCAAACTCTGAAATGCACTTCCTCCTAAAATAACATACCTGTAACTTGAACTACACAATGTAATGATTCAATAGCTCTTTCTCTATGAAACCTAGGAACTTTTCAGAAATTAGTCTTTTACCTTGTTTCAAAATTAGTCTTTCATCTTGCTTCAAACACGCTGCTTGAATTGATATATGAGGAACACAGTTTCCAGGAAAGAAAGGTTTACCTCACATCAACGCATAACGCCAGGTCCTCCCAGCTGGGTAATGGGCGGATCAGGTCTGTTGAACAAAAGAGACATATAAAGACTATAACTATTCTTTTGTTTGTAACTAAGATTAAGAGATATGCACAATCTGTAAACTTCAAATGCAAATACTATTTTTAGCATATGAAAGTGTGGCAACATTGAGAGCTATGTAAAAAGGCAGGCTGCGAAATAAAAATCAATCTACAGCTGCAAAGCAATCACAAAACCCGTAACACATCCCAATTCATTTTCAGAGAATTTGCATGCAATCAAAACTTTATGAAAGTATTTATATTAGATTTATTTGTTGTTAGGGGTAGAATTCACTTACTAATTTGGCTTCCAGAAAACCACTAGACTAGGGAAGGAGGGAATGGGAGAATTTGCTCCAATTTTAGATATGAAAGGAAAAGTTTAATTGAAAAAGTCTTGAGAAAAAGTGTATGACTAACTTAAAACATAGATATGTATGGCTTAAAACATAGATAAGTATTCATAGTAAGCATAAAAAAATGAGAAATATGTTCACTGGGATCCTGAGCTGTGAAGGAAAGACTTTAAAGTTTTGATTGGTTTTGTCTGGACTTTTGCCAAATCCATTTTATAAAAAGGACCATTTTGAACATAGAATCATAGAATAATTTAGGTTGGAAAAGACCTTTAAGATCACTGAGTCCAACCATTAACCTAACACTG
>NW_008795017.1:7447090-7475451 GCF_000699145.1 Aptenodytes forsteri
ATCCCCTCATCCAGATCATTGATAAAGATATTAAACAGAAGTGGCCCCAGTACTGAGCCCTGGGGAACACCGCTTGTGACCGGACGCCAACTGGATTTAACTCCATTCACCACAACTCCTTGGGCCTGGCCATCCAGACAGTGTTTTACCCAGCAAAGAGTACGCCCATCCAAGCCACGAGCAGCCAGTTTCTCCAAGAGAATGCTGTGGGAAATGGTGTCAAAGGCTTTACTAAAGTCTAGGTAGACAACATCCACAGCCTTTCCCTCATCCACTAGGTGGGTCACCTTGTCATAGAAGGAGATCAGGTTAGTCAAGCAGGACCTGCCTTTCATAAACCCATGCTGACCGGGCCTGACCGCCTGGTTGTCCTGTATGTGCTGCATGATGGCACTCAAGATGATGTGCCCCATAACCTTCCCTGGCACCGAGGTCAGACTGACAGGCTTGTACTTCCCCAAATCCTCCTTCCAGCCCTTCTTGTAGATGGGCGTCAAACTTGCTAACCTCTAGTCAACTGGGACTTCCCCAGTTAGCCAGGACATTCACACCAAAATCTAAATTTGGTTAATAAAATCATTCAGTTGCAGAACTTCAGTCTGGATGCATCTGTATTTTGCAGTAACCAATGTCAAGTTCAGGAACACTTTCAAAGTTAAATTTCAGTGCAAAGTAGGAAAAAATTAATATCTCCTGAATATAAGTGCCATTGTAGCATAGACTTGTGGCACCACAAAAAGTATGCAGAGATCCATGAAGCTCTTCACAGCCCAGCACAGATTAATTTTACCTACTTGTTAAACAGGGGTGTTGTATGAAAGCTGAAGTTTTGCATTCTCAGTGGACAAAAACATACCAGTAGTTTCAGGGGTGCTTCATACTATAAAGTAATCATTTCAAACATAAGGTAAATAAGTACAATCATGATCTAAGAAATGGAAAATATCATAATAAAATTACCCAATTTTATTGCTTCTTTCCCTCTCTTTTGAATGTCTTTTAAAGACTACTGTTATTTATAATCTGAAAGGTATTCAGTGTATTACCTGGAATCCTTTTCCTTGTCTCCTAACTATCTGTCTGTTTTCCATAGTGAGTAAACTGATCTGGTTTAAATTCTGGACTGTGCTTCTATGTTCTGCTCTCAGTTAAATGCAGGCAGCTATTTATACTGTAATAAACAGAACAATTTTTCTCCCCAACATTTAATGTCATAGCTAAATTGTAAGTTGCATCAAGCAAAGGATTTATATTGGTCTACATTAAAAGAAGGTGAGGATGTTAATTTCAATATGTAAAATTTTGCTTTCAATTCCAAAGTATTATAGATTCACCATAACTGTGCTGACTTCAGTGAGAGTTTTATATATCTAAATTTTATAGGAATAGTTTACTTAAATAATGAAGCCTATCAGAGGTAAGCAAAATTCCAATTGCTTCTTCAAGAAAGGCCATCAGAAGAAGGAGGTGTCCAAAGAAGGTTTTGCACTATTATTTACCCTGTGACGAAGGAAAATGGTAATTGAGGGTAATCTCATTTGATTCACAGAAATAATTATCTGTCATATTGTTATGCATGAATTCAATAGTTTACTTAAATAATGAAGCCTATCAGAGGTAAGCAAAATTCCAATTGCTTCTTCAAGAAAGGCCATCAGAAGAAGGAGGTGTCCAAAGAAGGTTTTGCACTATTATTTACCCTGTGATGAAGGAAAATGGTAATTGAGGGTAATCTCATTTGATTCACAGAAATAATTATCTGTCATATTGTTATGCATGAATTCTGATTACAAATTAGTACCTTTCAGAAGTTGTTGTTATGGCAGGGGTGAGGCAGCATAGGAATAGTTTGCTTAAATAATGAAGCCTATCAGAGGTAAGCAAAATTCCAATTGCTTCTTCAAGAAAGGCCATCAGAAGAAGGAGGTGTCCAAAGAAGGTTTTGCACTATTATTTACCCTGTGACGAAGGAAAATGGTAATTGAGGGTAATCTCATTTGATTCACAGAAATAATTATCTGTCATATTGTTATGCATGAATTCTGATTACAAATTAGTACCTTTCAGAAGTTGTTGTTATGGCAGTAATGAGCCAGCAATTGAATTAAATCTGTAATCAAAAATCAGAAAGTTGTGTAATCATAATCAAGCTTGTACAAATTCTTTCTCCACTGGAAGAACAGCCACAGGCCAGAGGAAATACGTCTTAGAAGGCATCTGAGCATTTTCACTAGTGTGTTCACTGTAAAACCTACTTTACAGTCACTTTCACAAGTGTAAATGACAGAAAAAACCATTGCAAAATAAGGTCCTTTGTTTTCAGACCTATATTACATGTTACTGTACTTGGTGTAATGTGAGGCCTACATATCTTATCGCTTCATTACGTGAAAAACAAAAACACAAATGTAAAGATTTGTACTTGGTTTTAGATTTGGAGCTTATCAGAAATTTCCCAGCAGCAGTCAGAAAATAATGTATTTGACAGGATCAAAGCATTCTGCAAGGATATGCCCGTTAAGTTGCAACCTTTGAAGAAAATCTACTCATTTTTGGCCACTTTGCCCCCTGCCCATCTCCTGGGTGCTTGGCTGCTAAAGCCCTTTGTCTAGCCAACTCCTGCGTTGCTTAATCTCTTGAGCTCTTTGGGGTTTTTATAAGCAGTCTGGTTGGCAGAGTGCTCAGCCCCCATGCAAGCTCGTAAAGGAGCTTGTAAGGCTTACCAGTTCCCTGGGCAGCTGGAAATCAAGATAGTACAATAAGATGAACTCTCTAGAGCTACTGCCTCAGTCTGCAGCCAGCTGATTCCAGCATGCCACAGACAACACCAAACAAGCTACCTAAGCAGTCTCCCAAGCTGTCTGAGCTATGTGAGTTAACCAGTTCCTTAAAAACTCAGCTCTCTGGACATTCCCAGTAGCTTCCTTTATCAGCTTTTCATCTTCCTGGCAACACTGCTTCCCAGAAGCTGTTTTACGAGGGAGCTGGTAAAGCCAGGTGTTCATGAGATGGACAAAAATTTGAAAAATGCATTTTAATTTTACCTTTTTTTTCTCCTAGAAATTCTGCCTCATACTAATTGTTGTGCTTCTGAAATTTTGTCCCAGTGATGGATTTGTCTTTTAAATGCAAAAAAAGTTCATTACAAGGGCTTTCCATTCCTCTGGCCAACAGGAGGTTGGCTTTGATCTTGATAATTGTCAAATGTCATTGTTTCTCTCATTTTCACCTGAAAATTCTCAAAGGATACACCTACACTCCAAAATATATTTAGCTGTTTTCCTGGTCCAAAGAATAAGAATCCTGCAGAAACGTTGTCATTATCAAAAGGGATGTAGGAGCAAGAATACAAATATGATTTAAATAATTAGCACATCATACATCATAGTTTGCTCCCCATCAAAAACAAAGGGGGATGTAGGAGCAAGAATACAAATATGATTTAAATAATTAGCACATCATCTATTGAAGTTTGCTCCCCACAGTCTGCTTAGTTTGACAGTTGAAGTGGGCAGTGAAGGAATAGAGGTTAAATGCTCATAAACTTTCACACCATCTACCATTTCAAAGACTTGACTGTCACATCGGTCATCATTTCTGTATCTTATTGGTCCACCCTCTAGAGCCATTCATTCTTCCTTTATGTACTTAATGGTTTGATTTTCTTTGGGGAACTTCTGTTTCTTGCCATATTGGATGACAACTAGAGGTTCCAAGCTTGCAGTGGAGCTCCAGGATGACGCATAATCTTCAGGAAAGGGAGACAGCTTATCCTACCTCTTATAGAGAATATGCAGAGTTCAACCCATCTCACCTGGAGAACTGAGATCCAAGAACAAGCACAAGACGTAAAG
The DNA here is from genome assembly GCF_000699145.1 of Aptenodytes forsteri. Taxonomy (NCBI): domain Eukaryota; kingdom Metazoa; phylum Chordata; class Aves; order Sphenisciformes; family Spheniscidae; genus Aptenodytes; species Aptenodytes forsteri. Next base: position 7,450,945 of record NW_008795017.1, read on the forward strand.
GAACACGAGTACAAAATCCTAAAATTTATTGTAGAATTGCCAACTTCTGTGTAATACCAACATGAACTACCTATTTGTTTATGCATATCATGATTATTTTTCCTCTCCCCCACTCCACCAGATTTATTTATTTTTTATAACATGCAAAATCTCCAGTCTTTGGCAAGCTGAGCATCAGCTTACTGTACCTTTAATAGATTTTCTGACGGAGCAAAACGTTCACCTGTTATAAACAATGTCTATTAAAAAGAAGAACCCAGAAATTTAATACTTTGTGAAAACTTGTATGTCAAACAAAAAAAAAAATGCAACTACACATCAGCTTCTATTTACAACCAAGCACTTTTTCCTTTAAAAAAATCACCTTTTTGTGCCTTGTGTTCTTGACCTATAAAAGTAAACAACTCCTGAAAGCACCTGAAAAAGAAAAGCCCCATTAAATCAGTTTACAGAGGACATGTTAATGTCTGCCAGTGCGCGTGCATAGCCATGTGTGAAGTTAGCCTTGCTTTGAGCAGGGGCTTGGACCGGGTGACCTCCAAAGATTAGTCCAACCTCCTCTGCAATTCCGCATCTTACTGTCAAGGCCACTCAGCACATAGCATGTCTGCCATCACAAAAACAGCCTTCCTGATAGCTTGTGTAATGGGGCCGTTGCAGGAACAGGGAGGGTGAAATGGCCTCTGATCTCCAGACTGAATGATGGGCTGGTAAGAACATTACCAGTCAGGCTCTTCCCCTCATTTCTCTGACAGAAACTGCTGTCATTATCCCAGCAGCAAGAGAGCCGGATGGGTGTCCACACTTCAGTCGCCCCATTTCAGTGTATTAACCCCATCCACCGTGATGAGAGAATTGTGTTAATATGCAAGGTGTGACCAGGAGCGGGTGAAGTGCAGCAACCTGTCCCATTTTGCCTCTTCTGCTAAGTGGTGGCAAACTCTGTCAGAAAAATAGGGCAGGCAGGAGAAGTAACACTGGAAATCGCTGCAGCTAAATCTGTCAGAGCCTTTTCACAGGTTTTTGCACATAGATAGGAAGGGTAATTTCTAGCCTGCGGTCCCAAAGCTGCAAGCATGTTTTCTCATGGTCATCAACTTCTGTATGTGTAATTCCTACTTCTAATATTTTCAGTTATTTCACATGACATTTGCAAGCAGTTCAGTTCCAAGATACACTTCTGCCTACCACAGCAGCCACCTGCCCTTTCTCTGGCAGGTACCAGCTAGTTTGAGTTCTCCCCCTTTTGATTTATAAATGATTCAGTAATGCATCATTAAAACAATCTTTTAATTATGACTGATTTTAAAGAATACAGTCTCTCTTCTTTCATGCAAATGGATGTAAGTGTGAGGTTTCATGGCACAAAGCAATTCAGCAGGATATTTTTTCATCTTTTCATTAATAATCTCTCTCACTTATAGTACATAACTCCATTTACTCCAAAGGTACCCAAAAATCAGATTATGTTACTGACCTATAGCAATTTATGGTGAAGCATAGGGAGGAAAGGAGAGGGGTTTGCCAAACAAAAAGTAACTTCCTTTTTATGAGCTCTGCTGTAGACTGTCCGTACCCACCCTCAGAAGACAGGAACCTTGTTTCCAAGATTTCAAAAGATGCAATATATATTTCAATGACTTATATTAGCAGAATTTCAACCTGTACATCTGCTAAAACTCCTGAGAACCACTACTCTTAGAAAAGAACTTTAATTAAAGCAAAAGACTATGCTGAAGAGTTTCAGGTTTTATTCTGATCTTTATCACAGGCTTGCAATGATGTGGTTCATAAATCTGATTATTTCTTTGTGCCTTAGTTCCTCCCAGATGTAAAATTAGATCATTACCTAATGTGCAGGGATGTTGAGAACCTTAATTTTTAGAGTCTGTAAAACTCTTTTAGATCTTCAGCTAGAAAGAGAAGTTTACTTTTTTCCTGTATCTTTACATCCTAAGTCATTCAGATATAGAAAGTCAGATAAATACTGAGGTTTTTCTGCTTTGAGATTAGCTGGCAGTTAAAGATCATTTGTTTAGCATGTCCATGATTTTTTCTCTGCTCTTTCAGCAGTCAAGAAAACTAATATGCCTGGAGTTAGTTATTAGTTTGAAAAAAAAGTACACATGTACTCTTTTACTGTCTACATGCTTTACAATATGCACATATTGAAAAACATAAGAGGCACGTATTAGGTGACACAGAACTGTAGAATTTAATTTTTTTAAAAGTTATATTTCCCTCAAGGATGCAAGGCTGATATATATTTATGTTTTTATTGCTGAGTCACATTATCAAAATATACTGTTACCACAATCATAATTTTTACTACTAAAAATGATTCCCAGAGGCCTTGACAGGATAGGGACACTGAGCTAGGGCTGCAGGGCAAACAGGGGGCCTCGATCCATGTCCTGCGTCATTTAGACTGTAAGATGGCCCAGGTTTACTCCAGAAAATGTTTTTATGCTGGTGTAGGACATCATTGTCTGTGTCAGAGACACAAGCAATAGATACGGGGAATTGCTGTGATCTTTCTTCAGTCAGAGATTTAGTAATTTACTTCCAGGGGTTTGAGCGTCAGTTGTCAGAACACCATTTTGGGGGACAACGTAAAACTAAAGCGATAAGCATGGGGAGGTCCATGTGGAGGTTGCGGAGCCCACTGAAGCCCTCTAAGAAATAAGTATCCTGTCTTACCTCTGCCTCTTCTTTTGGTTGAGTCCAACAGTTGATGCCATCCATCACTTACTCCCTAAGCAGGAGGACATATGGTAGTGTGGGAAAAGGAGTAGGGCAGCGGCAGAGGAAGAAGAAATGATAGGGTCATACTCACCATCCTGAAACAGGGACGCAACATCTGAATAGACTAGGAAGAAGGATGAGTTACAGTAGATACTACAGAGGTCTGTGGATTTGTGAGGAGCACATGCAGTATGGAAAGGACTGACTTGGTCTCTTCTCATACAAGTACCAACAGCTATCAGATAAAGCTAGTTGGAGTCATGCTCAATACAAGCAAATGTTGTGAAACACTACTTGAAACATTTACAAGACTTCTTTGAAATTACTTTAGAAAACAAATATTTAAGTTGGAACAATTAATTCTAGTGGAAATACCCTTATATTTCTGTGAAACGTAATTTAGCCTCTCAAAAATATTATTTAGAAACATTAAAAAAAACCCAAAACACAACCTTATGCCTGTTTCCACTCCAGTATCTGCTACAGACAGCCTGTTAAGAGATCAAAGTTGGGAAAATATTATGGAGATCCAAAGCAAAGTTATACATCTAAGCAGCAAACAATCATTGGACTTAATATTGATTCTGAAAGGCCAAACATTAACAGCGTATGTTTCCTTATTTTGGAGTGATATTTTATGTGTGTGGGTGTAATTCTTTTTGCAGTGTAAACACATATGGCTATTTATATCTTAATATTGCAGCAGTTAGCCTAACATGCTTCTCAGAGAGATTTCATTCGGGGCACATATTCCAGGCTGCGTTTGGCTTGTGTTGCATTGTGCCAGGAGCACAGCACAGCACTAGCGCTTGCATTACCAGCCACAGGGGACTCACCCTGTTATTATTTGATTTGCCCGTGGTGCTGAGCCAGCCCAAAGGTGCCTGAGCTACAAACAAGAGCTGCAAGGGATTTGTATGGGAAAATCAACAAATGCCTCACAGCTACTGGAAGTCAGCATAATTGTGCATCCTTGATGCTGGGCAGGCATAGGTAAGCAGCCAGATCAGCATGCAGCTGACTGAGAAGACGACTCAAAATCCTTTTTGCACAGTGCTGCTTCGCACTCATTATCAAGCACTATGTCACACTACACTCTGCCAGGAAAAGAAGTCATAGCATCATGGCAGCACAGACATACGGGCCTGGAAGGGACCAGCAGAAACTATATAGCCCAGTGGCTTCCAAAGGGCAAGGTGTGCCAGTCACAACAACCTCTTATGGGCCCTTTGTGTTCCCAGCCACCACTGCTGGAAGTGGCAATTAAGAGGCAAGCAGAAGATAGCAGCAGTGTAGGCTGGTGTGGGCAGAGCAGAACGGCTGCGAAAAGGAAAGAGCAGGGGCTGGGAGGCAGGCAGGGGAGTAGCAGGAGTCAGAAGTGGTAGGGCACAGAAGAGGCAAAGGTGGCAGCAGGGATGTTAAGCTACAGCAGTATTAGGAATCCACTGGTTTAGTCCATCCCTCTGCACAGGGGCCGAATCTAGTTTATCTTGCTTTTAAAACAAGCCCAAAAGAATTTTTTTACATTAGATGTGGGAATATTTCCAGTGAAGGACATGGAAATACTATAATAATAGTAATAATAATAATAAAGATACCACTGCTTCACTAGAAAACCTGTTTTAGAGCTTAACTGCCCCTTTTGTTCGATTTTTCCTGGTATCCAAACCAAATTTTGTTGGCTTTACATTTAGCCTATTTTTTCATGCCATGTCATCAGCGAGCATTGAAAATGATCAGTTCTCATCTCCTTTATAAAGAGCCTTTATACATCTTGCACCATACACTTCCTTACTTAACTCTTTTCTAGATTAAATAGAGGCCCTAGTCTTACTTCACAGGTCACATTTTCCAACTGTTGATCAGTTTTGTTGCTTCACCTTTGGATTCCCAACATTTTGTCCATATCCACTGCTCAGAAGTGAGCCCAGTATTCCAGCTGAGACCCCACCTACACAAGGGAAAAGAAAATAACTTCCTTCCATGTCTTTATGTATGAGTATATCCCAGAATGAAATGTCTTGATAAACCATCAAATCTTCAAATCTTTTGCAGTTTAGGAGTGATCTTAACCCCGAATAATCCCAATCTTTTCTGCCTTTCACCTTTTCTGGGCATTTGGTCACTTTTTCTTATGTACAATACTTTTCCCTTTCTGCTTTTGTATTTCATTGGTTGATATCAGGCATTTTTCCACCGAGTAAAAATCAACTTTAAACATGATACTGTGTCCCACAGTTCTTGAAATCCTCCTTACTCTTTCATTATATCATTCAAAACATCAATATATATACTAAGTAGAATTGTGTTCAGGATAAACCTCACAGAACTCTGACTTGAAATGCCCTCTCATTTTTACCCCAAAGCACTGATAATGTTTCTTTGTCAGCAGTTTTTTAAGCAGTGCACTCACTTTCCAGAAATTAATCAAAGCTATTCCCCGTCTGGCATGTGAGCATCAAGAAATACCACATCTTACTGGTTTTCTACATCTACCAGATCAGCAAAGAAGTAAAAAATATAAATGTGGATTTGACATGATTTGTTCTTCACAAATCCACAATGACTGTCTCCATCACTTTATTATCTACTTGGTGTCTTTACTTAATTGTTTAACCATTTGCTCTGGTATCCCAGTTAAGCTGCCCGATGTGTTACTTTCTTTTTTCTTCTTTTTTTTTAAATACAGGTACTGTGTGAAAGCTTCTCTAGGGCTCTGAGACCTCTTGATCCTCCATAAGCATCTGAAGACAATCACTAATAGTTCAGCAATTGCTTTGGCAACTTTCTTAAGTATTCTGCACCAAATTTCACCTGACCCTGCTGACTAGAACATTTCTAACTCATCTAAATATTCTTTAACCTGCCCTTTCTTTCATCTGGCCTGTGATTCTCTTCCCTGTTAAAATTAATTGCACCAAAGATCTGATTGTAATTAACCTTGAGACAGTAAATCTTTCAGCCTTTACTGTTTCATCACAGCAGACAAAAGCTTTTTCCATCAGATTAAAAAGAAATACGTTGTCTATATAGTACCAGCACCTCAGTAAAGCATTGTCATGATGCACCACCAGGCATTTGTCCTCTGGATAGTCCTAATGTAGTTGTGCTCTCCCATGATGCTGCTGGATTTGCAGGCCTGACCCCTCTCCCTGCTGATTAACACTGATTGTTGTGCCAGGACCACACGATGCCTCCCCACCCCTCCACAATGGCATTTTTCCCCAGTGGACACTTAAAAGGACAGAGATACCACACAGTGTGTTGTAGGTGATTCTTTGCAGCATAAGCCTCCGCTGGCAGCCTAAACCCTTTCAGAAAGGCCACCAAACCCAGATTTTGTTTCACAAAAAAAAAGACAGGATTTTTTGTCTCTTTTGCATTAAAAAGTTGCTTATGTTATAAACACATTTATGCTCTGAACATACCTCTCACTAAGGAAAGGCCCCTTGGGGTCTTCATATCCAAACGAGAAACAGCACTATGCTTGCAAGACCTTCTGCCATGAGCACATCATAACTCCTCCAGAGACCTTTTGGGCAATGTTCTCCTTTTCTTTTCACCCCCATGAGCCCTCTTGTCCTGAGAGCTTCAGGCTTGCCCTCAGATCTTCCCATTTCCCCATCTGAGCTCTTCTTCTTGCACTCTCCATGCAAAAAGAACCTTTTTCTTTTTCCTCTGTCTCCTAGCTCACGGATTCAGATGAAGGGTTGAGGACCAGCTTATAAAAACCCAGTACAGTCCTAGCTAGAGCTGGATTACTGGAAGATGTTTGATTTCACGTTTACAAGCAGGAAGTCTGTAACCTTTTTAACACATTCAATATGGTATGTTCCCATCTGGGTTACGGAGCACACGCACAGTGCTTCTCTATCGAGCTTTTGCTGCTGAAACTAGCCAAGCAAGACACTCTGTGCATGGAAGTCCCTGAAATGGTCTTTGCCATGGCTGTGGTTGTGGTTGTGGTTTCTTATATTTACCACACTCACTGAGCAGCTTTGCTGGAGAAGATGACAAAAACATGTACTGCAGATACCACAGCACTGCGGAAGTACTGGTGCCTCATACTCAGCACTCACTACCTTCATAAAGGCAGACCTCTCCTAAACCACCTTGTTCCTTGTTTGGGCTGAAACCTAGCTACCTAGGAAAAGGCCTCAAGTTGTGCCAGGGGAGGTTTAGATTGGACATGAGGAAAAATGTCGTTACTGAAAGAGTGGTTAAACATTGGAAGAGGCTGCCCAGGGAAGTGGTTGAGTCCCCATCCCTGGAGGTATTTAAAAGACGTATAGATGAAGCGCTTAGGGACATGGTTTAGTGGGCATGGTGGTGTTGGGTTGACGGTTGGACTCAATGATCTTGGAGGTCTTTTCCAACCTTAATGATTCTATGATTCTATTCTATAATTCTTCTTTCTGCTGCCCATTGTATCTCCTGGAGGTGCTATTTATTGCTTTGCAGCACAGAAGAAGGAAGAAACAATGCCAGGCAACTATTCTTCCCTCTCTCTCATGCAAGAAAGAGAGGTAAGAAGAAATTCAGCTTGCCTCTAACATAGTGATCATAACTGCCAGTTTGGGAAGGGGAGAAAGGAGAGTTATTTTCTGCAGGCAGAGCACTGATTTTTTTCCTGAGTGTGACTCATGAGTCAGTACCACACTGGGTTGCGTGATAGAAGGGGCATCTGGATCCACCATGTGACAAAAAGTCACTCGTGGCAGGTCATGCTCTTTTAGTGGAGGTCACACCTCCTTCACAACCTCATATAGCCTCTCTTCATAACCTTACATGACAAGCACAGCTGGTCAACAAGGGAAACATCTGAGTGGCAGCTCTATATAATGGAGATTTCGGGGTGGAAGCTCCTGAGATTTGACGGGTGGGATCACACAGATCACACAGAAATGTCTGCATTTTAGCTTGTCACCTTGGTCTCACCTTAGAGCAATGGAAAGAAACGAGGAGTCAGAACAAGGAACATTCCCATCCCAATTTAGATATCTAAAATAGGACAGATGAATCATACCCTGAATGCACTTATTTCTCCCCACAGACTATAAAGAGAGACAGTGTGACTAGCTCAGATGCAGATATCTACAGTGCTGATGTTTAAAACTAGAGGAGACAACTCCCACCCAGCAAACCTGAGCCAAGGGTTCTGGCAAACCAGGAGCAGTCGGGGGAGCAAGGGGATCTGTACGCCTCCATTTAAAAGTCTCCATTTAGGTGTTGGCTTCTGTGCCAGCAGAAATCTCCTGTCAAAGCTGTCGGTGGTAATTAGCAGGAGGCTAAACTGGTGATCACGATGGGGTCAATTCAGCTGCCTCACACAGAGGCACCTAGTGCCCTTTGAGGCACCCCAAGACATCCGAGACATTCAGCAAATTTATCTACTGTCCTCTGTTCAAGGGATGCAAAAATTTGACCTTAGCTAGGCAAAACATCTACCAGGCTAGGTTGTCTACTGTAGTGGTGCTCCCAGCACAGTAAACCCTACACACTGTCACTTAGAGCAGGTGAACCACCCTCTATTAGAAGTTTGGCAATGAAGTCAGAGATTGAGAACATGCAAAGCAACCTGTAAGAATAAGCTAAAAAACAGTACCTAATTTGAAGAAACCTTTTTAAAAAATCAGTTTAGGGTAATTAAGGGTAAAATAGGCTCACCAAAAGCCACAAAAGTAAGGAACTGCCCAGTTAATTATGCCCCATGATTGCTTTCCCTCAATCTTTTTTACATGAAATATTACTTTCTTCTTTTCTAGACTAATTTCATACATAATACCTTAGTTAATATTGATTTCCACTGTGTGTTTGTCTTTGATTTCTTTTCATTTTCATTACATACCTAGCAATAAATCTGGTCTGCATAATCATTATCATAGTCCTTAAGATCTTTAAAAATTTCATAACAGGTTTAAATATTCCTCTCTGTAATCTTATGACAAATGCTTTTTCCCTGTCTGCTCGCTATTAAAAATTGATTTCTGTGAAGGCACTTATCTGTAGCCTCCAATCACACATATACATTACTTGTTTAAACAGCAGAGAAGGCCATTTTTTTTGCCTATATCCCATCTCAGCATAAACAAGGTAAAGAGTAAGGGAAGCAAAATACAGCCAGTGGGAAAAGGCATAAAACATTGTATAAATGCAAACATAAAGCATGCAGCATGCATCCAGCAGAAAAGGTGGGATCCACAGGACTCTGTATTGCCCGGCTCTGTCAATGCCCGTTCTTGCTCCCAGGAGAGCCAGAACAATGCTGAGTGGTTTTGAAAATTCTGTCTTCATCCCTGGTTAGTCATCTTGACAAGGCGGGGAAAAGTCATGGGATCAGTGTGGGATTAAGTAAAAAAATGATCGAATATCATTTACACTCAAAACACAGCGAAGCTGATTCAGAGAGACATGTATGGAAAATGTTCTCCTCTAGGATAAGAGGTGATCTAATGGTCCTTTTTCACTGCAGCCAGCATTCCATCAACTGGACATCATAGAACAGATGAGTTGTTCAGTGAGCAATGGGACTGAGAAAGGCTGGTTTCCTATAGTATCTGCCACTATTATCTCAAGTCTTCAGTGCCTAAAAAGGACAATTTCTAATCAAATCTTCTCCTGCGGTTAGGATTTTGTATAGTCTGTCTCCAGGATGACTCTTTGGTGTTTAACAGTAGATGAGTTCACACTGCAGACGTTTCCTGAGGAGGGACTGAGGGAAATCTTTGTTCATTACCCACTTACATCTTTACACAAAATGTTTAAAAACTTCAGATCCCCAAGACCTTCTGTCACTCCTGGTTGAAAATGGCTAAAAAGTTCAAAAGTTATCAGGAGGAAATACGGCATGCAATCGCATTAGCCCTGTTCTTTGAAAACCGGGCTAAAGCTGATGATAGAAGGAGCCGCCAATGCCTGAGGAAGGCACTGCTAGATAATGATCTGCAAGTGGCACCAGAAACAGAGATTTGGGCCCGTGTAAAACTGGCCAAATGTAAGGCCCACAAAGCATGAGAGCAGGTATCCTTGGTGTCACCTAATAGTGGACATGCCATAGTACAGCCTGGTGTCAGCAAACTCAGGCCCTGCTTTATCTGAACTATAAGGTCAATGGATACTGACTTCTCATCTGTTAGCAACCAGCCCATTTAGGTTTAATTTAAAATCACGAAGCAGATTTGTCTCATGGGTTAGATTTGTTGATCTTCTATTTATCCTAAAGCAAAAACTGTCTAGAATTAAAGGAGATTTTTCTTAGTTAATAGTATAAACCATATTTTCAAAGAATCCATTTTAAATTGCTTATGATTCAAAACAACTGCACAGACAAATCAATTTCCAAGATAATACCGTATGGAATACATAATAAAAGTCTATAATTAACTTCCCTTGTGGGTCTGATGAGATGCAAAAGGAAGAGAAGCTTTAAGAAGAAAACCGAGGACACTGTGGAGACCAGGACAGTAGTCTCAAAGAGTATTTTTAAAAAAAGAAATGTTATCACTAAGTGTAAGGCATGGTGTCAACACATCAGCTGTAATGCACTTATGCCTTTGCAGTGCAAGGTTAAGGGATCCAGAATTTATCTTCCACTTTCAGAAGCTTCTGAATGGTAAGATGTAGCCAAAAATCATCATGAAAAAGGAATTGCCTACATCAAGGTCAACTATAAACTTTTCTGTTAATCAAGCTGGCGATATTTAGAAGAGATATTGAAATTTACCTAAATAAGTCACAAGTTACTATATTAGATTTTTTTTATCTAGAGGAGAAGGGAAGTGATGCTGGGGAAGACGCAGGGAATGGGATTAAATAAAACAAGCTGATATGTATATGTGCAGGGCACTTTGTAATAAGGAAGTTAGTATTTTGCATTTTTATACCTTCTTTTATTTCAGTGTGTACTACAAACACAGTGAACTGAACATATTGCTCAATTTCCCACTTGCAGAATGTTTGTCTGTCCTTATCATTCCAATCATACTAAAGAATGAAGCAGGAACAAAGTTGGATTTGTGGCTCTTTAGATATGCGACAAATACTTTCTTCACTAGATGGCACCCGTCTACTCCTATGAATCAATGTTGAGTATGGCAAAAAGCAAAGGTTCAATTTTCATAGAAGAATATAAAATGATAGAGGACTTATTCTTTATGTTGAATGCTTTTACTGCTTCTTTGTGTTCTGCATCATACCCCTTGTGTGCTTTCAAGGGTACAGTTTCACAACATACATCTCCTTCAACTATTTTACATTCAATATTTGTGTCACAACTGATTATAGCCCAGAAATTTGCATGAGACATGTATCTGTTACACTGGCTTACACTTTGAATAACAGTGGTCAGAATAAATTATAAACATCAAAATACCCCTCTCTCTCTTTCTTTCTGAAATAAGCATAAATCTAGAATTTATGAAGATACTGTGCCAAATCCTCAGCAGGTATAAATCAATTTGCCTTCACTGAAGCTGATTGATGCCAGGTGAAGATCTGCACCTGCAATGTAGATGCTGGCCTGCAGAGCACAGCTTGACTTGTTTTCTTTTTCTTAACTCCAAGGCATGATAATTGAACTAATTTGGGCACACTTCTCACTTCTTAGTCAAAACTCCCACCTGGGCATTGGACTTAAAATTAGCGCACGTCTCTTTGTTATAAATGCAAATAATTTTTTCACAAAGAAGAGAAGAAACTGACTAAAGACTTCAGAGCTGGGAAATCAGTTGTTCAATACCACATCAGTGGTTACACTCAATAACATGGTAACTGATGCAAGCAGAAGCAAACTACTGCTCAGCTCCTTCATTTTGCCTCTTACTGCCACTAGGTGATAGTATGGTAACGCACGTATCGTTCAGCTGCACACCAGACCTTCCGTTGCTGAATTCTTGGCAGTATTCACACTTTTATATGTAAAGAATATACAGAAACTCATCAATACTACACAGCTAGCCTTTGAATAGCAGTGCTTAATTATATCCCCAGTGATTTCATACATTAATATACCCAAAGAGTAGTGGATGCGATTCTTTGGCCATAGACCCAAACTGGGCTTTATTTAGACAGCGACATTTCGCTAAATTGGTCACCTCCCCCCATTTTTGTAGCTACCCATTCAGAGCTACAGTGAGACATTTTGACAGAAAGGGCAAGATAATTATATTTCCCTAGCAAGAAGCAGGAGAATGGCTGGAGGTAACATTTACATTCCGCCTCATGGGCGTCCCACTCACTGCTGGTTCTGCACATCCACTCACCGCTTTTCCCACCTTTTCCATTTCATGCTCTCCCTCTTGAGAGGACTCCCTTCCTCATCCAATTGAAAAGCTCCCGGCTAGGAGGAGACGCATCCAGAAAAACACCTTGAGCACACAGCTATCATCCTCAAACCCTTTCTCTCCCAATTCACATAGTTTGTACTCTCCTAACACAGCAAAATTAAAAACAAACTGTTCTTTCTCTCAGCTACTCTGTAAAGTAAATAGTCAAAACCCTCCACTGCACGTTTTTTTCCCCTAAGTAAATCTTAAGACTCTGGTTTCTTTTTACCCACAATAACAAGGTCAGTTCTCCTCTCAGCAGGCTGGACTGCCTCTCCCCAACCAGGAATATGCATCCCAGGGAACGGTGAGTGGCCGGCTCCAGTCCTGCACAATACCTCTCACATCATAGGCAGTTTCACGGACACACTTTCATTTCACAGAGTATTTCCAGCTCCCGCCGGTGGACAAAAAACCCATCTCTTGGTCCGTAATCTGTGGCAGAGAGGTTAAGTGACATGGCCCTGCTGGCACCACAGGGCAAGCCAAAAACTGAAAACCAGAATCTCCAGTGAAAAGAGATTGAACCTTGGGACAAATTCATGCACACATTTATATACAGAGCTAAGTGAGTAGAATGCTTGAAAATAAAGGTTAAGGGGAAGCAGTCCAGAAAGTGTAAGGGGTAGAGTCATATATAACCATGTTTGCATTGTAGGCTAATTTTCTACTCTAGGATTTGATTCAGCCACCAGCACACAAGTCACTGAGCTTCCCATAAAAACTAGATCTGGATATAGACTTAGGGGAAACTTGGATTTCTGCTTTACTGGAAATTTGGTTACTTTGACACCTTTTTGTTTTAATTCAGGATGAAAGTATATTTGTAAGATCTTCATATTTTAAAATGTTTGGTTTTGTTTTATCTTATTTAATGATTAGACATTTGTAGTAGTGCATAAAGTGCTAGTTATATGGCATAACACTTAAATGAATCATTTTCATACTCGGTAAGAATATCTTCTACTTAATGTTGGTTGAACTATCTATTGGTTTGTATTCAGAATGTTTACAGTGTCATAGCAGTCCCAGAAGGAGAAATCTATTCAAGTGTCAAACTCTTTCAGTATGGCAAACAACAAAACTTTCGAAAAGATAACTTGTTCCCATTGGAAATTAAGACATAAAGAATAAAGTAAAATATTTCAAGCATTATACTGAACACTGTTACTGACATGGTGTAAAACACGTTAACAATAATATAAAAAATCAAATCCCTCTATGGGTCAAAATGAAGCTTCAGAACTCAGAAATGAAATTCTGAAAAATTCCAAAAGGAATCATCTTGAAAAATGTCTAATTCAGAACTTCTTTGTCCATTCTGAACCTTCATTGTATTTTACAATAAAAACTGTTTTATTTTCATCTTATTTCACTTTCCATCAAAAATTGTAACCAAAAAAGTCCAACCAGCTGCAACCAATAATGCATATTTGAACTGGCATTTCCTGAGCTTGTGAAAAACAAAGCACTCCATTTTACTTACATGAATAAGGATGCTCTATATCCCATGTATAAATATTAATTTTTTACAGTTCTTCTCTGTTACATAAGACAGTTTGGAACTCACAGCCAGGGAGAAGTTCTGCTGCTAACCTGCAACCTGTCACAAAACCATATTTTCAGGGATAATCATGTCAGATGTCAGGGCACAGCAAGGACCAGCTGGTCCACGAGGGATGGCAAACCAGGAGCCGAGCAGGATACCAAGGCAGGTGGGAGCAGCACCTTCCACCAAGGAGCCAGGATGCGGAGTGGCAAATCCAGGTGGCAATCAGGGTCAGACATCATCCAGTGCTTTCCCAGGACGTCCACAGCAATGCAGGGCTCTCACCGGCAACGGAGCTCCCCTTGGACTCAGCCAGCTAAATGCTTTACCTTTGCCAAGTCATCTCGTAGAAGGGGGATGGACGTCTGGCCCTGACATCAGTAATACAACAACACAGCCTTAGCAGCTAACGGTGCAGAATATAGTTGAATGAAATATGCATTTTTATGTGAAGAAGTCATTCAAGAGCATGAATGGATGACTATATATATATATAAAAAAAACCCCAACCTGTTATTGTTGCCTTCTTAAAATGCACCAACATGCCCTTTAATTAAGAATAAAATAAATAAGTGCTATATATAAAAAACCCCAACCTGTTATTGTTGCCTTCTTAAAATGCACCAACATGCCCTTTAATTAAGAATAAAATAAATAAGTGCTATGGGGAAATATTCATGAGGAAAAATTGTCCATCAGAAGTAAAGCATATAAGTACAGTCTGGGAAATCTCAGTGCATGTTTCCCAAACAGACATGTACCAAAGGCTTCCACAGAGCCACGCAAAATGAGCAATGATATTACAATGCAGGTTTTAATGCACATGGAAAATACCCCAAATAAAACTAGCTTATCATTTCTCTTTTTCCTAAAACAATAGCTCCAAATTCCACTGAGAGTAATGGAAATCTCACCACGCACGTCAGCAGGCTTCATGCAGGCTGAGCACTACATGCAACATTGATTTCTGCCTCTGGCAAGGGTCCACCTATGGGGGCCAGCAACTGGAGGGTGAAGGAAATGATGAAGGGCTCATTCATTTCCAGTCCCTCCATCATTTCTTGCCCAGTTCCTTGCAGGGGTAAATATCACATGTGCAGTCTTTGCTCCTTGCAGGACAGCTAGACGCCTTGCACACTAGCCTTGTTCCCCTTACCCAAATGGTGAAATAAGGACTGTTGCAGCCAATGTACAGGGCTCTGACAATACAGCTAATTTCCTTTCTATCTCGCATATCAAGAGCTGCAAAACTATATCCTGAAGAACATGAAAACTGGGGGAAATAAATGTTTTTTCCATTGCCTTTATTTTTCATCTTAAATTTTAATAGAAACTGAGACTGCTTAAATGCTGTACATATCAAGGCAATCTTTATAAACATGGTGTGACTTCCAGCTAAAATAGGAGCATTTGGCATCTGAAAAAAGCTTCCCACCTCCTCAAAAGGCCTCTTTTCATGTTTCTGAGGAAATCGAACATTACAACAGAGACTTTCAAAACCTGGGTGAAAAATAAACAGTTAGCAACTTCAGCACATACATAATGAGGGAGCTCCAGATATCTGTAACTCAGGTTTGGACTGTTTTAATATAGCTACAATGATTTGACAAAAGTATGTTGGAAATTTAAATGGTTTCTCAGGACTTCTATAGCAGGCAGGAAACAATCATGATATTCAAAAGGCACTATTCTAAACAAATAAATTGCTCCACTGGAATTGTTAGCTCCCTGCAAATTCTGTAAAGAGTCTTTGAATATTAGTGTAGAACCATGTTCATATTATTTAATAGATTTCAATATACAGTTGGAAGAACACCTAACATATAGAAATCATACCTACCTTTATTAGAAAGAAAGTAAAGCAATCAAAGGACTGTTCATTTCTTAGAGTGATTGCTCTGGAGCTGGGCTGATATTCAAATACTATAGGAATTTGCTACCGATCTTCAAAATTAATAGCAAACATATATATATATAATGGATTCAAATTCACAGGGTAAATATAGCAAGCAAAATGGTTTGTTTTCTTAGGTATATATTAATAGTATCGCATCAAATATTGTCAGACTGTGGATATGAACAGAATTGTATGGTCATTGATTGTTTGTATACCATGGCACCGTAGAGTTGATATGAGTTGGTCTTGCCTTGCTGTAGGGAAATCTCTGGGACCACATGCCACATCCACTGTGGATATCCTGTAGACCAATCTCCCATAATGATCAGATATGTATTTTGATTACTATGTTATACAAAGGATCATTTCTCCTTAAAAATCATCTGAAAACACTGTGCAAGGTATTCCTGAAAAAACACAGTCAGAGATTTTGCAGTCATCTTTCCATGCGTAACAGCAAGATAAGATGTCATGCAACTGGCTCCTAGGAAGATCCAAAGTAATTCACCGTTTCCTTTGTGAAATTATGTTGTTGTTTTTTTAAATATACATCACATTTTCCATCACATGCAATTGTAAATTGGGTACATAAATTATTTGTGCAAAATTACTTATTACTGCTATATACATAATCAGGAAAATTTTGGAAACTTTTGCTGCTTTTCAGGGGGGCATCTTTACAATGTGAGTAAACATGTAAGCTGTTTTCCTACCAAAAGGAACTAGCTAAACCATTTTTATGAGATTCATTGTCTATCTGTGAAGTCTGCCTTAAATTGTGGAGGGCTGGTATTTCATTTGTTTTGTAACAAGGTGCACCGAGATCATCTTATGCAAATGTGAAACGCGTTTACTTTAAGAAATTATTTGGGGCCTCAAATAGTTCATGCACTGAATCATTCTCAACTAAAGAATGCAGAAAACCAAAATCTTACTTTTACCTTTAGCCAACCCCAAAACACCCATCTGGCTGGGATCCCTCTCTTTCAGTACTAAATTATAAGAACTTTGTCCTCCCTCAGCACTAAAACTCAGTTTACTTAAGTGCCTCCTTGTCATACATCTGTGAACAGTTTAATAAAGAAACATTACAAAATTGGTAGGACCTCTGATTTGTTGGTTTGCTTTGGCTGTTTTTCAAAAAAATGTTGTAACACCTTCACATCCAAAAAACTTACAGTAATATTTGTACTTGTTAACTGGAGTATACAAAATATTTGCCTTGTTGCTGAAATATCCCTGTAGCACTACAAGCAATTAACAACTACAAGTTTTGCTAGATAAAAGAATATCAGAAATCTACTTCTTCAGAAATAATCGTTCTAACAACTAGAGGCCAAATTCTGCCTTCCCTTACAGTCATGCAATCGCATTTGTTAACTATTGTGAGGGCAGACTTTAGCCCCAAACCACATTTTTATCTAAATACATATATTTTCCTACAGAAAAAACAAGCTATGTCTTATCACTGCTCTTCCCTTCTGAAGGGTAAATACTGATATTTGAAATACCTAAATTGTATTTACAGCTGTACAACACTGATGCCACATACTTGCAAAGTATCACTTGTACTCTATAAACATGGGGTAACTTGTACAATCGGCTTAAAAACTTTTCTTAAAATAAAGAGCAGACAAGCTTAGACATTTTCTTTGTCAAATTCACACACAAAATACATGGTAATATGACACGCAACATCATTCCACCCTCCAGATGCCACCATCTCCACACAGTCCTCCTCGTCATAAGCATTGTTGGGCTCCCCACTGCGCCATTTGTTGAAGGTCTGCATGGGCGATCGGTCAGAATAGACAAAATTTCCCTCTTTCTCTAGGTCGTTAATCCCAATGAAAACTCTGGTGAGCCCGGCTTGGTTGATGTATGAGGCGATCAGATTGTTGGCAGTCTCATCCTTGGGCATGCTCAGCGTCCCTCCTCTTCCGTGGCAGTAGAGCTGGGCTTCCTTGTATCTTTTCTCTTCCTTCACCAGCAGATATATCTTATTATCTGTCTCACGCACACCAGCAACAGCTGCGGGGGAGGGCAGTGCTGAAAAGTGAGCACTCGCATTTCTATAAACCAACTTACTGTACACCCCAAAATACCTTCACAAATCAGATGCGGGACGGTGACGCCCTCTACGAGCAATTACACCAGTAAAAAGAGGCAACAAGAAAGGAAAATATTTATATAAAATTAACCTACCATTTTTTATGAATTTTAGTTCCGTTGTCAGCTGGGCCACTTGGATATCCATTTCACCAATAGCCTTCCTTAGCTGGCTGCACTCACAGGGGATGCCTGTGAAATGATACAGATACACAAAAAAATCAAAAAGCCATCTAATTTCAATAACTATCTAAACAATTTTATGAAAAGGCCCAGCCTGGCAGCCCTGGAGAGGGCTGTCTTGCAAATAACAGACAGAAACCTAGAGCCTTCGCTACCCTGCACCATCGTATGGTTCTCATGGGTGTCTGAGCCTATCCAGAACAGCTCAGTTCACTTCCCATGCAGCTTCAGCCCTGCATGATTAGCACTAACCTAAACACAGACAGATATTCCCTGCAAAAAAAAAATACAGGTTTTTTTTTTTTTAACTAAGAACATTTGTCAAAATTTCCCATTTTGAGTAAAATTATTCTCTTCAGTCTTCTCCAAAGAGCACTTTTGCCACAGCAAAAATCTGCACAGTGCATTGTTCACCTGTTCCTCATGAGGAACATAACACAGCAGATCCATAAGGCCATGTAATGCACATAATTACCTGCAAATGTAGTTCTGTACTTTTGAAAGTACAGAATTTACGGTACTTCTTCCAATAAAATAAGACAATAGAAAACCATCTATTAACCCAAATTGATATTGGTTTGACAAAAATAATCTGAATGAGAATACTAAAAAGATAATTGTTACATCTATGGGCTCAAATCTTAAAGTGAGGATCAATTACAGTTTCCAGTTCTGTGTGTAATTATTCAAATCTGCATTTGACTACCCAATTACTCAGCTTAGGTGTCTAAGTCAGTCTAAGTACAGGGTACTTACACTGCAAAACTGCGCTTGATGACTAGGTATATGGTACTCTGGCTCAAGAATTAGAGTGACAAATTATGTTCTCATAAGAAAACTAATTGGTGCACCTCTAGTACACTGTGCTAGGAAGGGACGAATTGGGTAAAATCTGAATCTGCCACTTTTGTAAGGCTTACGCTTATGCCAGGCTTTCACCTTTTTCTCTGGAAGATCTGTATTCCTGGTCATCTCCGGCTCCTATAACAATAATCCATGGAGGGGCAGGAGCTTCCAACCTGCTCCTTTGTGTTGGCTGGAAGCCAGAGTGGGATATGCAGAGATGTCCCTTTGCACTGGTGATGAATTATAGGGACAGTTGCACTTCTGTTCCCGCTAGTCTTCTGGAGTGATCACACCTCTGAGGAGCTCTGAGACATTGTTTCAACAAATACACTACAAGTCCAGCAACTACTATAGTTTCAATAATTTTAAGTAATTTGAAAATATTACAGTGAAATATTACAGTGCCTATACAAATATTTAATTTTTCATTATTTCCCCCAGTATGTAAACAGACATGTATTTTTGGTGATGATGCATGCATCTTGTAAAATCCTTCACATACACAAGGTGTGTCATGGCTTACCTGGGTCACCATTAGGACCTGGTGGTCCTATGTCACCATTATCTCCTTTTTCACCTAAAGACATGAAAAAGAATATAAATTTAAGGCAGCTTTTTTGGTCAACAGTTCATTTAGCACTTGTTTATTTTTTCTCTAGTAACATTCAAATGTAGAAAGTAGAAATATGCCCAAGCAAAAATATTTTTCTGTCCTAGTTGTTCTACAACAAAGGCCAGCCAAAGCTATGAAACTTGAACACAAAGAATATGTACCAATATCCATTTTTTGACATTTATGAACTTCACAGAACCGATAAGTTCAGATGCTGTAGAGGGAAAAGGACTGGATATGCTACAGTGATGCCTAAATCTAGATTCATAATCTAGATGCTTAGGTAAACAATGGTCCAAATGACTTAACCAACGTCACATAGGAAGCCTATGGGGTAGGCAAGATTAGAATTCAAGTCTTCTGGCTCTTAAGAGTGTGCCAAAATACAGTGCATCTTCCTATCTGCTTCTCTTAACTGTCCACACTTTTGTGATGGTGCACAAAGTTCTTTATTTAGCCTTAAACCAGGATTCTCTCCCTGCTTTAAGGCCAAATATACTGCTGTCAGAGCAAAAGGTAACTGACTGAGAGATCTCAGTCATCTGGCTGACTACAGTGTGAGAAACTCCCTATTATGGTAAACTCTGAGACTTGTTAACTATTTTTCAAGCCCCTAAAGTTTTCTTAAACATAAATGATCACAGATTTTTCATCTGAAACACAAATGGAGAAACAATTGAACTAAGCATACCTTTTGAACCAATAGGACCAATTTTTCCATGCCGTCCCATGCTGCCTTTCTGTCCTTTGTCCCCCATTTCTCCTATACATAAAAGAAAGACAAAAGACACAAGGTGGCAATGTAGTCTGATTCATTCAGATTCTAGCATGCTTGCAATACCAGTTTTTACAATGAGCAAAACCACGCTATATCCCCAATGTTCATTGAACTCCAGAGGTCCAGTTCACTCCTTGTGAAGAACTTACATATAACAACCTAGACAGTGATTTAATCTTTGCAAAGCAATTGACATTAAATAGGTATGCAGGTGTAAATGAAAATGGATCTTGGCTGAGAGCCACTGGAAAAGGGTTTTTACAAACTTCTCTCAGATGACCATGCCAGAATTAAGTTGAAAATGAGTAGGGATTGCATTCAAACACGGATCAGTGGATTAAAACTATCATGGAGCTGAGAAGACCTAAAGGATCCAAGCACAACTGACAGTTTCGTCTAATACAGTAGCTCCACTGTAACTGAGGGCTGAATCTGGACTTAATGGCTTATTTATACAATATAAACACTGTAGAAGCAGTCACATCCTCATTCTTTGCTCTTGCATTTGAAGATTACATTAATGAAAAATGAAAATTAATGGACATCTTACATCGACTTATATACATATATACACAGACACATGCACATGTTCATACAAAGTCTGACTCAAACCAGCAACATTGAACGTTACTAGTTTTAAAGACAGTTCTACAGAATACTTCAAAGTGCAGTTGTAGCAAAGGAGCTGCTAAAAAATCATTTTCCTTAGCTATGTTTTTACAAATAAAAGGCAGCTATCCACCTCTTAAGGTCAATTGAAATTGTCAACAAATCTGCATGAACCAGCCACTGTTACCTATCTGCGTCCATGAGGCATACCCAGAAATCTAACGTAAGACAGCTTGATTCACTTACTTTGTCTGACCTTGACCTCTTTTCTATTAGTTGTACTTTCCTGTGTGATGTAAAGTGAGTATTACAATGGCTTCAGGGGAAACAGAATTTGCACTGGAACAGGCAGTTTCTTTGCCATCACTGTCTTCACAAACCAAGCTGAAGCACTGTTACTAATAAAACATGTGCCACAGTCCAAGTATTGATGTCATTGATCTGAGCTCCTCCAGAGCTCAAATAATAAAACAGATAAAACACACCTGTTACGTCACACGGTTTTTCTGGATGGCATTTCTCAAACATTATGAAAAATAATTATCTTAGTGGTGTGAATCTGAGAGAAGAACTTAAGCCTGTAATAGCAAAGCCTTATTCAACCCCACGTCTACAGAGCTCATCTACAAGTTTAGGGGATCAGCAGTTGAAATTAATAAGCACTAGTCACCTAATAGAGTAAATACGGCAGGCTTACACGTGACTGAAGGTTTTGGCTTAAACCAAGCCATTTATAGTCAATAAACTCTATGTGGTCTAAGCTTGTCGGATTATTATTTCTAAATGATACTTTGGTTCTGGCATTGGTTTAGAGAGGATTCCCTGATTTGTTTTAGGTAGACTTTCTGAGACCTATGAAATGAGACCTGTCATATTGTTACACTCACTATGTAGTGAATGTGGCAGAGTTTGCCTGATGCTGCAGTTCCTACGGCCCGAGGAGCCTCAGGAAATAACACCACATCTCAGTGTACATTGGTGATACCCTTTCCTGGGTGCAACACCTGAGCAAATTAATGCTCTGCCATCAGATTTAGGCCTCTTTGTATCATGATTTCAAGGAGAAACATGGTCTGGATGCAGCACAGCTGTGCAGCTATGTCATATGAGATAGGTTTCCCACTGTACCACACAGTATTAAAGGAGAGCGGGTATGGAGGGACTACAGGGACGAGAAGCCAAATGCCTTCTGAGACTCCCATCCTGCAGAGACCCAAGACCAAGACTGCTTTAGGAAATACTGATGCAGTTTTTTCAATGTTTGTTGAAAAGATTGTTTCTTTGCTCAAAGCAACTTCTGTTATACACTGTTTGGCTACACAGGAGCAAGGAATCAATGAGCCAAGTTAGGAGGAAAATCTACCATAGGGATCCAGCAATTGAACTTGTGTAAATTGTCATAGCTCAGCCTCAGTTGTGGATCCATGACAACTGTTGCCCTCTGTTGTTACTGGAACTGGACAGACAGCCACATATTTCCTCTATATATTTTTAAAAGCTGGATATGACCCATTTCATCATTACCTTTAACTTAAAAGTGTAATCAGGAACAAGCTTCAGATTATAAACTGATCACCACTGGGCTAAGAGATGTCCTCTGTATTACTCCATGAAGTCTCAAGCAACTGTCACTTGATGGCATGTGAGTCAGGAAGAAATAATTTCCTCTGAACTGAGAGAAGCTGAATGTGTATGGCTTGTTGGTCTAATTAATTACTGGCAATCCTACAATCAATGATTTTCCTTTGTTTCCAACAAGGATCAAATTCAGTCACTAGACATGGACTTGATTAGGAAATTTTAACAAAAACCAAAAATATTTTTCTCTTATGCTATATATTCCTACTGGAAGAATGGAAGTAATCCATTCAGCCAGCTGAAGATCTACTTTCTGGAATATAGCTTCACTTTCAGAACATATTCATGGCTTGCCTTAAAGATGCAATACGTTGGGCTGTGCAGGTTATAAAGGTACTGATGCTACCATTGGATATTTATCCAATATAGATAGTATATTGAAAGGGTATTTCCTTGAAAATCCCTAAAGTATCAGCTTGTAACGAGTTTATCAAATTGCTCTGAAAGTGACCTTTCTTGCTTTGGATATTTAGGTATTGGGATTACCATAACAGATTGTCAGATGTTTGAATGCTTTCTCTTTTCAGGCTGCTACACCTGAAATTAAATAAACACATAGATCTAATGCATAAATAAAACATAATATATATAATTACTTCACTTTCTTTCTCATAAATACTGCCCAGAAAATGAACTACTTCTCAGTAATAGCCAGTAAAATCTACATGATCGGCTCAGAAGTAAAAGTGTGTTAGCTCAAACAATGAAGACATACATTAAGTCTCTTGTGCTCATTAAAAGAACTGTTTGGATTTGGTTTTCTCTTACAGTGACTAACCCCTGCTTCTACTCCAGGGGTTTGCTTATTCTGCTTCTTCTGCAGAATAAATCACAAGGTTTCAAGACAGAACCATCTGCCTTGAGGGTTTCAAAAGTTTTAATACCTTTTGTAAAATCCTTTTTAGTGGCTCTATGATTGCCAAAAATGCAGCCTAAAGAGTCTTAATGAAATCAGGAAGTGAGAGCTGGAAAGAAATTAGGACAAATGAAAGAAATTAAGTCTCCATAACCAAAAGTAGGAAATCTATCAGAAAGTTTGAATGGAGAATATGAAGCAAGTCATCTGTCATCTCTCAGATGAAGGTGGTATACACTGGAACCAATTATAGAAGACTTAAAGGATTTTGGAAAGAACTGAAGAGAAGGAAACTCTAAATTATCTTCTTGGTGGCCTTTTCAGGCCCACAAACAAGAGAAGAAATAAAAAACCAGAGATGAATGGTGGGCAGCACAACCAGTGAAAAAATGAGGGCTTTGGCTCTGTGCAACACTATAAATGGGGGTCTTCATACAGTATGGCAAATCTCTTCAGACAGGATTAATTGGAACAGACAAGAAGGTATAAAACTACTTAAAAAAAGAAAAAGGTGTCAAAAAGACAAATCCAGCAAAACCACAAATTTACTATGTCACAGACAAATTGAATTGAATCATGTCAGAGGGAAGAGAGCAGTAGTTTACTTCCCAAACTTAAGGATTTGAAGACAAACCAGATAGAAATTCTTCATGATTTGACATAGCGGATATCACAGACACCTACCTAAAAACAAAAGTAGAAGCGTACCAAACCAGACCAAAGGCTGCTTGACTCTAGTGCCATCTTTGACAGCAATCTGCAGAGGATACTTAGAAAAAGAATGTAAGATACAGACCAAGCTTAAAATGTCTTTCCCCCAGTGTATTTCCTTAGTCTTGCAGCAGTCAGTATTCCCAATGCAAAAATTTAGCCTGACTTGAATGAGAACAGTATTTTTAAAGGATATAATGATGTTATGGTATGGGATTAATCTACATTCAGGACACTTAACTTTTTAAAACTATTGGCAACTGGAAATCAGAAAACTCTGAATACACCAATAGACTACGGTACTGCTTTACGCTAAATAATCTGAACTATCCACACCACTGAAGGTTGGTGATTGGCTAGGGAACAGTGGTTACAACACAGTTACATCTTATATGAACAAACAGTGGATAATCCCACTGGGACAAATCCATTATTTGTCCTGCTGGGGCAAATTAATCTCACCCAGCATTAGCCACCTGAAAGTTAGGTTTTTAGACTAGGCTATTTATCTAAGCTCCCTTGGTAGGCAATGGAGAAATAAACACCTCTCAGCAGTGATCCATCTCACTCATGTTAGACAGGTATCTTAATGACAAAGTGAAAATTTAAAAGCTTTGCATAACAAACAGCAAAAAAAAAAAAAAAAAAAA
>NW_008795017.1:7475632-7477375 GCF_000699145.1 Aptenodytes forsteri
AAAAAAAAAAAAAAAAAAAGAGGAAACTATTATCAATCCATCCTGACTAGAAATCAGAAAGGCTAGAAAATTTGCAAAGGAAACTAAAGATAGTAAGAAAAAAATCCAATCTAGGAAGGCAGCAGAAAAGTTTAAAGGACTTTAAAGTACATTCAAAACAGAAGAAATGGAAATAGTATGGTCCATTCCTGAACGGGGGAGTTTATATTCAGATGCACACAAACACAAATAACTGCCCTTATGAAACACATATCTTGCCAGAATTACATTAACAGCATAACACCAAGCTTGTTCAGACCAGTGGTCCATCTAGCCCAACACTCTGATTCCCACAGTGACAGCAAGAGGTACAAAATAGAGAGGTCACACAACCCCAGCCACTGTCCTTATGAGGCAGCTCCTCCATCTTCTTCACATTTCTGGTGCCCCTCTCTAATCTCCCATGTCCTTCTGGAGAGACAGAGGCCAGAACCACACTCATGTCAGGTGCATGTCAGGCTTTTATACAGAGCAAAATCAGCCACAAAAATGAGCTTCCTGTTTTGTCCTTGGTATCTTTTCTGATGATGGGCAGCATTTTGCTGGCTGCTGCTAATGATTTCAGAGCAGTTCTCGAGTCTTAAGTGACAGTTCCGGTTTTTGTAAGTGTGAATTAAATTATGTATCCCTAATGTCCCTAGGCAATACATTTATTTACACTGAAGTCCATCTGCCATATTTTTGTCCACTCAGTTTACCACAGATTTTCTCAAAATCCTATTGAGTTCAGGTGGAACTGAAAGTCAGTTTTGAACCAGATACCCACTTTGTGAATCCACAACTGTCAACGTCAGGACTTTTATATAGAATCCTGCCTGCAGCACTCCTTAGTGAGCAATAAATTCATGTAAAAGTTGACTCAGAAATTTAAAGGATTGATTGATTACATATTAATGAGCAATCAGTAATACTAAAATATAAATTAAGATATTATTACCTCTCTTTAGAATTTAATTATACAAATGACTGAGCATTCTGGCTCCAATCCAGTTAAATTAATGAGTCTTCTCTCATACTTAAGAGGCTATGCCTGTACTAGTAAACTAAATGCCCGGGACTATTCCCTGGCAATGGGAACCAGGTGGCCAAGAATGGTACGCACCGCAATATTAAATTGTCTTACTCTTCAAACCAGAATAACAACTTGCAAGCTGTTCATTGTGTTAGCTCCCAAAATGTGCCCAAGAATTGTCTGGGAAAGCGTTCACTGGCACAAGCTGAAACCGCGCCAGGGACTGTGCTAACACTGCAAAGATAGAGAGAGACAGCTGAGTTCCATGCCCAAGAATAGTATGTGACTCTGCTTCACATACCAGTATAAATGAAGTAAGATGCATAAAGGCTGAAATTAAAATACTAAAATAATATATTTTCAAATGGTTATGGCTCTAAGAAAAATAATAGAATAATAGAATCAATAGTTTGGGTTGGAAGGGATCTTTAAAGGTCATGGAATCATTAAGGTTGGAAAAGACCTCTAAGATCATCGAGTCCAACCGTCGACCCAACACCACCATGCCCACTAAACCATGTCCCTCAGCATCTCATCTAAATGTCTTTTAAATATTTCCAGGGATGGGGACTGTGCAGCCTTCCAATGTTTCACCACTCTTTCAGTAAAGAAATTGTTCCTCACATCCAATCTAAACCTCTCAGCTCTCCAGGCTAAACAACCCCAGTTCCCTCAGCCGCTCCTCGCTCCTC
>NW_008795017.1:7478607-7523275 GCF_000699145.1 Aptenodytes forsteri
TGGCGTAGCAGGTCGTTGACTGCTTCCTCATGGATTATGGGGGGTTCATCCTGCTCACCGTCCCTGTCTTCCAGCTCAGGGGGCTGAGTACCCTGAGGATAACTGGGCTGCCTGTTAAAGACTGAGGCAAAGAAGGCATTCAGTACCTCAGCCTTTTCCTCATCCTCGGTGACAATGTTCCCCCCCGCATCCAATAAAGGATGGAGATTCTCCTTCGCTCTCTTCTTGTCATTAATATATTTGTAAAAACATTTTTTGTTGTCTTTAACGACAGCAGCCAGATTGCGTTCTAGCTGGGCTTTTGCCTTTCTCATTTCCTCTCTGCACGACCTAACAAGATCCCTGTACTCTTCTTGAGTTGCCTGCCCCTTCTTCCACAAGTGGTAAACTCATCATCTAGTAAACTAGGTCATCTAGTCCAACCCCCCTGCAATGAGCAGGGACATCTTCAACTAGATCAGGTTGCTCAGAGCCCTTTTTGCAACATAAAATGTCTTGAAGAACACATTTTTAATGTGCTGTGCCTTTGATTATGCATTCCAACAGTAAATTCACCCTCTCCCCCTTATTTTGATTGCCATAAGCAGAATACATGCTACTCTGGGAATATTCACAGTATTCTGTTGTTACTGAAATACCTCTGTGGAATTTGTACACATGGAAGCTTCAGCTTCACAGATAGGATCATGACCCAGTCAAATAATTGAGTTCACTCCCAACGTGGGAGTGCGCAGTACAGCAATCCGGGCAAGTGGAGAAAGTTACATCTATTAACACCCCAAAACTTGCATTGCAGTACACTCTACTTTTGTCTGAATCAGCCATTTTACTTGATCCAGCACTCTATGCTTTACATAAGGCCAACACAGTTTTATATTCTGCTGACATGCTATGCATCATAATTGACCTATACAATTAATTAAAAGCAATGAGGAAAGTAAGTGGAATTTAACCTTAATCAGTGCCCAAAGACATCAGAATGTCTGATGTCACCCTGAAACATCAGGACACTCAGAACCAGATTTATTTCCCGTAAGCATAAGTTTTAATATTTATCAGTTTCTGAACTACCAAAGTCTGAAAATATCATGAGGAAAGGATATGATAACAACATTTGTAGCATTTTCAAATCTTGAGATTTTCATTTCAGGTCCAATATATCATAAGAAAACCATTTCTTTTGTATGTTATTTATTCACTGATTATTATATAACTAAGGAGTTCAAAGAAACTAAGCACATTTTCTTAGGATGAACTCGCCTGAGAAATGAAACAAAGAAAGGGGAAATAAAAAAATAAAAAAAAAAAGATTACTGTGGTTCTGATAATGTAAACTAACACCAAAAGTAGAAAACTCTACAAATGTTGCAGAAGAATTACAGTTCTCCCTCATGTAAACCATCGCTTACTCAAATAGCAGAAAAATACACTGAAATTTAGCAGTTTCCATCAACAGAAGGAGCCAAATATTAGCCCAACAAGACAATTATCAGGCTTCAATAGAAATACAGGGGGTCAAACACATTAACACAGTGACTGCAGTTTAACAGGCTGCTGCACAGAAACAGAGCTGCTGTGATCATCCATGTGTGCTCTTAGAAAGGGGCAAATGCAAAGTGACGCAATAATTTTATCCATCTTTCATTATCCACTAAGCTATGTGTTATGTACCCAGATCACAGGTCTAAGCTTTATACCAACTGAGAACTTTAAAAGGACATCAGTGGTGTATGCCCATCAAGAGATCAAAACCAGAGCAAAAAAGCAAAGCCAATAGCAAGTCATGAATGGATATTAGATAATCTGCCCATGAAAAAGGTGATGAACTGGTTATTTCTGAGAACAACATAGTGAACAAATTATCAACCTCCAAACGATGCTCAGTTCTTAACCCTCCATAAATAAGATGAACAACCAAATAGGAAAAAGACATCAGTGTGTTGGATATTTCAGTGTTAGCGGTTCACATGATTTTTCCCAAGAATATTGTTATATTTTATTTTTGCCTCAAAGTTCCAGCTTCTGGATAACAAACGGGAAAACCCTTGGACTGCTCTAAGAGAATATACAGTTGAGTCACTCATTCAGCTTGAAAGTCTAGAAAAGTATTTATGCGTGAGCTTAACTTCAGGTTTGGGCACTACTGTCTGACTCCACTGTCTGTGGAGGTTAACCAGAGACTGAAAGGTCAAGAGACTGAAAGATTTTTCTAGGTCAACGCTGGATGTCCTTCTGTGTCCTTTCCATACGGTAGAAATTATATCTGTGAAGTCCGTTTGCTTACCCAGTCAACACTGTGACACTCAGAAAATACATTGGCTATAGTACCATGGTGAAATCTGTCACCATATAGTCCAAATTATTTTTAAGGTAACAATTTATTTTTCTTTGAAGAAGCATTCGTGGAAAGAAGTTGATGAAGACAAATATCTACAAAATGTACAGCATTAATGAAAAGATGAGGTAATTAGAATTAATTTTAAACAGGAGCTTGTTCGTAGAAATTTCTTACTATGCTAAAATAAAGCTGTTTACCAAATATTCCAAGAACATACACATGTCAAGTCAAATCTGGATGCACAAAGGAAAGCAGAAAAAATATGTTGCTACTGAAGCAGTAAGAAATTTTGCCTGTGCTTAACCTGAAAGCACTGCCTGGAAAAATACCAATATAGTAGGCATTAATATTCAACTTTCTTTCATCTCTTTTCTGTTTGAAGTATGTTTTCTTGCAGTGAATTTTCACTTCAGTGTTTCTTCTTTCAGTCTCATCAGAATTTTGTACTTTTGGAGGTATGGAAAACTGGAAAATTATCATTATTATTAACCAAGCATTCCTTATGAGAATGATTTTCCAAATAAATGCAATTTTACAGTATAAAATATATTAATGAAATGTTACATCATGGATTGGCCTGACTGAAAAAGAGTACATCCATTTCTCAGATTGTCCAAAACATTTTGAATTGATTTGACAAAATGCCAAGCTAGAGAAACATGCACAATGGGAGAGGCTCTCAAGCTCCCCATGAGAAAGCAGTATGACTAGGTGCCCATCTCAAACACTTGTAAAAAAATGATCAAAGCCTGAGAAACAAACAGGAGGAACTGGGAGTCCATTTAATGACATCAATCACCCAGGTATGATGGGAGAGCCAGAACAGCAGGAGTGCTGCAGCAGATGAATATTGGCTCTTTAGGAAGGACAGGCAGGGAAGACAAGGCAAGGGTTATGCTCTGCACAGTGGGCACCTTGAATGCATGAAGCTTTGCTTCATAACAGGTGACTCGTCTGTTGAAAGCATGTAAGTCAGATTTAGAGGGGAGGCCAGCAAGGGGAACGTCATGGTGAGCATTCATTACAGACTGTCTTGTCAAGAAGTGGGACTGGATGCAAAGAGTTCTTTTAACAACTGTAAGCGGCTCCATAATTGGAGACTAGCTACTTCAGCATCTCCTGGGAGAGCAGCACCATGAGGAGCAATCAATCCAGAAAGTACCTCAGGGACAATTATCTAATGCAGGTACTGGCTTTCCAGCTAGAGCTGGTAGTCTCCTAGACCTGTTATTCACATACCCTCTGGTTGTGGATATGATAGTCAACAGCAGCCTTGGCTGCAGTGACCATGACTGCCTTCATGAGGTGAATTCAAGATCCTGAGGGAAGGGAGGAAGGCAAGCATCAGGATAAAAGCCCTGGACTTCTGGACTTTGGCTTGTTCTGGGAACTGGTAGGCAGGATCCTACTGGAGGCTGCTATGAAGCTCAAAGGGGTCCAGAAAGAGCTTCTCAGACTTAAGGAACAATTTCCTTAAAGTGTAAGAATTAACCATTGCAATGTGCAGGAAAATGAGCAGATATGGCAGAAGGCCAGCTTGGCTGAACAGGGAACTGTTGACTGAGACCAAATACAGAAAGGAAGCATGCAGGAGGTGGATACCAGGACAGGCTACCAAACGGTAATATAGAAGTATTCCCTGGGCATGCAGGGATGAAGTGAGGAAGGCCAAAGTTCAGCTGGAGTTGAACTCAGCTAGGTGTATGAAGGACAACACGTACAGGTAAGGCAGCAGTAAAAAAAGAGACCAAGGATAACATGGGTACTCTGCTCAGGAGGAAGGCAACCTAGTGACAAAGGACACAGGAAAGGCTAAGCTACTTAATGCTTTCTTTGCCTTGGTCTCTACTGGCAAGGTCTGCTCTCTGGCTTCCCAGTTCTTCACGTCTGGTAGCAAAGACTTGGAGAGGACATGCTACTCATGGTAGAGGATGATTTAGTTAGGGACTACTTCACCTGGATGTACACAGGTCCATGGCAATGGCCAGAAGGCATTCAAGAGTGCTGAGAGGGCTAGTTGATGCTGTTGCAAGACTGCTAAAGTCTAATCAGCAGCTGATAATGAGTGCCATTCCTCAGGAACCAGTCCTTCATCAGTGACAGGGAGGAAGAATTGGAAGGATCCTCTGTGAGTCTGCAAGAAACCCCATGCTGGCAGGTGTGGTTGGTGCGCTGGAGGGCAGCGCTGCCAGTCAGGAGGAGCTCGACAAGCTGCAGGAATGTGTTGACAGGAGTATCACGAGTTCAGCCAGGTGCTAAGTTCCTCACCTGCGATGCATTGATGAAGGCTGGCCAATGGCTGGCTAAAAAACTCCTTTGCATAAAAGGACCCAGAGATTTTTGGGCCTTCATACAAGAGGAGCAAACTGGAGTCCAGCTAAGGAAGATGGTTTTATTTAGCCTGGAGTAGAGAAAAGTAAGCGAGGACCTAACTGCAGTCTTTCACAAGTGGTTTGCAGAGAAGATGCAGCCTTCTCTTCTCAGAGACACACAGCAAAAGGACAAGAGGCAAAGATCACAAGTTAGAACACGAAAAATTTCAGTTGGCCCTAAGGAAAAGGTCTTTCACAATGACACTGGTGAACAGACCTATCAAAAAGAATGTGGAATCTCCATCCTTGGAGATTTTCAAAAGTCTACTGGACCAGACCTTGAGCAACCTGATCTAAATTTGAAGTCTGCCCTGTTTTAAGCAGGAGATTGGACTAGATGAGTTCTTTATGACCTTTTAACCTAAATTATTCTGTGGTACTTTAACTTCTTTTCATGCTGCATTACCTTGCAAGAGTTGAAATTTTAGTTTCCAGTATTTTTTATAAGAGTCATCCTTGAAGGGTACATCTCCATAAGGGGAATACACTGACTGAACACACACACCCCTCATGGGAGTTATACATTTTTCAATGCATTGTAAGGGGAAGAGCTCTAGCTATGGATTTTGGTCCCAGGGAAAACTGCAGGTATCAGACTCCCATAATCGCCCAAAAGAACTACATAACGGATCATGCATCATCATAAGGAACTGTAAATTACCACTGTGATTGCTTTGAAAGGAAGCTTGTAAATTCAGTTTAGTAAAAACTAACTCCATCATTCTGATGACAGGAATGACAAATGTTTAATTTCAATATTGAAATAAAAGGTTTTGACTACTCCTAATGTGAATTTTTCAGAATGTGCATCTCCTGGAAAACTTATGAAGGCCAAATTTCCTCCTTGCTTCAGGAGAAAAACAAATGTGAACAGGCAAAATTTCCTGCAAGACAGAAATGCCACATTTCTCTCAGCTTTATAACTGAATACTATCGAGCACCATTCCTCTCAAGAGCTCCAAATATTTTTAACTACAATGCAAACACTGTTACCACCATATTTCCATAAATATTACTGAACTGTGATCCAAGAAATGTGGAATCACTTATGGCCATCTCTGCCTATTATGGTTTACTGCCTTCCCTCAATGGTTTTAATTAAGGTATTGTGAGTGTTCACACTTACAAACAAAAGGAAACAAGGAAATTGAGGCTCATGAATTTTTCCCCTCCAATCTAATATGAGGTTTGCATGTGCAGAAGGCAAATTGTGAAGACGACATTATGATGTCTTTCTTCACAGAGACTTTTCTAAAAAAATCAAGAATTTTTTTTTTTCCAAAAGGAATCTTTTTTACCAGAAAGCAATAGTTAATCTACAAATGAGTGCATACAGTTGTACTCCTTTTGGCTAGGATAGAGTTAATTTTCTTCACAGTAGCTAGTATGGCGCTATGTTTTGGATTTGTGACCAAAAGAGTGTTGATAATACAGGGATGTTTTCGTTACTGCTGAGCAGGGCTTACACAGAGTCAAGGCCTTTTCTGCTTCTCACCCCACCCCACCAGCGAGGAGGCTGGGGGTGCACAAGAAGTTGGGAGGGGACACAGCTGGGACAGCTGACCCCAACTGACCAAAGGGATATCCCATACCATGTGACGTCATGCTCAGCGTGTAAAGCTGGGGGAAGAGGAAGGAAGGGGGGGACGTTCGGAGTGATGGCGTTTGTCTTCCCAAGTAACCGTTACGCGTGATGGAGCCCTGCTTTCCTGGAGATGGCTGAACACCTGCCTGCCGATGGGAGTAGTGAATGAATTCCTTGTTTTGCTTTGCTTGCGCGGACAGCTTTTGCTTTACCTATTAAACTGTCTTTATCTCAACCCACGAGTTTTCTCACTTTTACCTTTCCGATGCTCTCTCCCATCCCACTGGGGCAGGGTGAGCGAGCGGCTGGGTGGGGCTGAGCTGCCTACCGGGGTTAAAACACAACGGTACACGAAAAAACCCAAGGATGATTTAATCACCCAGCAAAGGGAGAGAGGATCCCCACCACCATCGCCTCACAAGAAAAGGCAGCATTTGGTCAGGAATGGCTTTCAAAACATCTTCTTTAACCAAGTTACCTTTTTCTCCTGGAGGCCCAACTCTGCCTGGACGACCTGGAGCACCTTTCTCGCCCTTTTCTCCAGCCTCCCCTGTTGATACAAAAGGAAACAAAAGGAAGAATCATATTAAACCAGGACTATTTTCTGTTGGTGGCAATGACAAGAGTGCCGTTCGCCCCACTGAAAATAAAAACCTACTATAACAAGAGGAAAAGAATAAAAGCAGATAGGGTCTCACTTAACAGCTTTACTTAATGCGTGGAGAGCAGAGTTTCCTGCGAATGGCATAGACAGTGACAAAACCGAAGTCAAAACATTAATGAAGTCTCATACAATGGGCCTAGTTTTGTGGATGCTACTCAACCTCCAAAAATCCCAACAGCACAATTCACTTAAGTAGAAGTTTCAGAATTAGGCCCCAACTTACCACATGAACTTCTGGGTCTGTGTTCACCAAACACTGCCCGAGTATCTGCTAAGGACGTGCTTAAGTCTCAAGGGAAAACAGCTTAACTATAACCTCAAATTAAAAAAAAAAAAAAAGAAAAAAGTTTATGCCATTTACAGAGTAAGGATAGATCAGGCCTCTAGGAAGGCATTGCTACATCCCTCATTTAAAGGATCATTTTTAAGCATGAAAGAGTATCTCCTAATCTATATTCTGAGTTATATACTGCGTCTTTTAATGTCTGTGGCACGAACCACTGTGCATTGTACTTACATGCACATGGCTCATGGCGCATTATTATATTCAGCATATTTAAACACCAGTTTCTGTAAATGTTTGCCTCCCTGGTGCCTTTAATTGGAAAGTTGGGGATGCTTACCTTGTTTTGCCCCCTACTATTGTACTACTATTGTAGTTTGCCATTGACATAAAATTAAAATGTCTTAAACAAACAGAAGTTTAAAGAATGATTTACATAGCCACCTTTACAAAAAAGATTTATATGAAGGAGAAGAAAGCTTTATGGCTTCCACAGAAAAGAAAATGCCAGGATCTAAAAGCCAGAGCTAGCACAACACACCTGATGCCCCAACACTGTATTTCTACAGAGGAGAGTGAGCATTAGCTGCTCTCCAGGAAGCTGAAGGGAGCACCATAGCAGGAAAGTCGAGGGGTACGTGATAACCATTA
Source organism: Aptenodytes forsteri (assembly GCF_000699145.1). Classification (NCBI taxonomy): domain Eukaryota; kingdom Metazoa; phylum Chordata; class Aves; order Sphenisciformes; family Spheniscidae; genus Aptenodytes; species Aptenodytes forsteri. The sequence continues at coordinate 7,486,501 of NW_008795017.1, forward strand.
AGCTCTGCTCTCTGGCATAGCCAGCAGCTGTGGTTCAGAGAGGGACCATAGAGATGACATGCAAAAACAAGCCAAAACAGGGTACGTTTCAAATATGCAGCCTCCAGTTCTCTCTCTCCTTATTGCAGACATAGGTGGCTGTGAGCTGAACTCAGCCTTCCATCTGTTATATTTTCCTTCTTCGGGCTGCCAGCAGGCTCCAGACCATCTTCCCTGCTTTCAGACATGCAAAAATAGGCCATTTTCTGACCTTAATGAGGACAAACTTCACATAATCCCCAGTGAATAATATTGTTAGTATGAAACAGGCTATTATTTGGCACATTTGGGAACGTCACTTTTTTATTATCAGGTAACCAATAGGCTTTGTATGATTGCCTTTCCCCCCTCAGGGCTGGTTATGAGTTCTTTGCTTCCCAAAGATAAATCCTGACAATGACTTTTTCCTGCTCTCTGGAGGCTGAGAGCAGGCTATTACAGCCTATTGCTTTACACGTTCTTCAGAGTGAAAGCTGTGCATTAGGGATCAATAAAATAGATCACTCTTGCTTCAGGCCATTACACTTGCCTGCATTTATTCCTATAATAAGATGACACTGCATTCCTTAGCGTGGGTGTTTAAGAAACTTTCCCTGAGAGGAGATTACCCCATTACAGGCCCAGCTACAGACCACTCTGCATTTTTTGTTATCAGCTGTTTTAAGTGGCAAGACCTTGGCCAAGAGGGACTGATCAGTGGTCCAGTTCAGCTTTGCCGTGTTTAAGTCTGGTTTTGCTGTGTGTACCCTGAGCACTGTGCAAGCTGAGGAAGCAAAGCCTGTGCAGGTGTCGTGGGCAACAAAACAGTTTTCTGTCAAGGAATTTCAATTAATTTAATTTATCACCAATTAACACTAACTTTTAGCTTTTGATTCCTGAATTAGGAAGAAAAAACAAACAAATGAACTTAGAGAAAGACACCTCTGTTCCCCCCCTTGTGGTCTCTAGCCCCTGTGCCGCACGTTACACCCAGTCCCTTCAGAGCAGAAGGTTGGGGTCACTGCACTGTGGTCCCTAGCCAGTTGCTCCGGCATGGCCTCCTCCACTAGCCACAGTCTCACCTCCTGTTCAGTCTCCTCTCCACCCCTTCCCAGGTGGCTCTTTGCTCCAGCCCTACTGCATGAAAGAGTACCTTCTTCCTCAGCGCAATGCAGCTCTTGCCCACGCAGCTGAGATCTGAGATGGGGCGAGATGTGCACAGCAGTGCTCCACAGTGTTGTGATGGCCCACAGCCCCAAAAGAAATTTAGCCCTGGTACCGAACTGAGCTGCAGCAGGAACACAGGTATCAGGCACAACCCTGACACTACTACAAGCTTCTTGTCCTGTCATCTCTGAGAGAGATCTTTCATAATTCAAACAATATATCTTACCATTACTGTCAATTTACCTCCTTTTATGAATTCTTTGGGACAAGATTTGTCTCTGATTATGTTTACATCCTGCCTACCTTGAGCTGTACCATATACTGTAATGAAAATAACACACCAAATATTAACTACGTGAGCTATTAAGCATTCCTTGGCTGGTGATGACTTTCTTCCATTACTCATAGTCCCTGTGTGAGTAGACGCATCAAGTGTGGGCGTAAAAAAATTGATTTTATTTATGTAGCAACAACTTTTTTTATGTATTGTATGCCATTGAGACTATTAAGACAATTCCTGTTTTAGATTCTAGAAGGGAGACAAAACAAGATGGCAAACCAAGAATTTAAGCTTTGAAGGATTGTTCCATATTTTTTTCTCTACTATAGCAGTAACTTCAATCTCATGTGCCTATCAAAAGGAACTGGACTTTAGGAAGAAGAAGAGTGGGAAATGTAGTGAGGCTTCATCATCCATCCCTTTTTCACACACAACACACTTTTTCCATTATTAATATCGTCAGCTTTCTAAAACACAGATCAGTCTGCTGTCTGGGTTCTCAGAGCCACGGTATTCTTCCCTTCCACATTTCATCTTACTGTTTTATACTGTTGAGATTATTAAAAAAAAAAAAAAAAAAAAATCAGTCCCTAAGACCTAAGCTGCTGACCTTAAACTCATTTGTGCCTTTTTCTATTCTTGGTGTCTTTACTGGCTTTCTTCATCTTCCATTTCCACCTCCATTCTCATCTCATCCCCCTTCCAATTCCCCTTTTTATTCTGAGGGGTCCTAATTGGCTTTGTGGTTTTTGGTTTGGTTTTTTTTTCCCAGTCTCTCCACTCAGTTTCATTCTTTGTGCTCTTCTTTTCTCTTTTCCCTTTGTTTCTTCCTGTTCTTCTAAAGTTTGTCCATTATGCTCCCCCACTTTTGGGTACTTTTCCCTGGTGTCTTTCTCCTTCACCACCCCATTTGGGCTCTACTTTCTGCACCACCTCTTAGGCTTAACCCTCTCCTCCTATATTTTCCCTTTCACACATTGCATAGTCTCCCTCATTTCTTCCACTTCTTCCCTGTACCTATTTTTCCCAAATCCTGACAGGCTCGTGCCCAGCTATGGTGCGGGGCTCTGTTCCTCCAGCATTGGAAATGCTGCCGGCAGCCCAGCAGAGGAGAAGATGGGGCAGAGCTAAAAGCCGCAGTGAGCAAATCCCACTGTGTGGGAGCTGAAATTTGGGCACGCGGCCACATATACGCTCAGTTTAAAGGAAGCCTGGGCCACTGAAATGGGTTGGAGTTGTGCCAGTGGGAGACAGCAGTATCTCATTACCAATCCTCTGAGCCAGTCCCCCTGACAGCGTAGCTGGAGCATTGATAGCTTTTTAGGGATTTCACATTAACTAGGGCTGTATCAGGCCATTTTGTGCTTCACTGAATTTGTACATCAATCTCTCTCACTTTTGCAAGGCTTACATCTCATGAAGCGGAGTGAAATCATTAACACATGATGGTTTTCAGGCCTCTGTTGTTTCCTGGCTCAGGATTGCCTTCTGACAAAGGGCCAGGGTCCTGCACTGTTTATACATTTTAAAAAAACTCTGTTGCATATAATAATAATAATCCTTTCATAAAAATGGTAATCACAGATGTTAATTTTGACTGATTACACAAATAAGGAAACTAAGGCAAAGAAGTTACAAAACTTGTAAAAGCTTTGAAATTATTTTTCATTTCAAAGAAGTTGACAAAGCTTTGGTCCCCAGTGCTGTGGGGTCTGACCCTTTGACCAATCTTCTGTGTAACTTTAGACAACATATATTTAACTTGATTGTGTTCTTCTCTGTGAGTCACATCAACAGCACTATCTTATGCTTACTTCACAGCAAATATATCAACAAATGAAACAACTTTACTCAAGGCTTAGTCAAACCTCAGAAGACCTGGATATAGTAGCGTTCTTTCCAACTAGAAATCTGCAGAACGTGTAAATATTATTAAGACTTCAAAGGTCACTTATTGAAATAAAATAAAAAATATAATTTTGGTTCAGTTCAGCAATCCAAAGCTGCATCTATAATAACAATAAACAAAACTCACCTAATAATATTGATGCCACTAACATCATCTAGTGCAAACCTGGGCTTTACCCAGTTGCCTGAGGACCATAGTATGGACTGCAGGCTCTGTCTGTGCTGGTTAATTGATTGGTGAGGGCAAGGCTCAGTTCTGTCCTGCAATTGTTCATACAGTTAAATCGCGATCGCAGCCTGGCTATAAGTTTGTTAGTGTTGTAAACTGCCCTCTCCAGACATTGGCTGGTTTGGATGTGGCTGCCCTGTGCTTGAAGCAAGAGAATTGGGCTGTAGGGATGTGGGGTTTGCTTGGCCAATTGGCTGCAGGACCAAAAAAGCTCTCTTGTTTTGTTTATTATATTGTTTTTTATATACAGTGCATAACTACCAGAAAAATTGGAAGGTTAGTCGTGCAGTTCTTAAACAATGTCTTTTTTTTATTATTAATGATAAACTGGTGGTTTTCATGGGGTTTTTTTGTCCTTAGTTAACAGGTATTTCCCCATGCTCACAGGTCTTACACTCCAGTAGAAATACCATAGCCTCCATAATGAGAATTACTATTATTGACTAAACAGGGCTAGGATTTCACACCATAATGGATGCTGTTGCTTTAAAATGCTAATTCTTCCTAGCTGTTAATTTCTTATCTAAGGTACTTTAATAGATTTTTTTGCTACAAAAAGATCAGTAATTTATTATGCCATCTTTTTTCAGCAATAGTTTGGGGGCATATTTTGTAAAAATGTTGCTTTTGTCAACAGAAACTGTAGAAATGCCAAAAATCTAACTAATTTTTTATTTCTTCTAAAAGGCACTTGAGCATTTAAAAATCAAGGGAAGACAAGCAGAAGACTAGAAAATACAAAGTACTTCCCATTAGTACATCACAAAATGGCAATGAAAACCTCTCCAGATATAAAGTAGGGTCTGATTTTACGGTCTTTGGGTATACGCACCATTCATGAGTATAAACACAGACAAAGCAACCAGGCAGCACATCAGATTAACAAGCACTACTGATCAGGAGCAAGTCTGGGAAACTTTGGCATGCATTCTCTGAACCGTATTCATTTTAACAGACTTAAGTTCATCTTACAAACCTTAAAACTCCATTTTTAAGGAGGCAAAACAAACTGGACAAATAAGAGGACAACTGAAAGGCACCTTCTTTGTCTCTGTTAGAAACAGTCAGTGGTGCAAATGAGCCTGTTAGAAAGAAAGGATTAGTACTTGAATGATGGAGTAGACTTCCACATTACCTTTGAGGCCTGGAACAAGAATTTGAACAGAGCAGGACTCCTCCGCAATATGTTGAGGATATCCAGACCTTAGCAGTGACAGGAAGGCAAGGCTAATTAGAGTCACCAAGAAAACCAGATCTCTCTTCATAATGAGCACTTACAGGTCACTGACTCCTAAACAAAAGAATGAATAAACAGTTATAAGAATTCCAAATACTTTCAACAGTTTCTGAACATATGCAGCATCCTACTATGAATACAATATATTTTTGCATGCCATAACCCACAGAGCATGTGAAGGATGTGTACAGGTCTTCCGAGCAGGTTGTATGTTCCACAGGCATACATGAAACATGCAGCAGCACATTCAGCAGTTTGTTTTGGTGTTAGACTGGGTAAGATAAAGCTCAGAAAAAATTTAGTTAAGAAAAAGGAGATTAAGCGATGCTAATAATAGGCAATTCTGTGTTCACAATTTCTTGTTGGAGGCAGGGATCTGGAAAGGTCAAAGGAGAAAATCTAGGACATTAGCTTGCATTGAAAGATGTTAGTACTAAGCTGCCACTTAGAAAGAGTGCACACTGCTCTAAACAGGCAATTCAGTAGACGATGAGACCAACCTAAAGGCCTGAAATTTCACTTCCCATCTACCTGAGCACTGAAATTGTGCCCAGCAAATTGTCTGATACAATAGCCCTCATTAACTCATTGAGGGTGGAAGAGAGATAATATTTCACTATATCAGGCAATGAAGTTACATCAGAGCCTTCAATAAATCCTGAAAAGATTCACCTCTGAAACTACCCTTGTCTAAGCCTACAAGTGAAATGGCTTGCCTGATATTAGGCTCTGAAGAGATCTCTCAGAAAACAACAGTACAGAAATGGAGTTTGTTTGAAAGGACTATCAAAAGCCGGTATTTAGGGGGTCCATAGAAATACTCTTTGACAAAAGTGTTATTTATGTACTTCTGATATGTTTTTCCAGTCCTCCTTTCACCAAGGCTCTGTACTACACAAACAACCTGAAAGTCACATCAGGGTTTCCAGAGAAAGTACCTGTATATCTTCCTTTATAGCCATGATACAGATGTGTGCATTTTACATCTAGAGCAAGAAGATTGGGCTATATTACTCTCCACTCCCTGATTTCCTTCAAAAATAAGCCAAGTGGGATTAGGCACAGGTGTGGGCCAGTACATGGGTCTGTGTCTCTCACCACGCTGGTGGTCTAGGAGGGTGGATCTATTACTTTGGCAATGGCCTGAAGGAATAAGTGTGCTTCAGCAGGGACAGGAGAATAAGGAGCTTCAGGGTGAGAATGAGCTGGGGAAGCAGATACCAAAACATAAGGGATGGAGCAAGATGGGCAGACTGCGCTCTGCATGCAACAAAATTCAGTTTTGCCTGTACTATTAAAAAGCCCTGCTCTAATTTTAAATTCCACCATCAACTCTGATATGTTTAATAAATGTCTTAGCAGTAAGACTAAGTAGATGACTTTGGAGTTAGGGGAATAAATTATCCCTCTGAATTGCTGTCCAGTATGTGCTTCCATTATCCTCTAGGAGATAAAATTAGTAGACTGCAGTAGGGGTGTCAGATGGGAGCAGATTCTGTCTCCCTCCTCATGTGGGGAGGGCATGGCACAAGTTATGGGGGAGATTGCTCTGCCTCACAACACCCTTGCTACACCATCTATACTGCAGGGCAGAGGTGCTCCACAACATGCTTCCCCAGTTCTCACTGATCATCCAGATTTGGGGCACAGACGACAGTATGCTGTGAGCCCCTTTTGACTCAAATCTCTTCCCCAGCTTTCTGTCCAAAGGATAGTGAGGTGCAGCAGGAGGACCATGCCTGAAAAAGGTGGGGTGTGTGCTTGGACCCGGGAAGAGCTCGTGGGTCAAGGGAATCACTTGATACAGTCACAGTCTAACGGGCTACAGTGAGGCAGAAAACCCTAGGGAAAATCATTGGTGCTGGGTAATCCTCCCATGGAGCAATGGAGGAACAGGGACTATCTGGGCATTTTCACAGCCGCAACGTGCCATGCTCCTGGGACGGGACAGACCTGAACAACTTCATACACAAGCTTTGCCAACCAGAAAGACGACCCAGGACAGTATGGACGAAAAAAAGGAAGTTTCCACTAAGCTGTAACATAACAATTTTATTTTCAGGGCCTCTGTCTCAATTTCCTATTACCTTTTAGTCTAGCAGATCACAATATAGACAGTCTTACTAGAGAAGCATTTTGTACCCTCACAACATTCTTGTCAGACTGTTAAGCACTAATGTCATTTACAAAAGTCTCCTCTCATAGCTTAGGGTGCAGGTTCTGGAGGGACAACACTCACTCATACACAGATGTTTACGGTAGGTTTTTTTCCCTTCAAGAGTGCTCAGCTCCCAAAATTTTGCTTATGCTTCCACAACTAAGATGACTGCAGCTCATATATACATGTCAGCTTTAAAATATCTAGCTCAGGTATTGCTAGGAGCACACAAAGCCACAGAAGTACAAACCTCAGCACAGGCTGCTCAAATATTTAGGCCACGTTAAGTTTTGTCACAATTGCAGCAACATCACTCAAGACTTACAAGAGCGCAGGCAAAATTGAATTTTGCCACCCCAAGTATGAGGAACCAGAGCTGGAGGAGAAGGCACATCACAAAGGTGGATCTAGAGAACAGCAATAGTTGTGGGGGGAAAGGGAAGAGTAACGGAAATTTGGATGTAAAGCTTCTACTGCCATGGAGAAGCAGCAACCAGCCCGGCACCCCAGGGCACTGACAGACAAGACTGACAGGAAAACATGTGCTATGTTACTGTCCTCTGCTTTCTCGGGCTGCTGCCTCCTTTGCCTATGCACAGAGCCAGCCCCGACTGCCAGAAACCAGTCGGGCTGCTGGCCACCTTATAGCTATTTTCTAAGGTTATGCAAGCTATTTGATCACAGTCTTGATATAGTTTTGAAGTATCAGATCTCTGTGATAGCCCTCTTCACCCTCATGTGCATACCAAACAAATTACTTCACATATATTAAGCTTGAATCTGGCCACACCTCCCCAAAAGGAGGTTCCTAACCCCAGGGTACAAGGCACTGCACCTTGGTGTACTTTGTGGCCTAGAGGAGCTCACAGCATCCACAGTGGATGGTCCTGGCTCTTTTTGTCAAGTCTGTGATCCTCAACAGTCGGCAAGCAAAAGAGGGAGCAACAAAAACTAGCCAAGAGGAAAGGCTGAGAAGAAGGGTGTTTCTCCAGAGCTTTCCTTCAAAGGCTTGTAGGGCCAGACTTGGCATTTGAATAGTCAGGCTTCACAATGCCAAGTTAGGGACCAACACTCCCTGTGTGGGAAAGCAGTGAGTTGCCATTGCCTCAGACAGCAAGGAGGATGTGGCAGAGACTCATGCTTGGAAGTCTCTTCCAGACACCTGAATGTAGGTGTTTAACCCTCAGCAGCAGCCACTTTTGAGGGACAGGGAGTGGGACCATCCTGGATGATACCCACACTGATGCTCTGCAGGCTGAGCAGAGGACATAGGTCCTGCCTGCCTTAGCCTGCAGCTCCTGCCCCATAGCCCAGGAGAGCACCTGGCCACCAGCCTGCAGAACATCTTAGGCAGGGTGTCCCACCTTTTCTTTGTAGGTGGGGCACTCTGGGATCCAGAAGAAGATCAAAAAGGCTTTCAAACCAAGTGATTCAGGCACTCAGCTGAAAGCCTGGAAATTAGGCAGTTTCAGCATGAGCACCCAGCAGCCTGGTGATAAGGATTCTCAACAGATGAGTCGGAGAGGGGAATAAAACGGCCTGAGACAGAAGAAAGAATTGAAGTTAGGAAGGTGCTCCAGTCTCTGCATTAATGGATAAGAAGGCAGCATAACCTCCTCTGGTTGCATTTTATGAGGTGTTAGATGTATCCAGACTACAACTGAAAGATCAAAGCCTCCAGGTATGTTAAATATTCATCTGCCTTTGCAAACTCCTACACAGCTCAGAGATGAGACAGGCATCGAGCAGCAGAGAAGTGTCAGGGCTGCTTGGTGGCTCTGCTCAGCAGCCAGATATGAAGGATTTTCTGGGGAAAACAAAACCTCCAACGAAACTTCATCACATTCCCCACTGCCTGCTCCTGCTGCAGGGCTTACAAGCCTCAGAGACACACAGGGGATACACCTCACCCTACCTCATGATAGTTTGACTCGCAGAGAAAATGGACTCATTCTAGAAAACGGAGCTTCTTACTGTCAGTTAGGTCACAACACCCGGACCCACGTGAATACTCCAGAAATTACCTTGGTCTGAGAAGAGCCACTAACAGAGGAAATCTCTGAAGAGGTTTCAGATTAGATACTTTATAGAGTCTGCAGCTGCAGTAAAGGGACACATTAGTAGTAGAAATGAAACCAAAAGCACTTTGGATATCACTTTCTCCACCTTTTCCTGCTTTAAAAAGAAACCTTCTCTTCTGCAGCTAAAATTACCTTATGATTGAAATGAGTTTGATCTCCAGGTAAGTGCTACAGCAGTACCTTTCATTTTAAAATCCTGGAAAATTCCTTGCCTTTCTGACCTACCTTCAAGTCCTTTCAGACCCAGATTCATAAAGGCATTTAGAAAACTAAAACCCACTGAAACTGGTCCTCAGAAAAAGGTTTTTTCAAACACTGTCTTAGCCCTGGTATTTGGAGTATCTACAGTGCTGGTAAAACCAATGCCAGAGAGAAACCTAGAGATGTTCAGCACTTGTAAAAGTATGCATATTTTCTCACTGTCTACACAGGGGTCAGGAGTCAAATTTGCAGCACTTATAATGGTGGCCATTAAATTAGCATAAGCTGAACGCTTTGAAAAAAAAAATGAGAGGAAGAGGAAAACGCAGCATTTACATGGCCTTTTCTTAAAAAAAAAAAAATAAAAAATTAGCAAAACGTCTTTATTCCCAATAGGAATGGAAATGTACCAATGCAACCAGCACAATAATTTCAAAACAACTTTTGAGGCCTGTCAGCTTTAGGGAATCTGCCTCAGTCGCTGAGAGAGAAGAGGTTTATTAAACCAGGCTTCAAGTGACAAGTCCTTGAGAGGTCATCAGAGAATTCCTGAGGCACCACAGGCTTCCTCAAAACCCCTGCGGGACCAGCCAGGCCAGCTGGCACCCAGAACTCCTTGAACTCCCCCACTTCTCCCCCCCCGCCCCCAGCTGTGGATTAAAAGCTTGGAGATCACTTCAGCCAGCAAATGCCTCGTCCATGAAGACCCTGTATCTGCCAGCGGCTGCTCCACAAGAGCCAGTGGCTTATTGCACGCCATTGTTTTGGATCTAGAAGCAACACCACAGATGATCTGCCTAGCTGAATCCAAATGGCTGAGAAATGCAGAAGGAAAGTGATGCTCACTGGCAGTAGTGCTCAGCCAGCCAACACCTACAGAGTGGCTGTAATCCTCTGTATAATCCTATGGGACTCCTCTTTAAGCTGTTTTTATTTCACTATTACTGAGTTGTTTTCACTCTTATTATGATTTTATTATTATTTTTAAAACTATACTTCATTCTCAGAGATCTGAGCCGAGTTATGTATATTCTGAATTACGTTCCTGATACAGACAGGCACACAAATCTGCAGAGCCACAGTCACATTTGGTGGGTGAATTTCCCAAGCAGGTTTGAGTCAGCACTGCAAACACATTGACAGCTTTCAACAGTTTTCACTCCCCTGACTTTTCAAGTCCTTGTCATCCACATCCCGACACCTCCCAGAACTATCTGGCAGCCTGTGTGTCCTCGAACGCCCTGGCAGGCCCTAAGCCACATCCTAATGGATGCAACACATGCCCACAAAATCATGCCAGTGAAATGCCAGGCTGTCAGGCTGTGACACAGACCTCACACCATTTCAAACATTTTGAGCAGATAAAAGCCAAAAGAAAAAAAAAGTAATTATGTCCCAGGACTACAAGGGTAACACCAGTGCAGATCCAGGGATACATTTTTGGGGGAAGCAGGGAAAGGCAGAAGGGACAAGCCTCCAGCACTGTGCACACAAGCTGCTTTTCATCCCTTGGCCCGAGGGCTACAGATCACTCCCTGGTGAAGATGTCTTTCACACTGAAGATGAAACCTGTGTCACTGACCTCTTCTTTCTCCATTACTGATCTCCATTGCTGATCATCCTAACCTACAGATGTTTTGTGTAGCTATGTTTTTACTTTATCTAAGCACTCTCTTGTTTGTCCTCCCAGCTCTGCCATGCATTACCTTGGGTAATCAAGACTTCACCATTTAGCCAGAATATAAAAATCGGAATCAATGATAAAGCTGCTTAAACAATGGGTGTTCATTTTTGTAGCATTTAACTCGAGCTTTGCAATGCTACGTGTTGATTTAAAGGTTAAAGCAATGGGCTTGAAAGATTAAAAAAAAAATCCCTAAATCTTAATACCATAGAATAGCAAAAATGAGGACTGTAACTGCCACAGCTACGAAGTATCTGTGAAATCTGTGGAGCATGGAGTAGCATAAAGCAGAGACATAATACATTTCAGGTCCTGATGACGCTGAAGAACAGCGAGGTTTGCTGCAGAGGACAAAAGAGTGAGTCTAAGCTGATGGGAAGCTAACATTACCTAAAAGCCTAACTGATAGGAAGTCATTGGTTACTCCCCAAAGTGCACTTAATTCTGGCTCAGTAGAGCTATTTCCTCAGCCGATGTTTGCGAGGTGTAAGAGACTATTAGTTCTGACTGTAGAACGTAGGTGCCCTTGTCATACGTAGGAATAGTAGCCTCACTTTTCATTGAGAAGAATGTTTTTAAAAATTGAGGCAAATTTCTTCCTGATGTAGTTCTGCTGAAGTCAATGAGTTTATGTCAGAATTAAATTACTGTCATCTGTGCTGAAAATATAAAATGAGGGCTTCAGCAAGGGTGAGATGAAAATAGTGCCAGAAGGGGGCAAGTATGTTTTCAAAACCTGTAACTAGAGGGAGATGTGACCCATGTGATTTCTTGCCCCGAGTGCTAAATCTCTCGCCATAGCTCTGTATGGTTTTTTAGACGGTAGAGAGTAACACCCAAGTAGAATTTTACCTTTGTCTGTGTATCTGTCAGAGATAACTCGAAATGCTAAACAAAACTTCTCCCACAATGTTTTAATCAAAGTCTCTATTAGATGACAAGATCTCTGCTACAGACTCATTTGCAGCTGTAATTTACAGAAATAGTTTGTCATTTGGGGTGCCATCCTTGATGTATGTCAGATCAAATTTTCAGCATTCTTAACCACCCCAAAATAAAATAAAAAAAAAAACACACAGGGTTCAAAAATAGGCATCAGTTCTTTTACAAAGGTTCAAATATAGGCATCAGTTCTTTTACAAACTGTGTCTAAATTGTCTCAGTTCAGCCCCGCTCCTATAAAGCATACATATAAAAACTTGATGCTATCCCCACACACCTATCTGTAGGAACTAAAACACCAAGGATTCACCAAGAATCAGTGAATGATTTGGAGAATGCTGCAGGTACCTTTCTTTATACGAATAAATACATATTATTTACACATGCATTTGTCATCTTATTTCTGAAGCTTTAGGGCACCACTTTTCAGCCCTCCGCATCTACAGAGGCTTAGGACTGGCTGCAGAATTTGGGATGTTTGTGCAATATTTAAGTGCCCATTCAACCAGCTTATGCTTTCCAACACGTTCTCACTCTCCAGGAACTTAGAAGTTTTCCAAGTGGGCCTGACAGTTGGTTTTGAGAGCATTGGACAGGCTCAAAAGGCAAACTTAATCTGGGGAGGGTGGTCCCAGTCCCCCAGCTACGTTCTCAGAGGTGCAGAGATGAGGCATAAAGGTCTATCAAGGCCCCACCTAACCACCCCACACATCAGCAGTGGCGCATGCCTTCCGCACAACAGAAATGCCACTCAAGTATTGATCCAAAAGGGTAGAAGTACCAGCTATGGAACATCCTTAACTTAAAAGGATTTGAACCCACAGCTCCAGTTCCCCAGGAGAGTAATTGCTCCCATTGGATGGACGCAGTAGGTGACATTAGACTACACTCAGACATGCCACATTAAAGGATGGAAGGCAAGCAGGGAAGAAGCCAGCTCAAGCCTAGTGGTAGGACACCAGACTAAAAAGGGGCAAAATGAGTGTTGTCCCTTCCCTGCTTTCTGTTTTTATGTCCCACAATTGACTCATGTATAAACACATGGACAGGTCAGGAATGCCCAGACAGAAGACAAAAATCTAAGCAAAGCACTTTACAAGGCTAAAGGAAGAGTAAAGACAAGAGACAAAGGATGTAGACTACTAACGGAAGAAACACAAAGCAAAAGTGAAAAACCAGAGAGACCTGACCAGGGGAGAGTGACAGAGAAAGGACAGGAGGGAGAGATGGCACCATCCCAGAGTGCAAGTGGATGGGAAAAAGATTTGCTTTCGGTTGCCCCAGCATTCTACTCCTCACTGAGGAGAAAAACAAACACAACAGAGCAGAAACAGGTTTTGCCCCCACTTTCTCATGCATTAGATATGCGACAGCTACATTTAAAGGAGGTTCCAAGAATAAAGGGAAGCCACTTGATTGCTGCCCAGTCCTTCCCAAGGATGCAAGTATGACACCTCAAAAAGTGAACCACAAGACAGAGCACAGCTGGCATTAGGAGATACCTATTTATCAGGGCAACTTTGCTCAGATCCAGATCTCGAGCTAGCAGAAGTTATAAGCAGACCCTTGGGTGGGATTCAACCATTCTGGCTTAGGTGCTTAGTCTGAGAAAAATCACCCTGAGCTCCCTGTATAATCAAGTCAGAGAAAGGCACCTTGGCCTGGGGATTCATTTCATCCTAAAACAGGATAGATAATTGACTCTGGAGGTACCTATTCATTGCCCAGTATGACTAGCTCAGACTTGTAGGTATGTAAAGTTAGGCAAGGGGAGTCCTGCCATCGCTAATTAGCTAAGCCAATCTACGGGAGGGCTAACAGCAGCCTGGCTCCCCTGCTGCAGTCACACATTACCCTCCCCTTCTCTGTACTGTCACCAACTGCCAGCTGATCCCATCATGAGCTAGCACAGGCTGCTACGCCAGCAGAAAGCTATTCTTCTTTTTGTGATGTTATTTTTCAGTTGATTTAGTTCCTTGGTTCCTGGTGAGGGTAAAGTGGCCATCATTCCTGTGAAAAACGTTGCCAGCCAGGGAAAGAAATGCCCTTGGCAGGAGCTGAGATGGCCTTCAGTGTGTTACAAAACTGTGCCCTTGCATGCCAGCAGCATACAGAAAACAGAAAGATGCGCAAGTGAAAGAATTAAAGGGACTAAATTCACCGGAAAAACACCAGCACATAGTTATAGTGGGAACATTTTAAAAGGAGGAAAGATATGGCAAAATACCAGGCTGCAATGGAAAATAATATCCAGCAAAAGATAGAGAGCATAGGAGATACAACAACATGAGGCATTTTGCAATAGCATGCAAGCCACCAAGAGTCATGGAAGTGATCCAAGAGTGTTATCCTCAAATGACAAGGACATACTTCTCGGAATGATATCCTCAATATAACAAAACACCATGGTACGTAAGCATGCATGATCAAAATCTTGCATTTGAACTGGGGCAGTGTCAATGCAATTTCAACAAAAGGTTATTTTTATTCTCAGGCTGGGGATCTGCAGAGACCAAATAACACTCTACACGTGATCCTATGCTGAACCTTTCATATCAGCTCCCAGGAGCCTGGGAAAAGGAGGGAAATAAGTTATATTGGTGACACAAAGACCAACAATACCTTCAGTAAAACAGCCAAGCCTCAACGTAAGAGAAAAATTAAGGGCATGAGAGCAAAAAGCAAGCCTCACAGGAAATACAGCCACATATCTTCACTGGACAAGTGAAGGGTGAACCTGTTAGTAATAGTACTATTCAATGTCCTTTCACTCTTAAAGCCCTGAAACACCTTTCCAAGTGCAGATAAGGGAAAGAAAACAAAAGGAAGGGGAACCTACCAAAGCGGCTCCCCAAATTAAGAGAAAATATATGGTTGGTACATAGAAATGGTTGTAGAAGCAAAATGCAGTGGGGAAAAAAACCAAACAGGTTTCTATGGGTCTGATGTGACTTAGTAAAAGCACACACACAGATACGCAATTCCTGCAGATGACTAGACATTAACGAAGTTCTCAGAAGTCAAAGTATTCTTACACTAGTATGCTACAGCAGACTTTCACTAATCAGTCTATATCATTGGCAATAGTCATGATCCTACTTATAAGTTATGCCAAATGGAAGCCAGCTAAAAGAATATCTTTCAGTGGCAAAACATTTCCCAGAGCAGCTTTTATATATACACCACAACACGTGCATTCGAAATCCTTTGTCATGTACAATGCACTGGTCTACGAATATTGAAAAAAACTGAGAAAGAGTACAAGTGATTGCATGCAGGTTTGAGATGCTTTTGACAATCTCATCTCATTTTGAAAGAGAAATGTGAATTCAGAAAGAATTCAGATAGAATGTGTAGAACACAATTTGCAAACAAGGGTGTTTATTTGACTTCATATAAACTGAATGTGTTACTTCCCTTATCCATATAGCATGATGCTTCTGCTACCAAAAGATTCTTCAGGATGACAACTCCCTTTGGGAATTTTTCATTAAAATCCTTCCATCTAACCAACTTCCCCGAGAGATTTATTTTAACAATGTACATTTCTAGGGAAGAATACAGCAAGCTACGTTAAGTAAGTGATAACTACTGGCATCTCTACCTGCTTTGGTACTCAGCAAATTCTCTAACAATAGCAGCAGATGCATCTTTCACACAGCTAGAACATGACCAGAGGCCAGCTGCGCACAAATTAAGAAGCTGCACATCAGCTAAGCAGTGATCACTTGCAACTTGGCGTGTATCTGTTCAGCATTTATAGGGCACTTACAGGAACAAAAACTAATGCTACTGCTCCGATTATGCAGCTACCAGTAAAAGAACAGGCTTCAGAGGTGTTAGAGACTACACCGACCTTGCCCTGGCTGAAATCCCAGCATCTGCCAGTTGACTTAAGCAAAGGAAGAATGAACAACAACAAAAACGAGACTTGACACAGTTACTCAGTGCTGCCAAAAAGTACAGAAGAAGCAACTGTAAATATATCAGAAACTCCATGTATCCAACACTGTAGTTGTAACATTTAATATCATCTTCCTTAAAATTAAGGAACAATGTGAATGCAATCACATGCAAACTAAGTCTAAATGGGCAAATGCATGTTTAAATAGAGAGTTGCTTAGAAGACAGAGTAAAAACTGTTATGACCAGAACCATTAACAAAAGCACCTGACAGACCTTGGCATCAAGTGCCAACAGATTTGTTTTATACGAAAGGACGCACACACGTTGTAGCTGATATAACAGCTTCCCTGGGCATACCAAGCTGGCGTTGCTTACACAAGCTTGACACATGCCATCCAGAAACTAAACTCAGGATTTGCAAGACATGGGATGCGCAACTGGTCTCTTTTCAGATGGGAGGGTTTCAAGTTGACAGTAAAACTGCCCCAGCATCTATAAGGGAACACTCTTTTTCAACAGTGTACTAAGTTCCCATTATACCCATAGCACTGTGGAAGTAGATGGAGCAATAGGCACAGTCTACGTAAAAATCAATGGTCATTTTAAGCACTTCCAGTACATAACCTATTTACCTATCTCCACAAAACTTGTGAAGGTAATACAGTTGCCTCCACATATGACACAGACAGTTTAAACTCAAATAGTCCAACCTGAATAATTCTGGAGACATGATACTCAAGACATGAAGATATGTGGAAACTGGTAGAAATTCTCACATTCTACCTAAGAAGAATGTCGCAAGGACTTCTTTAGACAAATTAGGTTCCTCTTCGCTAGTTCCTCAACAGAACAAGCGAAGATTATCTGTGAATACTCTGTGAAGAAATATGCCTTGTCCTTTCAAGGACTGCCCTTGAAAATTCAAAAGAAAGATGGTAACAAAAAATCTGTAATTCTCCCTTGAAGATTTAAGATTTAGGATTATGTTCAGAATTATTTAAATGGAGCAGACATAAGGAAATAGCTACGTATGTTGTCTAAGGATTTTAATTTTGAACTATTTAATTATAAATTACTGTTATATGTTCATGCATTTATGAAGGTTTTAGATAACATTCATAAAAAAAGAAAGTGAGCGACTATAGAGTTTTTGGCACTCCACAGTTACATGAAAGGCAATTCTGACATGAAGGTATTAAACAGCAAAGGAAGAAAACCTCCAATAAAGAGGTTTTTCAGCTGCAGCTCATAACATGGCTCTCATTACATCATCTCACCTCATCTCTGCATTGGCTTTAAACTGCAAGTTCATTGCACAACTAGAGAGAAACATTGCAAACACATCTGTGGATGCTGCTGACAGATCCACCACCCTGGAGTCTCCGCAACATGCACAAGCAGCACTTCTCTTGCTCTGCCACATGTTCTCAATAACTGTTTCCTTAACATTTCTTGTACGCAACTCCACTAACCAGTCAGCCATCAAAGACCTGTTTTCTCATCAACACCATTCCGACAAGAGAGCTCATTGATAGACATTTTTCTTTTCCTATGTAATAAGGCATTTTTTGCTGTTTCCTGTGCTAGGCCTTCACTACATTCTTGTCAGATGTTTTTATTTTGATTGGCCATAATTACCGTGCCATCTAACATTGCCAGTTCCTTCACATATTAATTTTTTTTTAAAGCTCTTTGTTTTAATTCCCAAAAATTAGATGATCTCTTATAAATCCTTCTCTGATGATAATCATAAAGTTCTACTTATATTAAATAATGTCCTTACAAAAACTTCCATGCTTTCTTGTCTCCCCTTAACCCCGATATAATCAACAGCCTTTGGTGTACAAGATTCATTCAGAGAAAGAAGTACTTGTGAAGCCTTTTTAAATGGATGTGAGTTATTTTGGTGCCTTCTTTAGTGCAGGTGAACGATTTATGAACCCTTCAGTCTCTGCGCAGTCCGTTCTTTAGCCAGCCAAGCACTACTTCATGTAAGCTTCGTTGTCCAGACCTCGCAGCACAGAAACAGGCAGACTGCCCCCAGCATTCAGACCAGATGGAGATCAAATCAACCCCTGATCCGTGGTCTCTTGGAGGCCCATAGACTATTTCTAAGGAGTCCACTAAAGATGAATAAATGCATGCCTATTATCAGCAAGGTTCAATATCTGCTAAAATCATCAGCACCATCACAGGAGAATTTGGAGGGATCCACAACTAAGCCTGAAAATCACTCAAATTAAACTGAAAAACTTCAAGTGCTATCTGTAGGATTTCTTGTTGTTATTATTTATGCTTATTCCACAGTTAGCAAATCACATAACAGGACCAAAAAAAAAAAAAAAAAAAAAAAAAATCACAGAGTGAGCCATGCTTAAGACCAGACAAAGACAGGCACCAGGAACCTGAGCACAGCTATGGACACAGCTTCATTATTCAAGGTCCCCACTGAAAAATCAGCCAGAGTTGAAGCAGTTTCTCTTTCCACTCTCCATCCTTTGCCCCCATTCTTCACCCCTAAACCTCCAGATGAGAGCTGCTTAAGTCAACACTGGCAACACTACCACTGAATCTGTATCTGTGGCCTCTTCCCAAGTCCGAACAAAGCATCCAAAACCATCTCCTAACAATTCAGCCACCTTAAGAGGCAGGAGGTGCCTGTGGTTTTGCCGGAAAACTTACTTGGGTGCCTAAGCTTTTCTTACTGCACAGACCAGAGATGGCCAACATCTTGCCTGAAGAGAGTAACAAGACACTGTTCTCCCACCTAGCCCATTGATGCCCATCAAGGAAACGTATCCAAACTCCTTCAGTCTCCTCTAAGCACACTGTAAGCAGGAAGGTTAATAGAAAACACTGCCATTCCCTTCCAAATCATGGTGGGGAGATGCTTCTTTCTTACAGACTAGCTTCTTTGGGACTGCTCATGCCAAAGGAATAGACTTCCCTGGACTGTTTAGCTTTCTCTTTTTTCTTTTCTAAAATCAAAGCAGTATCAACATCAGGAACTGTCTTGGGAGCTGTGAACACAATCTTGGATGTTCAGTGGTCCCACTTCCAAATGATTGTGTCAGTTCATGACAAGGGCACCTTTCCAGCAGATGGGAGGTGGGGGTTTGAAGCAGCGCAATGAGCTGCATGCAGGTCTCCCGCTTCCCAGGTAAGTGCTCCCGGCCAGTAGATTGTTACCTGACAGCTGGGTAGCAGCAATCCATTTTTCAAAGAGAACTGTAAACTGTTTTTTCAGGCCCAGTTTTCAAAGTCTCCATGCCAGAAGGACAACTGGGCACACACATTCAAAGTGAGGTTCCAGCTTCTGAAACTCAAGTTCCTGCTGGCACTTGGCACTAAAGGTGGTGAATTTATCCACTCCCACATCCAGCGGAGGGAATCCCGCAGCATCTCCCTCACAAGCATTTTCCAGATGGCTGCTGTGGCCATCACACTCTTTGCTGGCTGTGGTGAGTCACTTTCTTCAGCGCTTAGCTCTCCTCCATTTGTTCCATATAGCATGTAAACATTGCGGATTCTTGGTCTGGAGCCAGGTATTTAACCTGCAGCACCGTGAAACTGTTTATTCATGTCCATGTTTCACTCACATGCTTTATTGTTGGACTAGATAATCTTTAAAAGTCCCTTCCAACCCAAACCATTCTATGATTCAGTGTAGAAGGAAACCAATGTAAACCCTAAAACTCCTCACCATCTGTCTTACTGCTCTGTTCTAGCCTCCAGGACACCCTATGGACTTCCTAACCAATCTTCTGATACAGTTTTGAGGAAGCAGCATCCGAACAGTCACAGCAGCTAAGGATCCTTGGATCCTAATAAACAAGTAAGAGACTGGTCCAGTGATAAAGAACTCGAGCAGACCAACTTCCATTCTCTTCTTGCCTACAGACATCTTATACAACTATAGGAAAATCACCCAGGACTAGATTTTTCTGAAGAGGCACTTACATGGATGAGATGAGACCTTGTTGGATTTTCAAAACTACCTCTCTCTAAAGCTTCAGGCTCCTAGTAGGTTGTTTTTCTCTTAAGAGTTTACCTAGCTCTTAAAATCCAGCCATACTCCCTTGCAGTTTTCAGTTCCAAATATACAAAATGGACCACTTTCAGCACAGAAGTTGGCAGAAGCACTAACAAAGCCTTAGAAACATTTTTAAATGTTCTCTCCCTTGTACAGATGTTTGCATGGCTAAAAACATCAAAAGGCTTTAAGCCTTCTACTGACATATCAAACCCTCTTGAAGGGTCCTAATCCCATGGCCCACAAGCAGGATGGTCTGTGGCTCATGTGCAAACCAGAAGGAAGCACTCAAATTTTAAGAAGCTGCCAGCTAGTTATCGACCAGTAATCCAAAGGGCTTTGCCTACAAATGATGCTTTACGAGCCCAGTCTGTGCCTCTTTCAGTAGACTACCTTTCCCAAAATACATCCTAATGCTCCTCTCATCAAGGGAAATGAAAATAGCGAGACCCTGACCACACAGCCTTATGGGAAATGTGGTTCAGCTGTGAAGTCCAGCCAGCAGTGAAATGCAATGCAAAGCACAAACTACACTCCCCAGGAGACACCATGAGAATATTTTTGGCTAAAATCTCCTGGTTTTCAGCCAAAATATTTTGACAAAAGAACTAAACTACCCCAGAAAACTGACACTTTTCTTGAAAAAGCTACTTTGTCAAAAGCCTTCTTGCTTCAAAAGGATTCTGGCTCAAGAGTTTTTGGACAGCCAAAAAGATGACTAAATAACAGCTTTAGAAACAGTGTAAAATCACTCAGAAATAATCAGAAAAAATAGCCTTCAACATAAGGTACAATTTATAAATTACACAGTAGATTGCTGCTGCTTCCACAGTACAATTCTCTGCTGACTCTAGGACTACGCCATGTTTAAAATGCCATTTTCACTACGAATTTAAGTTACATATTCTCTTTCATGTATTAATTTAAACAGTAATTTCATTTTAACAGATACATCTAGGAATCTTCTGAAAGACAGTCCAAACATTTTTAAAAGGAATACTCAACTTGAAGTCTTATTTCTTGTCTACAACATGTGCATACCTTATTTATGCTGCATCAGTAACATAATAAAATTTTAGGGATATGTCTAAGGAGTTGTCACAGATTAAAAGATCCTAATATCATTGTTATATGAGACCTTTAAATCAGTGTTTGTTTTATTTACTCTGATCGCTATAATGCCTTAAACGTTCATGATCATGTAAACGGTCATATAGCTATGAAATACAAGAGATCTCAGCTACAGAGAGGGAAATGTAGGACAATAGTTTTTACATTTGCTACATTTTTAAAATCTTTCAATACCCAAGGATCAAAGTTGTATTTCCAGTCCAGAGGCTCTTTCCGTTTCACTGTATGGCAAGTGAAGTTGGATATTTCAGTTCTCCACAGTGATTTGATTTTGCTAGAAAACAATCCCCCTCCTAAATTTCACTGCCTATATTGAGCACATATGTATGTATGCACAGAGGTCAGAATGGAAAGTTGCAAGTCCCTTTATGAATCCTGTTCTTCATACCTCATGACGAAAAAGCAGGCATGTGGCCTTCTGGTTACTGAAGTGCAGCTTACTTTCATATTCCAGCTCATTTAGACCAAGATTTTATAACTTTACACATCCTTAAATTTCATGAAGGATTCCTGTATACTACTACTTCCAACTTGCTTTGGTTTTCACTGAGTTTGCTCTTAATTATTCAGTGGTGTAATTCCAGCCCTTACTGGATCTTCTGTCATCTGCTTCACTTCTGCAATGTCAAGTCTTCATTCCCTGCTTTGCAGCTATATTAAAAGCTCACTTTTTAAAGTAGAAAACAGCCAGCCGCTTAGGAATAAAAGTAGAAGGGATGGAGAAAAGCACTTAGCATTTCCAAAATTGAACTGGTATTACAATGGGAATTACAACCCATTAATGAACTGCAGTAAGTTTCCATTGTAGGAAAAGTTAAAATTCATATACTGTTTTGTCCTTCCCTGCTCAAAGGAAGGCGAGCTCTTCCAATGGCATTTGTACATTTTAAACACAACCCCCCCACACTAAACAGGAATTCAGTGATCTAACCCACAGGGGTGCTTCTCAACAGAAAGGCCCAACGTTATCTGATAGAATCGAGCAAGCTCTTATTTCCCTTACCTTCCCCTACTATGTGGGGATTGTCAATCATATTCTGCCACTTACAAGGCAGCCCCCTAACAAACACCCAGGCTTTTTCCTCTACCTGCTTCTAAAGAGTGAAAGTTTAAAAGTCTCTTACCTTACGGTTGCTGAGAAAATGGAAACTGCTTAACGCTCTGTGCCTGCAGGGACACTGCACAGATGAACCTCATTGCTGCTGTTTACAGAAGTCTGACAGTTTTTAATTTGAAAAGAGGTTGTCTTTTGCTTTTCGACAGTTCAACAAATCAGACAAAACAGTTGCAAGTGTTATCTGTAAACAGCTTCCTGTTTGAAATAGATCAGCTGTCCTGCAGGACAATAATTAGGAAAGAAGTGTGGGAAAGCTGAAGAGGTCCATGATGTAAGCTTTTTATTTTGGGAATGTACTTTTTTGGGAATGCACTCTTACTCTCCCCTCCTCCTCTCTAGCAGAGAACCCCTTTTTAACCATTTACATCTATTCAGCTCTAAGCCACGCATGCACAGTGCCTCAGCACACCACTTTTCTTGCTTTCCTTCAGCGGATATAAAAACACACGAAATGCAGCACCAAATACAAGCATCTTATGTGGATAATTAACACACTCTCCCCTTACAGAAATTCTCTCCATTCTTGCAATTGGCTATAGCATTCTTGACTTGTTGAGTAAAACATACAACTATTTCAGAGCTGAGTCTCAACACTCCACAATAAAGTAAATGCTAAGTTATCCACATGGAAGGCTTCTTCATGAAATTTTGGGGTTTGTTTTTTTGTTTTTGTTTTTTTTTTTTTAACACCTTTTGATACCACTGTCTGTTGTCAATGGGAAGGAAAAAAAAGGAGAGAGAAATCCTTCACTATAGCTTCCAAAAAGTTGTACAATTCCGGTTTTCATCTTAAACAGCTAGACTGGTTTGAGCCCTGGGTAAACCGCAGTACTCCACATACATTTGGGCAGGAAAAAAAATGGGGCCAGCTGATTGTGGGAAGTGGGATTTTGAGAACACCTCCCTCTCTTTGTTACAGTGGTTTATACTTCAACGGGTGTTACTGGCTTCACTCTCAACTTCCAGGGCAAATAGAGTACCGCTTATGACTATACCAATCAATACCTTCTAATGAATAGCTGGTATATTTGTAAGGCTGTAGCTCTGATAAGCTTCTTCAACAAAAAAGGCTCGCAAACCATCTGCCCCCTCCCTGTGCTCGTGCCACTGTTCCCCCCCTCCCAGTTTCTCCAGGTGGGGTTTGAAGGGTTGTGCTGTAAGCGAGCACCCTGCAGGACGGGAGCCTGGGTAATTCCCAGTATGTGACCTCTTACAGGTGGTAGCTAGGGCAGTAGCAGGAGGGTCCCTTTCCATCTTCCACAGTCCCAAGACCAGAAAAGTATCAGAACGCCAAAAAGGTTTTAGACTGAGGGACTAGAGAAAGATGTAATAGGATCACGTGTCTGTGTTTACTTCTCTACCAACCTTCTGATCCGCTCTTGTGGGAGGTGTAGGTGCATTCCATTGAGGATTTCATGCTGCGGTGGGGGGTGCAATACAAGCTGATGACACACAGTACTGATGCACTCTTTTCCTGCTCTGCTCACATGTTGTATCCTCTCTCCCAGCAAACCTCTCCCCTGCCCTGGAGTGCGCAACCTCCTTCCCCACCACAGCTCCTGCTTCGCCAGCCCACAGCACCTCACTCACTGAGCAGCTTTGCTGGAGAAGATGACAAAAACATGTACTGCAGATACCACAGCACTGCGGAAGTACTGGTGCCTCATACTCAGCACTCACTGTGGGCTACCTTCATAAAGGCAGACCTCTCCTAAACCACCTTGTTTCCACGTTGGGCTGAAACCTAGCTACCTAGGAAAAGGCCTCAAGTTGTGCCAGGGGAGGTTTAGATTGGACATGAGGAAAAATGTCGTTACTGAAAGAGTGGTGAAACATTGGAAGAGGCTGCCCAGGGAAGTGGTTGAGTCACCATCCCTGGAAGTATTTAAAAGACGTGTAGATGAAGCGCTTAGGGACATGGTTTAGTGGGCATGGTGGTGTTGGGTTGACGGTTGGACTCAATGATCTTGGAGGTCTTTTCCAACCTTAATGATTCTATACCCTCCTCCACCGCTATCAACTTCGGTATTTTAACACACACCAAATGGTCATGAAAAGAACTGATGATCACTTCCAGATTACATTAGTAAAGAAAGGACAAAGTAGTAGAACATGGTCATAACTGTGTAAGGACCACACAACTCAAATTTGAAAGTTCAGTTTTATGTGTACAAGCCCCGTTAGTTCAGTGGGAGCAGAAGACAATTTGCAGGATTAGGCCCTTGCAGCACTCTGTTGGCAGCAACTTGCCAAGAGAAATGTTTGAAATAAAGAATGCAGCAAAGTGACTGCAGTCCAAGCCTTTGAAGATCATATTACGATGGCAAAGGCAACGTCCATTTACATACATATCTACTCTCCCTGTAAACACAGGCAAATAACTCTGAGGCCAGAAACAGAATGCAAGGGAGAAACAGAGCTATTTCAGGGAAAATTAGTAGAAAAGGTAGGATTAAGTACTGGGGAAGCAGAAGTGAAAAATAAACATAAACGACCAGAGTTCAAAAGGAAAGGGCAAACGCTAAGTGTTTTCTCTACGAAAGGGGAAAATAAGCAAGTACATGGTTCTCTTTCACCTGAGAGAAAAGGGCACAGTCCCCTTACAGAAAGACATAAGCATCCTTCGCCCACCCAGAAAGCCGACTGGAAGCTGTGTAGCCACATTGGTGCACCATTTAAACTGGGCTGCTATGGGCAAACCGGGGTACTGGATGCAGTTTTTCATTATGTTAATATGCCTGCCCGAAAAACCGTAGCAGTTCAAGAGCTGATTCACAAGTTTTTTCAGCCACCCTTGCAGGATGGAGAGGGACAGCCTTCAGTGGCTAGGGTATACAGCAAGACACACCAGCTAGATCAGCGACTTCAGCTTGACGCACAACCCAGCATTCACCCAGACTTTAAGTTCAGGTTAAACACCACGTTAACACAACTATAGGTAGAAGAAGTGGATTGAAACACAGTTCAAAAACCAACCAAAAGCATGTAGACAAAAGCAAATTGGTTGTAAAAAGACAAGAACAAGATTTCTAACAGAAAACAGGAAAAATGTATTTATACATTTTAGGAGCCTTCAGGCAAATTCTTCTACTCTTTCCACAGTCAGTTGGCATTATCTCTGTGTCTGTAAGAGGATTAAACATAATACCTATTTAAAAACACAATGGCTATTTTAAAATGTTGTTGTTATGAAAAGATGACAAGGCCCTAATTCTCCCCTCTGTTTGGCAAAACATCCAATAGTATCAGCAACATTCCTGATCAGATTTTCCCAGGGGATGAAAATTGCCAATACCCAAACTCGTTAATAAATCAGTATCTGGGCTCAATTGCTGGAGCTCAGCTTATCGCAGGCTGTCACAAATGCTGTTCCGGTTCTTGGAAGTAAGGGCTGCCTCGCTAACCAGCCCTTAGTAAGCCTCCCAAGGCAAACTCCCCAAAGAGGCAAGGAGATGCAACAGATCCACGACTCCTCCATGGTACAGATCTGCACACCGTGTACACCCCCTCCTCTGCTCCCAAGACAACGTAATGACATGTCCGCTTCCTTTCAGCTTCACCTAACAGTAATTGTTTAGCCAAGAAAATAGGAAACAACTTTACTAAACATCAAGATACACCTGGGAAAAAACAGTCTGTATAGCTGCCCCTGTGAAGATACCCATCTGAACCTCATTCCCTTAGCGCAGCCCCAGAGGACAGAGAGCACCGCTGTACCTCTATGGGCAGGGAGACACCAGAAGCTATCCTTACCATCTCTCCTGTGCAATACACAAGATGTGTGGTGGGAAAGGTCAGTGCAGAAACAGCAACGCAGGTTTAACTTTGTTTGCAGCTGTGTAAAATCTGGCCTTCAGCTTCATTAGCGGTGTTGCACTAAGCTTTTTTGCATAAAATTTCTAAGCAGCATTCACTGCAGCAGTAGCAAGGAAACTGCTTTTTCTGTTACTCCCCATCTCTAAAATGGGAATAGTCTCTTCAGTGCCTGGCTTTAATTCTATCTTCACTGCTCCAGGGGCAGATCAAAACTGAGCCAGGCATGTCAGCACAATATCCAATAATGAAAAACATTAGCTATTAATCATTTAGCAACACCTAGCAGCAACTGCTTGTTGCTAAGCTTAAGAATGATCTTCCTGAAAAGAAGAAAGAGTAACAGTAACTGGAGGGTAGAGGAGGGGATACCTGAACTTGCAGACTGTAACAAATCCAACAAACTTCCTCCTCTTGATCACAAGACATAAATAAGATCCTTTACATGTAGCTCTCTGTAGGGAACAGAGCACTACTACAAAGAGATGCTCATGTCACTTCTTTCTCTTGCTCTCAGCAGAACACAGGTTTTTCACACGAGTGCTCTTAAGGCAGGCAGTGAGGCACAGCAAAGCCACTTCGTTATGAAGGGGTCAACCGTTCACGCTGATCAATGCTGCCATCAGGCCCATATGGAGGACAGGAAAATTCACGCTCCCCCAACCTAACAAGAAGACTTCTTTTATGAGACTTCACAACTTTCTGTAATCAGTATCTTTTTTTCTGTCATTCTGATACACCTCTAGAGACCTAGAAAGCACATCCCACAGAGGAAAAGGTCTAGCTTTTTGGCATTGCTCTGGCTTTTAGATATGACAGAGAATCGAACTCGGGCCTCCCACTTAGAAAATTTAGGAAAAACAAAGGCATAGGAAATAGATTATTGCAGTCCACAATGCAGGAGTGATAG
Organism: Aptenodytes forsteri; assembly: GCF_000699145.1. Classification (NCBI taxonomy): domain Eukaryota; kingdom Metazoa; phylum Chordata; class Aves; order Sphenisciformes; family Spheniscidae; genus Aptenodytes; species Aptenodytes forsteri. The sequence goes on from NW_008795017.1 coordinate 7,513,316, forward strand.
GATTTCCTTTTAACACTGCTTGGTGTGAGGATCACTACATTAAAACTTGCCAGATGCTCCCACTTACACTCAAGAGGGGCTAATCAGATGAAGTTATCATGCATCAAATTATCATATTCATACAAGATAGGTCAAGCACTTACCACTCAAAACTTCAAGCAAGTTCTGCCACACTAGAGTTGTGACACATCTACACACCTTTTCAAAGGGAAATCAACAGGGAGCAGCCTTCCTCACAGACAAAAACATTTGACAACATTTGTGAAAGGATTCATATGGAATAAACAATGAAACCTCCAGCATCAGGTGCAAGTCTCAAGAGCACCTAACAGATGTAAAGCCCTTGCTTCTCATTTTGGGCTACTACAAGAAAGAATCGGCCTTTTTATACTCTTCAGTATGTGGCCGCCTCTTCACATGGACACTACCCACGTACTACTGCTGCACAGGGTCTTGGTACAGAATGCCCCATCGCTTTTTGCACAGACCAGCTGATAAACTCCTGAGGAATCATGCGTTCAGAGTTCAACTGCACCAGCACATCAAAGGTATAGGAAAAGTCTAGCACCATCTCATATGGAGTCTGTTTAGGTTAAGGTAACATTTGACACCAGTATTCCTGCAGCCTCATTAGCACTTGACCAGATGGCATCAACTGACTTTCCAGATTGCAGGCATTCACTTGATATCCTTGTCGAGGGACAGAGGGAGCTGTTTGACTGTATCACTAACACACAAGGGAGTCTGAATAAAGGTAAACCAAGACTAAAGTCTTTTGCAAAGACCAGCCTGGTATTTTTATGCCACAAAAATCCACCTTTACTTGCAGCTTAGTTGATGTAAGAACCATAAATGGCTTTGACAGCATTATCCTTTCACTCAAAAGAATTTGCTTATGGGGCCATCATGGGCCTTTGCATTTCATATAGTTCAAAGGGCTTGCAACAAGAGCCAAGAAAAATCTATAGCCAGCTGGCAATGCCTGAGAACATCTGCAGTCTTTACATTCAGCTTACTAGATTTCTCCTCCCCCGCTTACCCCCTCCCAGTGCTTCAAAACTAGAAACACTACTGACATTTTTATTACTATGAAGAGATCAAACCTGAGTTACATTTCGCCATGAAACAGGAAATGCTGTCTACTGAAGCCTGCTGTCTGAGCATCACCTCTTCTTGCAGATGTTACACAGCCCCAGCAGACTCACCAACCTCTAACTAAAGGCAGTTAACAGCTGGTAAGTCTCCAAATATCCCCCAGACTGCTTCTTCGAACCCACACCAGCAAATATCTATTTGCACAGGCTACCATCTGCGATTGTTGTAGCGGGAAAGCTTAGTAACATGTCTGACCTGAGACTAATGAAAACAAATTCTAAAGTTCTGGCACTCCTTCTGCTATAAGATCTTTTGCAATTACTCTCCGCGCAAGCAGCCAGGATTTGGGGTTATTATATACCTACAACTCCCCTCATTTAATTCTAAGGGAAGTTGATGAATTCACTTCTGCTGAATCATTCAAGATGAACAATAAATAGTTGAGGAATAAGTAAGGAATAAAGTTATACTCCAGAGACAGAAGTTTGGAAAGGCGAGAGAAAAAGACCTTAAGGTAAGACAGCTTTGTCAAAGATACAGCCCTCATTTTTGTGCAAACATTCAAGCCTTGTCAGTAAGTAGCAGGAAATTAACTACTAATTGCAACAGGGCACATGTCTTCCTTGTTCTCTTTGCATTGTCTGCACCACAAGTAACAGAATACGGCTATCTGTCCTGCCCTACTAAACAGAAGTTACGGCATGACTTAAAAACCTTCACTTTTTCAATGAAAAAGCAATGCAGAACTTGTTTTAAACCTTTTAGTTATTCATGACTGAGGAGAGGTATCAAATGGGAAGCAACCAAAACCAGAGTAAATGGGAAAAAGGAAGTAAAGGTACAAAGACCTTCAATAAGTGGCACTTGTCCTCTATCTACTCTCAGGTAGGAAGATGCAAGTTATTAAGAGCTCCTGGTACACAGGCTGTTACCTACTTAGCTCTGCACCTAATAGGCTGTCTCCATAATTAGGTGCCTTTTACTGTATTAAGCACTTACTCCCAAGTAACAGAATAGCCTGTTCAGTACAGTGAAGTACTAAATTCATATAAATTGCTCAGAACATTTATATGCTCAACTCCATGCTCGCCCCTGAGCTGGAAAAAATGTTACTTGCTGAATGTGTTTCTAAACATAGATAGGGAAGTCAAAAATGTAGTGTTTTCAGGACACTATCATGCAGCCTTCAGCTGCTGTGATACAGCTAGTCCTTCCCCACCTCTCCCTGTATCGCCAAGCGTGTACTGAACTATGTTAAAACACCATCTAAAAAAAACGCCAAACATTCCAGCAGTCATTGCTTCACCCTGGCCTATCTATCCCTGCCTTCAGTTATTAGCCATGAGAAAGGTTACCTCAACACTGATATACAGACATACATACTGCTAATACATGGAGATACAAAAATCCATGATTCCTGAAAGCAAGATCAATACCTAAAAAAACTGTAGTTTGTGTCCAGCAAGTTAGTCAAGCACTCAGAAGTGAAAATGTCTCCCCATTTCATTCTGATGAAGGTGAGAAGCTGCAGGACCTGCTTTTAGGTAAGGACTGGTATGTCATTTTGCCACTTAAAGAGCAAGAAAGTTACCTCAAATTCAAACTACACCTCCTCAAACCTATTTCCCAAAAATTGAAACCCCCTTTTCAGGCGTCATTGCTCTATGTTTCAGAGGTCACACCACCTGCTATGTAGACTTCTTCCAGTGTCAGGAACATGTAGGTCTCCAACTGGTATTCTTGCGTGCAAAACTCGGGAGTTCCACTGCTCTACAGTAACTCTCCACATTCTCCCCAAACGGTGAGTCTCAACGTATTTCAGTTTATTTTTCAATGCCAACTCTTTTTGCAGACTCTGGATTCTTTTGTCCAGAGTTGTGTTGTGACAGTGCCAAGAACAACCTAAGAGGGATACCTCTAAAACGTTGGTGACTTAATGCTTTGATACACAAATGTCACTCATCCAGACAGTAGAGAAGTCCCATAAACCAATTAAACCCCATCTATCTTTATGGAATTCAAAATTTAAATGAAATTACTCTGTTATATGAACAGTTATTTATTCAGCCATTTTTTGCACTTTACAGCTGGAATTCTGGAAATTCAAACACCACATCCTTGCCTGTGAGCTTCTTGTAGACACCAGAAAATGTTTCCACCTGTGAAGACAAACAATCTTGTTTATACATGTGTGTAAGGAAGTAAAATCTGTCTTAGCATACTTTAGGTACTACACTATTTCCCACTGCATCTTCACTCTGAAGTGAACTCTGAGGCTGACTATTTTCTTCTAGATTAAGGTAGCTGAGCATTTACACAGAAGACGTTTTCTGGAGAATATTTCGATCCTCTTTGATTTGCAACCATAGGAGACCCAGAGAGCTGAGTGGTCCTAAACATGTCCCCACAGAAAAAAAACTAAGCAAAGTGATGGGGGACTTCAGGCAGTACCAAGCACATCTGTTTAAGGTCAAAACTAAGTGCTTCACTTCAAACAAACAAAAAAAAAAACACAAAAAAACCCAAGCAAACAAAAAAACCCCAACAAAACACTGTCTGTTCCCACGAGGGAACCAATATAGCTACTTTACAATCCAGGGGTTTTGGCAAGTTGAGCTAGAGCTTTAGTTCAAAACTGCCTTGCCTCATCTTCAGCATCTTACTCCAAATACAAACAGAAGCATCTCCATTGCCACAAGCCAAAAGGCAGTCTTTTGCTATATCACATAAGCAGCCTCTTAGCTATGTCAGAATGCCACCCCATCCTGCACGAGAGAGTAAAGTTTTTTCGGTTACCTTGTGTTCAACATTGTTCTGTTGTGCTTTGTCCAAATGGACTTTTATGAGCCTGCTGCCGTCCAGTTTTACACGGATTCTCTTGCCCACGATTTCACTTGGGAAGACCAGGTCTTCAAGAATGGCATCATGCACTGCAGTAAGCGTACGGCTGAAATGCCACATTTGTATCATTAGAACACGTCCTCTTGCCAAATTTTCCAGTTTGCCAAGGCTTAAACCTTCCGCAGCACGCTTTAGCTGAAAATTCAGTGGCGTTTTGTTTTGATGCTGCAGTGTGACAACACCACACTTTTTCACAGGTCATGCAAAAATAAAAGCTAAGTGCTACACTGAGTGCAGAAACTTAATGACTGCATGAGGGGAAAAAGTCAGTAGCCAGGTTTCTGACCTTTTAGATTACATGTTGCTTTGCAGCAACAGCCCTGAAACGTTCTTTTATTTCTACACATTTAAGAAAGATTTTATTTAAATCAGAACCAAGTTGTCCCATCTGCAATTTTGCAAGAGACACTCACTGGAAGAGTTTAAGTGTGCAAGTATCTTCAACTACACAGAGTGTTCATAGGAGACCCAGTTTTGAAAACACTGGTTTCTTCATCTGTCTAAACCCAAGCAGCTTAAAACACCAATGTATTACAGGAAAAGTCTAGCTGGTAAGTTTAGTCCATGCTTAGAAGACCATTTAATGTTTACATTTGTGTTCCTGAACTGTCCAGAAGTGAGCCAAAATGACAAAAACTAATCCAGGTTATTTTGTGTGTAAGTCTAGATGACTAGTAAGGTTTCCAGCTTCCCCATCTGCAGTTTCAAGGCAGTATCACTACTAACTAAGATCTGTGTCTACAGCAGCATTTCAAACTTGCAAAGATTGGGATAGCTAAGGGAGACAAACATCAATCACACTTCTCTGCTTTGCAATATACGTATCACAGTTTTACAACACTACTACCCTGATATAGTCTCAGGCTGAGAAGGGACAGTCCTGCACGCTCTCCTTTTCCCTCCTGCTGAATGTGGCAGCATGCTAATCACATACACAGATACCAACTTCTTTAGCCACTGTGCAATACTAGTTTTAATATAACACAGAGAAGAGTCCTCCAAAGGCAGGACTGCAGTTAGATGAGTACTATGAAACTGCACTTTTAAAATCCATGCCTGAAGATTTCAAAATATAGTAATAGATATGACACAGGTATAATACTGGGGCTGGGAGAAGTTACAGGAACATGCCACATGTCATAAAGAGGACAAATTTTTAAGACATGGACTACATAATGATATAGTAAGATAGAGAACAGTATAGAAGAGGCACTGACATCCACATAGACATATTAGTGAAGAGACTAGATGAGAGCAGGAAGGCTATTTAACACAAATGACTATACTACTGCTGTTAAATTCATACCCAGCAGGACTACTCCTACACTCCTACACCCGTCCTCAGCCACTCTCTCCCTCATTGCATCCCATCCCTTTGCCAGCCCTGCCTTCTGTACAGTCTAACATGTGACGTGGCTCTTCCTACAGCTTAAAAAAAAAATCTTGTCAGCACACAATACCTACACCCCTCCTCAGCCACTCTCTCCCTCATTGCATCCCTTCAGTGTGCCAGCCCTGCCTTCTGTACAGTCTAACATGTGACGTGGCTCTTCCTACAGCTTAAAAAAAAATTCTTGTCAGCACACAATGGTAACAGAGACAGCAAGTTGGGATTTCTTAAGCCAGTATTGCTGGCTAAAAATTGGCTACAGCTCTAGCTGGAAATACAGATAGAGTTCTAAGAAATGCAACACAGTGCCCAAAGATGAGCTTTTTACTGCGTCCTTTAGCAGTCAAATGGAAGATGCTATTTCAAGCAATAAGAGAAAGGACAAGACCACCCAATCACTTGAATGACTTCTCAAAAACTGAACTAAACGTTACTTGACTAAACTACCAAGTTACAAAAGAAGGCTGTCATATTGAATCAATATTATTTACTTACCTCCTGGGACGCTTTTGCTTGTTTTTTGTGCGGCTTTTTCTTGTTGGCTTGGGCAGAATCCTTCTCTGTTAAGGAAAGCAGGGGGGCGGGGGGGGAAGGCATTTCTCAGTATCTAGTGTTTACAATCAACTTAAAAAACCATACATATGCACTTTTTTTTTTTTAACTAGAAACAAATGCATGAAACACTGAAAAGGGAGACTTAAGTGTGCCCAAAGCTACACCAGCATTAGAACCTGGTATTACTTGCAGAAGCTGAAGTACTGGTATTGCTTTATTTCTTATCTACTGATGCTGCATTCAGGGCACGGAAATAAAGGATTTGTATTTCACCCCCCTCCCCCATGCATACAACCAGGGTAGCTTACTATGTCATATTAGCAATCCGAACACACTTCCTTGGGAACAGAAATCTTAAAGAATTTTACAATTTCTTAGATTGAGCTTACTACTCTGCTTCACACCAGAGGCTCTCAGTCTCACAGCTAGGTGACATCTGAGATCAAAACACTAGTTTGAATAATGAGATGTATTACACAGTCCAGATCAGACCCTGGCTTAAATGTAATCTGTTCCAAAAGCAGCATCAACAGGCATTTATACAAGCTTAGATCACTAAAACTTATTTTCTACTTCCCTATCTGCAAGCGTAGATGTTTTAAAACATGGAGTTTTAGATGCAGTTGTAGCCACATGCAGTATTTTCTACCAACACATCACAGCTTCGCCATGACTGTATTCATGATGGGGTTACTGTAATCCAAACTGGATATTCAAAAGCAACATTTCACCTACAGCAGAAAACTGCACACATTCCCTTCTAAAATGTGGATTACTAAACTGGCAGGGAATTCTCAAGCCCTTAGTTTAAGTGAGCCAGAGACACTTCATTAAAAAGTCTTCTTGGCCACGTAAAGATCCAGGGTAAGGTGCCCTGGCTCTTAAAATTATGTTACAAAGATTTTTTCCTAAGAAGAGCTTCAGTCTAACAACTAACTGTCCACTGCAGACAGATCTCCAGAGTTTGTCCACGCCTTAGTACTGCCCAGAGAGCCCTCCATCACCTTTTCATGATTTAGCTCCTTCCATAAATTCAGAACTTCAGTCAGGTTTTTTCTTCCTCTCCTATTGACTTGAATCTTAAGTGCTTAGATTATGTCAGTGTAGTAAAGCTCCTATTAATATTTGCACCCTTTAACTTTCAAGCTTTGCTTCTCAAACTTCTGAAGGAGAAAGACACCAGAACAAGAAAGTTATATCCTCCTCCAAAAAGCTTCACATCTCACCAAGTTTACATAGCCTTGGCTGCTAGGTGAAATCATTTTAGCTTACATCCACAGACGGACAGTCATTACATTTGCTGCTGGTACAAAAATACGCATTCTATCATTGTTACCTTGAAGGGACAAGACAAGACGGGTAGTAGCACTGGACAGGTTATCCAGAGAGGCTGCGGAATCTCCATCCTTGGATGTTTTCAAAACTCAGCTAGACAAAACCATGGCTGACCTGAGCTAATGTTGGCAATAGTCCCGCTTCATGCGCAAGACTGGACTAGATGACCTCCAAGGATCCCTTCAAATCAACATTTTTATGATTTTAAGTGTTTTACCTGAGCAATGAACACCACATGCTTTCCACTGAATTTCTTCTCCAGCTCACGAACTAGCCGCACCTGAATCTTCTGGAAAGATTTCAGCTGAGGAACTGGTACGAAGATAATTATGGCTTTTCTGCCACCACCCACTTCAATTTCCTGAAACAGAAGTAGAAAGTAAGCATTATCTAGGGGTTGAGAAGCAATGTTTGGTTTGATTGTGAATCCTCTGAACACAGATATTTGTTAGTCTTGCTTACAATTTGGAGGTGGGGGGGAGGGGAAGAGCAGAGAGCAATACCTGTTTTAATGCATTTAAGAGCAAGCATTAAACAGAAAAACCTCTGTCAAAGCACTTGTTCTGCTGTAAAGGAGTGATTAGGCAATCAATCCCACCACTCCTTTCAGAGTCACATCCTCTGAATAGCAAAGCTCATTCTTTCTGCAGGATAGGACTCAGATGCTAAAATCCTAACTATACTGCCTGCTTATCATCACATCTGCAGTGGTACTTACATGCTGATACAAAGTTTCAGGAATTTCTAATGCAGACTCTAGACAAAGTTTACAGTAATAAATCTCTTATTTTTGAGCTACTACTTCATGGAAGTCACCTTCTGTCCACCACTTGCCAAGGCCTGCATCACTACTCAAACAAAACATTCCCTTCCCCTCCAAATGCCAGCAGGTTTACATCACACCACCATGAATTACTTTTGCCCTGCTTTGTTTCTCCAACAGTTGATCAAAACCAAAGAAGTGTGTATAGGCTTTCAAGGCTCTTCTCCCATGAGCCTAACTGCAGGCACATTCTCATTCTCCAACAGAACAGAAAACTGAATTGTTTTTCACCAGTTACATTTCCACATGAGCTAACTCAGATGCCCACAGGAGACTTCTCACAAATAAAACTAAGTAGCTAAGTAAACAACAAAGACATTTGTAAAAATTCCTCATTGAGGACAGTACGCATTGCTGTACTGCAGCAGCAAAGCAGGTCTTCTGAAGGCCCCTGAACTCATATATCAAGCTGACTTCTGCATTCCAAGATTCTTTACCTTAACTCTAAGCAGTCATGCATCTGTGCCTGGGTGCATATTAGTGGGCCTGGGCAAGAAGCAAAAAGCTACCTACTGAAGTTTTTGGTTACAGCAACCAGCTCCAGAAGTTCCATCCAGTCTCCAAGGCTGACAAACTCTAAAACTAGTTTTCTTCCTCTTTTTCCACAAGTTTTCTTCTTCCTTTTCTTCCTTAAGGTTTCATTTGCTAAAATTTACACACAGGCTAACCTACGTGATCAAGTCAGTCTATTACCTCGATCCACCTCCTATTTATTACTTGGTACATAAAAGAGGGTTTACAACAAACTGATTTTACAAGGAGTATTACAGTTTACATTCCTGACAAAGAATCTGCAGTGCCTACATTGCCAGCCAATATTCACATACATACAAAGTCAGTTTCAGATCTCAAGCCCAGTTTGCAGAGACAGAAAGTAGAACTACCATTTTTAAACATGTTTGTTTAAAACACCAAAATGCCATTTGAGTTTTTACAATGACTTTTCAGATCAGTTCCTAAAAAAATAACTATTACAAAATCCTATGTGTTAGCAGCAAATACCAGAAGATAAACCACAACAGCACCTAGGAAAACAATCACAGGCCATAAGAAACAGCTGAAGATGCCATTCAACTAGAATGTTAACATTCGTAAAAATTAAACACACACAGAGCAAGTCACCAAGCAATTCTCTGTGGAGAAGGTCTAGCCTACCTTAGCTGCTGTGATATTCAACTCCCGCAGCTGAGCCTTTAAGTCAGAGTTCATTTCCAACTCCAGCAGAGCCTAGGAAAGTGAAGTTACAGAATAATCCATTACATACAGTTCAATTCATAAGAACCCTCGAGATCAAAGTCTGTCCACAGTGCCAGAGAGCAGCTATATACTTACTACCACAGTCGATATCAAAGATTTAACTTCCTGCAAGTCACACTGACAGATGCAACAAATTCAACTGGCGGGAACACAGGCTGACTGCCCCAGTTCCTAAGTAAAACTAGGAAAAAGTATGTATCTAGATAGCATCACCCTCGAAGTTTAAGCTCTAGACAGCCGTCACAACACTGTCTCCATAACTTGCAGTCAGTTACCAGAGAGCAGAAGCTAAGACACATACCTGGGATATACCAGACTCGAACTCATCTGGCTTCTCGCCATTAGGCTTCACAATCTTTGCACTAGAGCTGAACATGGCCTTTCTGCAACGCAAAAGAACATCTCAGTTGTCACCAGGAACACGTCTTCTGCTAAAAACACAGCAAGACTCTGCGATCCGGGTACTCGGCCACATGCTTCAAAGCGAAGCCAGAGAGAGCCCCACGGGCCACGCGAGCCCCGGCACGCCGCTCCAGGGGACGCCGACCACAACAAGGGAAAACCGTCCTGGGGAACGAGGGCCTGCCCACCCCGCGTCCCGCCT
>NW_008795017.1:7523935-7525412 GCF_000699145.1 Aptenodytes forsteri
CATCTCCAGCTGCTGGGCACCGCCCCGCGGGGAGGGGGCAGAAGCCGCGGTGTAGCACATGCGCGTTGCCGGTGGCAGCGCGGCGGGCGGGAGCTGCCCTCAGCCGCTGCCTGCGAGACGTGGGCTCCCTTCCCGCCTCTCTCCCTCGCCCAAAGGTGCTCTCCGGGCGACGGTGAGGGAAGAAGGAGAAAGAAAGGCCCGCTCCGCTCTGTCGCTCGCCAAGCGGGAGGACAAGCCAAGCCTTCGCCGCCACTTGCTTCTCCGTGGGCCCGGGCGGCGTGAGGCAGCCCCCGCCGCCCCGCTCGCCTCATGGGCTCTCGGCCGCTCCCCTCACAGGCTGAAGTTCTCGGCCTCTGGTGTCGAAACGCTGCTTCTGTGCGGCACGGCTCGGTTTGCTCCTGCAATGGCAGGGCCCGTAGACGAAGCATGTGTCTGCCTCTCTCTCTTGCAGAGCTACCTCACCCACGTCCAGTGCCGTGCAAAATGGCAGCAGCCACCAGCTTTAAAAACAGTAGGATGGTGGATGGTCTTTTTCCTCCTCTCTCTATTTCACCTCTCTACATTAATTTGGTGGGCCGAGAGTACACCCGTGATGTTCAGCCCTTTCAAGGTAGAGGAGACCTGCTGGAGCAGCCTTGCCACACAGTCACCCCTGACCTGCAGCAAGGCATTGTGCCAGAAAGACAAGGCCAAAACCACACCGGGGAGCGTGCTGACAATCAGAGAGGACGGGCAATCGCATGCCAGCTCAGATCCATGCCTGGGCTCTGTTTTGTGTGCCTGTATAAACATGACCTCTCAGCTGCTTCTGCTGAGACAATGTCTCAGTGATCAGAGTTAATAAACTGTCATTAGATTAGAAATAATGCACGAGTCTTCAGCTGTGTTCAGGTACTAACTCAGGATATGAGAGTCCTGGGCTCCACGTATTCTCTCATCACTGGAAGCAGTTTTTATTATATATTGTGTTATTATCTAACAAAGAAGGCGCTATTAACACTTCAGTTGCACGCTGATAAACAAACTGTACTCTAGTTTCGAAAGAAGTGACTTGCATGTTGATTCAGGTGCAAGTGCCTGGCTGTGCATCTATAAAGTGGAGCTAAAACCTTGCCTTGACAAAAAATCCCCACCTTGACATTTCCCTGTTGGCTAATTTAGACAGGTTCCCTGCTCAAGGGAAAGTCCCACTCAGAGGCAGGTGTGCAGCTCTTGGCACACACTGTCCGGAGAGGTTAGACACAGGAATGCAGTTCAGAGCGCTGGTTCTGTGTTCAGATTCCCTCAATAACCCTAAGAGCAGCCAACTTTAGCTTGTAATACCACATTCGCTATTACTATGTAATAGTGTGTGTAAAGTCTGTTACTTAAAAAAAATCCAGTAGTGGAGTAATAAGCTCCTGTTGTAAACAAAAAACTGACAAGGAAACGCCTACCCCCCCCCCCCCCACCCCCACACCCCTGCAAAAGGCAACCG
>NW_008795017.1:7525453-7529472 GCF_000699145.1 Aptenodytes forsteri
AACCTTAGCATCTGCAGAAGGCAGCCCGTCATGTTTTCTAACAAACAGTTTTGGGCTTTCTGCTAAATTTATGATAGCCAGAAAAGCAGATTTTTCAGTTCCCATTTTTCTTCCAAGTCACTCTTCTTTCCTTGCATGAATTCAATGAATGGGAAAAACTGCCCATCTCATACTGATGGCCAGGAGTAGTATTTATAGAGATTAGAAATTATCTAAACAACAGTGATGAGGATCTGACTGAAGAGTAAAAAAAGAAAGACAACAAGTAATCATCTCAGCAGTCCAGTAGTCTGCATTCAGTTTACACTGTGAAATCCTTTACGAGAGGGAGAAAGAATAGGTGGTGTGCAGATGGATCAGAATTGGACTGTTCAGAGCGCTAATGAAGAAATAAAGATGCAATGTCACTATCTACAGCTTCCCATCTCCATGCTATTAGTGCTACCGAAGAGACCAGGATGCTACATAAGAGCAATGAGAGAAGAAGGTGTAGAGAGATGTTTCCTTTCTGACACCGACTGTGGATTAGGGGAAGGATACAGGGTGTCCAGATCGATGTGGGCTTTACCCAGTCAATAAAGCCTGGTATCCAAAGCACCTGACAGGTTTTGAAGACTCACTGTGGACATGTGATCATTAAAAGAAGTTATGTCATTACAAAGTAATATAATTAATAAGGTTCTTATGCTGTGCAGACTCGGAATGGGCGGGGTGAAGAAGTGGAAAGAATAAATTAGTCAGGTGTGTTACAAAAGTATCCCAACAGCAACAGGACAAGGTCTCATGATGCTATGAATAACATGATTTAATAGAATAAGTGGAAGAAGCAGAGACAGAAGGCAAGACTTGTCAGGGTCATAGCTAACTCTAGAATCGGAAGCAAAACTGAGTCTATTACTAGCTCACTTCCCTGAAAGAGGCTTGTATAACCACACCAAAGTTTCAAAGCTTATGGGTAGGCTGTTCCTCTACGCGTCGCCTGAGGCTTGCAATGATGCTAGGGGATTACTACTTTGCAGCTTCACTGACACATAGTTTTACGCTGAAGTAAGGGCAAGTTTTTTGTTCTGCAAGATCTCAGTTCTGAGAATGAAGGTAAAAGACCTCCTTTTCCTGTCTTATACTTTTAATCAAGGTAATGAGATGGCAATATAACTTACACTTGCAAGGTATGCTAAGTAAAGTGGCTACCTAGTGACCTACCTACCTAAAAGCTCAGTTTTAAACTAAGCTTCCTAAAAGTTAAGAAACGCTTGATTCAGGTCACATCAAATTTTGCTTTAAAAGCTTATGTGAGGAATCACATTATGGTCAAACATGTTTCAAGCTAAAATATTTATCAAAGAAGATTAAAATGCTTAGCTAATGTGTACATTACATGCATTAATGTGGGACAAAGTAATCAGCTAACATTTACAGTGAGTTTAAGTATGAATGTCTTACAGACACATGCCCTTACTTAAGTGATGAGTGTATTTTTTGTATACATGTATTAAGTCCTATTTTTTTTTGCAGACCGTCTGCTATAGATACAGAAATGGCTGCCAAGAAAAAATGTTAATAAATTAATAAACAAGTTTTGGTTCTAGTGTGGGGGGGAAAGACTTATAAGCTGAATAAGCTTATAAGCTGAATAAGGGGGGCAGTAAAACACGGCTGAATTTATAGTGCAATGTGCTGAGAGGAACGCTCACGATCAGGCCATGGCTCAATGACCACTCTCATTCAACATGGTGCCACCACACTTCCACCAAAACAGGGGGACTTGCTCTCCTCTCTTTTCCCTTAGCTGCTCATTCCTAATACCTCAGCTGTGGTAGCACAAGCAATTATGCAAGCTTTGATTTGGCAAAAAATTGGCCAGATTTGTGTATCTGATCAGCTTATTCTATGGTGGCTACACAGGGTTACCATGTGTAACTGTGGCATTGATTACAAGTGCTAAATCATTTATGAAACCCACTTAAAGTCCTATCCACGTATATATTTGCATTATTCTGTATTCAGATGAGGAGAGCCTTTGTGACTGGACCCTTCAGCTTTGCAGGTGGGGACTAAATGGTTCACTTCTTGGTAAGTCTTCGCACTCACTTCACAAAACTGAGTTACAGAGCCTGAAACGTCCTCTCTGTCCCGGGCTGCCTGAAAAACGCCACAAATCCCACTAGTGCTACAGCAACCAGAGAGCGAGTACTATGAAGCAAGCACAGGTATTGCTTAGCCTAGAGGTGCTAAATGCCACAGTAGTAAAAATGCCAGCTGTCACATGAGGAAAGGGATCCACCTCTCCTGCCGTTGCGGCACAACAGCAAGGAAAAATCAGCAATGGAGATGCAGCGGTAAAGGTAGGGCTCTCTGATCATATGCAGCCTCAGTTTTACCAACTGGGAGAAAAAGCAATGAAAGCAATGTGTATGGTACTCAGTGGACTTCAAAAATCTTTTTTTTTTCCTTTCTGTTTGAATCTGACCAACAATCATGTTGGTCATGACAGCAGCAGAGTTACTGTTCAGTCCTTGCATGTAAATTGGATGTATGAATCTGTTCAACCAGAGAATTAATGAGTGTAACAGGAGGCCTTCTCTTTCCCCATCGCTTACTGTTCGTTGCTCCTTTAGTATGTGTTGCCCAAAGAAGACTACGAGTAATACAAGTGTGTAAACCTGTAAAGAATAAGAAATCCATCTGCTATAGAAAACCATAGTTAAAAGCTAACCAAGAGCAATAAAATAAAAATATCACAGGCAGGAAGTAGTGAAAAGCCCGAGAGTCTCAGTGGAAACCTTTACAGAGATAAGTAATGTAAATAACCTTGATCTGAGAAAATCAGACGTAAGCATTTTGTAAGTAAAAGTAATATGATGACTCATGAATATGTTGGAAGAAGCAAGAAAAATGCAGTAATTATATTCTGATACAACGCTGACCAAATTGTTTCTGTATTCCACCAAGGCCTGTCAAATGCATAAGCTCTTTGTTTTTTGGGTTTTTTTTAGAGAGGTGTCATCCAACTGATACGCACAGTAATGTTGAACCCATTTGCTGTTTTTGCAATGAAGGCAAAATGGATATCAGTGATTCACATTCTTGGCATTTTACAAGGCCACCCTTGTAAATCTGAATACAATGCTCTATGGCTCTGGCATCTTGAGGTTGGCTTTGTCGCAATACATCCGTATTAGAGCTACGAGGGAAATCCAGCAGCTGAAAACGCAGCAGCATATATACATTGGGCTGTTTCTGGAGGCAGTCATACCTGTGCCCCCATCTTCTGTACTTTGATCTCGTCAGAAGCTCAGCTGAGGCACTGAATTCAGCACATACCCAGACATCCCAGCTTTGGTCTCCAAGTACATGACAGTCCCAGTACGAGGGTATGTGACAGCAGATTCCAGCAGGCAACAGTTTGAACTTTAACCTGCTTGGACAAGGTGGTTCTCGTTACTTCGGAGGCCATCACAGTACAGGGCTCAGCTGGAAGACGCTTACCAGGAGCCCTTGATTTAAATAGCAGGGTGAGAACCAGTTCAATGACCTTCTTCAGCTCTAGACTTTTGGATGTGCTAAATATGTTGATGCTTGTGCATCTTTCAGTGACAATCCTTCCTCAGGTTCTTGTCAAGCTGAGAAGGGCGAGTGTGCAGCAGGTTGTAGGGTACGTTCACTCCCGGCTGGTGCACCACTCGTTTTAATGACTCGTTAGGGACCAAGAAGCCGCCGGAGCTGATCGCAGGACCGGGACCGTTATTTGGGCTGGCGGGGGACAACTTCAGCTGAGGGCACCTGTGAGATTTCATTTGTCTTTTAGTAACTGGGGCTTTCAGAATGAGGAGTTTGTGTAAACTCTGTGATGTCATACATCTCGTACAACAAAAGCTGATTTAGATGGCTTTTAAAATACCGTTGTTACGGGAGGGGAAACAAAAACAACCCCCAAAACCCCAAACGCTGGTCTTTTCCAGTAATTTTGGCCTCTCTCGCGGCTCGTAGGGAAGCCCTCAGGGCGCCCGCCCTGCCGC
>NW_008795017.1:7529898-7536503 GCF_000699145.1 Aptenodytes forsteri
CAGCCCGAGCCGGCAGGTAGCTCGTCCTCCCCTCGCCTCCCGCTTCACCTCCGCCCGGGCGGGAGGGGAGGGCGGCCCGTCGGGCAAGGGCGGGGCGGGGGAGGCTGCGCTGCGCTGCGCTGCTGGCACAGCCCGCCCGGCTTCTGGGTGGCGTCTGTGTCTACAGTGCGGCTTCTGGCTAAACGTGGGTAGCAGCTTCTGTTTATCTTCCGGTGGACGTCTTGTAGCGGGCGGAATGCCGCGGTGGTAAGTGCAGCGGTGGCCCTGCCCTCCAGGCACCGCGGTGGATGTGCCTGTGCAATGAGAGTATTTCTGTAGGTGCTTGGAGAGCGTTGCTTGTACCACGTCCGTTTTAAGGGCCGTTACGCGTGTGTCTCCACTGCAGTTTGATCTAGGATCAAGAATGAGTGGTGCATGCTGTAATATTTTTTGCATAATAGCTCGGGATGGTGTCAGTTAACAGACTAGCGTTGCTAATAAGTGATAACTGTCGTCTTTAGAAGCAGTCGTTTCAAATAAAATTTGATCTTATATATAGTTGAACTTTTTTTTTTTTTTTGGAAGGGGCACACGGTCCTCCAGCTGTAAGACAGGAAAATGGTAGCCAGAGAGAGGAATCAGAAATAAACCTCTTGTGTTGCAATACATGCAAAAGGCCATATGAACAGTCTACAAGTGAAGAACATATTGTAAAGCGTGTAAAACATGATGAAGTATACTCAGTGCCAACAGTCAGTGAAGATAAATTTTCATATATGGGTGAGGTCTTTCATTATTCCTGTAATTCTTTTCAGTTCTTTGCACTCTTTCATAAGTAACAAGTGTAATTATTAGAAAGCTTTTGGGGAGGTTTGTGCGTGGCAGCATCAGGCCTAGCGTAACATTGTTTCTCTTTAAAATGGAAATGTGAGCATTTCCATGTAATGATATATTTGTTCACATTGTCTTTCAGTGTAATTTTAATTGGCTTTAACTGGTATCAACATCTAGCGTAATCTGATCGTTGTAGGTGTGATTTTGTGTGTGTCTGGATTACAGACTATATTTAAATATACAGATACATCTGGGAAGTTTTAAGTTGACTGAAGAAGATGGGAACTGTAGTGAGAATATGGAACTTGGGGCTGACTAATCTGACACCAGTTGAGGGTGTGAAGCTGCAGTGGGACTTCTGGTGTTTCGCATTACAAATTTACATGGCTTCTGTAGTTAACTTTTTGAAGGGCTCTCTGGGGAGGGAAGTTTTGGGGATTAATCTGCTGGCAGACATTTCTTTTTGCTTAAAGAGTACGTCCTTGAAGGAGTGCTTTAACTTCTGCTTTTGGTAATTCTTTTGTAGGTGACTTTGCAGTCGTTTATACAGATGGTTGTTGCTCAGGTAATGGACGTAATAGGGCACGTGCTGGAATAGGTGTCTACTGGGGACCAGGCCACCCTTTGTAAGTATCTGGATTGATTCTTTTTTTTAAATATATTACTGTTTGTTTTGTGTGTGATTTACAATACCAGCCTCCTTTTGAATATGTAACCCTGCTGTAAAGACTCATAATAACAGTGCTATGAGACTAGTGAGTTACTGAGGGGAAAAGAGAAATCCGTTTCTCTGGGAGGTAAGAATGTGGGGAAAATCAACTGGAAATAATACTTTTAGGGGCTGAAGCTATAATTCAAGTGATGCAGAAAGTTTTAAAATAGGTGTAGGTGTGCACAGAAGACAACAAATATAGTTGCATATTGATGGCAGGTCCAAATATGCAGGTTGCACTGTGCAGGTGGAAGTTAGAGCTAGAATATCTATTCATCCTCCTTTATAAAAAGAAAAGCAGCTCTCGTATTTATTTTTCTAATGTGTAGTCATTATACACCATTCTGAATATTTGGGGTAACTAATCCACTACTCATTCCTTGGACACAGAAACACCAGTGAAAGACTTCCTGGACGGCAGACTAATCAAAGAGCAGAAATACATGTAAGTAGTAAATGTCCTAAAATGCTTCTGCATGTTAGACTGCAGTAGCATGCTTATGACTATTTCAACTCTGGCCTTCAGAAACCAGTTATGGAGCTGTGAGGGAAGTACACAAAATGTCAGGAGTTATGACTTGAAACAGATCATTCTCTTCAAGTTTCATTGATCTTTATTGGTTTTGAACAAGGTAATTCACCTTGAGAATTCCCAATTATCATCAGGCCAAGCACAACTATTTAAAACAGCCTTGCATTAGGAAAGCCTGGTTCTCAAATCTGTATAGTATCCTTTGCATTTTTAATGTGCGTGTCTCAGACCTTGGGGTTAGGGCTGCTGAGCAGCGGTTAAGAGGAGAATCGGCTTCTTATTGTGATGGGATCAGAGTGTCATATTCCTTAGATAAATATAACAAACAATTCTAGGCACTCAGGAGTAACTTCTGTTATTTCTGAAGTAAACTTCTGTTGGCAACAGCAGATTTAGTCTCCCCTTCTCACCTCATCTTAATTCTGGTACTGCTGCTCTCCTGCACCGTGTGTTTGGAGATGAACTGAAATGAGAAATTGATCTGCTTAAAAACTACAGGAAGTTCATTTTAGTGAGGGACAAGCAGAGATAATGGTGGTGTGCCAAGGGTCAAATTTGTCACTAAAGAGCTTTTCAGCCCTACATCCAGACCCAGTCACTTCTCCCTTTTACTATATTTCATAGCACCAGAAAAACCCAAACAACCTTTTAGGGGTTCCAGACTGTTGGAACTGGTATGAATCCTTCCTCCTTAAAGTTACGAAGAAAATGCCTAAAACTTGGCGTGCAGTTGATGGAGGCTTTGATAGTTAGAAAATTGGGCAGAGAGCTACTCCTCTAGTACAGAGTTGAACTTCAGAATGTTTTGGGTTTTTTTTTTGCCATGAAACTTAATGAATCAGGCAAACAGGGAGACACTTAAGTGGTCGTCTGCATGCACAGTGTTGGGAACCTCTTGCTCTAAAGCATGTTGATACTCATTGATGGAGAGATTACAGTAATATTCTTTGTAATTCTGTGTTAGCATCAGGTACTTTGCTGGTATTTTAATTGCATGTGTTCAAATCCTGTTCTGAACTGTGATTCTATTGAAATGTTCTTAAGGCAGCCTGCAAAGCAATAGAGCAAGCAAAGAGTCAAAACATCAAGAAACTAATTATCTACACTGATAGCAAGTTCACTATTAATGGTAAGTTAACAATTGTAGTTTTCCTGATTCTTCAAGACATGCTGCATGCTATTTCATTACAGAAGGCCCACAGAACATACTGAGTCCTGGGGAGAGGGATATGCATAACTTATTTCAATACTCATGACTGCCTGGGGGAAAAGCTTCAGAATATTACAGGGATCACCTGCTAACTGCATGAAATACAAGTAGAGACAAAATGCCTGTTACAGTAAAGGCTGACAGAAGTAACTACAGGATTTTTGTCTTATGGTATTCAGTATGACACAAAGTCTAGAAAAACTGTTGTTCATGTATAGTCTGTTAAGGACGTACTCGGGAAAGCACTAGGAAGTTGGTGTAGTAACCCTGTAGTTTTTTTGTTTGTTGGATTGGAGAGGCTGTCTTAATACACATATGTGAAGTACATTAAAGTTTCCTTGCTTTTTACATGTAGACTACACTTCCAAGCTTTCAGGCTACACTAGAAGACTAGCCAGGGATGATATGTGCTCAGAGTATGTATTTAAAGTTTCACCTTCATTCAAAGATTTGGAAAAACTAATTTTATTCCCTATAAATACCGTATGAAGCAGCCAGTAAGACTTAATTTCTGAATAAAGCTTCTTCCTCTTTCCCCGAGATCTTCAGATCTTACTCCTGTGGTGATTTGGAACTGCATAAGTATTTTTTCTTTATATTTCACATTTTTACAAAGGGAGTACATGTGTTTGCCGTTTCCAGATCACTTTAGAGTTGGTTTGTTTTGTTGGGTTTTTTTTAATAACATTAAACAAAATCTTACTGCAACTTTTTGATTGAAAATTAAATGTTGCACTTTCACACTTTGGTTTTTTTCGGAGGGAAGAGGGAATGCGAGTATCTTGTTCTTAGCATAACTTCCTATACTTGAGTGCTAACACTGAAAGTAATTATCTGTTTCATTGCTTGTGGATATATATTTATAAAGCAAATAAATGTTTTTTATGTGAAAAATCTGTATATCTTTTCCTCCAAATAAGTAATTCTGCTTTCCAGAAGCCCCCCATGATTTCTGAAAGTGGAGGAGTATGAGAGAAGAGCATAATTTTTTTCCTTTTTCAGGTGGCTCATGTTTAGAAGTAAAGCAAAACTTACCTTGAAAAACTCTGATGTCACCTTGAGTAGCAATACCCTAGAAAGGACAGAAAGCTACTGAGTTGGAACAAGTGACTGCTAGTCAAGGAAGAAGTTGCTGGAGCTGTCACTTGCTGCTTGTTTCAAATTCTGTTAGCTTGCATGTGCATGAAAGAGGTTCTGTCCAGAAGTGAAAAGTGTCGAGGACTTGTGCTCTGTCCTCCTGATTCTAGTTTGTAAATGTTAAGAAAAAACTTAAAGGAATTTTCCATTGCTTCTCCCTAGGGATCATCTTGTAAATCTCATTTGAGTAGCTTATTTTCTCCAAAAGATTTAGGTATAGCATTTCCTATAGGAGCAGAACGTGTGTGTGGTGGTTTCCACACACACCCCCCCTTGGTGGTGGTGGTTTTTTTTAGTCTCTGCTAGAAGCATTCTGGAAAAGGGAAGAGTAAAAGGAAGAGTCTCTACTCTTCGGGACTGGGTGTTGCATGCTGATCAATAGAATCCAAGTGCATCATTTGTTGCAGGAAGCAAGTTCAAAGCATTAAGGAGCAATGAAACATCTTTGCAATTCTTTGTTTTGTGGGAGAAAAGTCTATACCATCTTGTCTGTGAAACTGGTGTTACGAAGGAGGAAAGTTGCTGTGTCAGGTGAAATTCCTGTTAAACTTTGGTGTGAGACTTAAGTATGAGGGAGGAAAAGACGAATCTTTAGGTGTGATGTCTTGGTGTCTTTGTTTTTGCTTGCAGTTTGCTCTTGCGTTTTGGGTCACTGTGGTGCAGGTTCCACTCTTTTTTAATCAAAGCTATTTTGTAAATGTGTCTAGGAGTTATTTTTTAAAATGCCAGAGAAGGAGGATTGTGGTTAAGTACAAATGGATGTGGTTTGTTTTTTAGGAGGTTTGGTGTGCAAGATTGGTGATTCTCTATTTGGTTCAGGTCTGTTTGTCGTGAGAGCAGTAAGGGTGTCTTACACTGTCAAGACTAGTGAAGATATTTAAAAAAAAAAAATCCTTATTTAAGGAGTAATATAGTAAATTTTCTGGCCAGCAAGGGATGGCCAGAGTGTTAAATCTTGTTCTGTAGAAATCTGCTTATGTGGCTATTCTCTGAAGGATTCTGTTTAGCATGCAGAAGCCATAAGACAGGTGGCCATCTGTTTTTCCTCTATGCAAATATCTGTTCGGGAAAACATGGTAGGGTAATTGAAGTAATAATGGAAAAATAACAGTCCTGAAAGACAGTAGTGGAGAACCAAACAAGAATATCTTCCATCTCCGGTGTCTTTGCCTGAGACTTTGTACAGAGTTAACGTCTTGTTAAAAGGCTGTTTGCTCCGTCTTGATCCTTGCTGGCTTCTTTAATAGCATTTTTATGGTAATGTTCCATTTGCATAGGTATTACCAGCTGGGTTGACAACTGGAAAACAAATGGCTGGAGAACAAGTTCAGGAGGAAGTGTAATAAATAAAGAAGATTTTGAAAGACTTGATAATCTATCAAAAGGCATAGAGATTCAGTGGGTAAGCACCTCATTTCTTAATGACATCTTAAACACGCTTCTTGTAAAAACTTGCAAGTATGACCATAACTAGGAATTTTATAGAGCATAATATTGTACATCCATAAGTAAAACCATAAATACAGAAAAGCTGCTTGTTTTATTTAAAGCAAATAAGCAACATAACCTAGGCTCTTGGAACCAGTATTTCATTTATTAAAATGCATATTTATATTTGTTTTCTATCTCTTGTTACTACTTAGAAAAAGCCTGCAATAATTATTTTTAGTTTGTTAGTACTGTTAGTAGATGACATTTCTGTTCCTGGAAATCTAAGCTTAAAACATAACTGTCTTTTTAAGTCATAGCTGAATTTCTGGATTTGCTTTTCAGAACTCTTAAGATGCTCGTTCGTTGGTGTAACTCAATCACATGAGTGTCTTTAAGCTGGGAAAACTGAGAGTATAACCCCAAATAAACTAAATCTAGTTTTCTGTACCTTAACTGTGTTTTTTCTGAGAAAACTGGGCACAGAAAGGTCTTTACCCATTTTTAAGTTTTAAATTGTTTCACTCGCCAGTAAAGAAGTAAAACAACTTCTATATAGGTATTCCTGGTAAAATGTATTTTTCTGTAACCTCTAATATCAACACTAAACATTGTAGGGGATATATTCCCTCCCCTCCTTCTAAATTTTACTCTAATTGTGGTATAAGACTACTGATTCTAGAAATAAATCTCTGTACCATTGACTTCATGGCTGCTAATGGCATATTTATTGGGCTTCTGTCTTTGCACTGTAGAAGACAGGATGATGTAGA
>NW_008795017.1:7537509-7541956 GCF_000699145.1 Aptenodytes forsteri
ACATGGTTTAGTGGGCATGGTGGTGTTGGGTTGATGGTTGGACTCGATGATCTTAGAGGTCTTTTCTTAATGATTCTATGATTCATTTTGTTCTGTGTTTCAGAGTTGGTGACTCCAATTTAAAGGCTGACTAGATTTTATATAGCTACTCCTATTGTCTATTGAGGAGAAGAAAGTGTAAAAATTTAAAACTAAGACCAAAGTTCAGCTGTCCTTAGAGTATTTTACGTAATAAAAAAAATATGTTGCTTTATGCACACTTCTTACACCTGAATCTCTTAAACTTGGGAAGATTTTTATTTCAGGAGGAGCAATGTATGCATACACTTTATTATGGTAATCTGCCTGCTGAGGTGTGGAGTCCTCCACGGGCTGCGCGTGGATATCTGCTCCACCGTTAACTTCCATGGGCTGCAGGGGGACGACCTGCCTCACCATGGTCTTCACCACAAGCTGCAGGGGAATCTCTGCTCTGGTGCCTGGAGCACCTCCTCCCCCTCCTTCTTCACTGACCTTGGTGTCTGCAGGGCTGTTCCTCTCACATATTCTCACTCCTCTCTCCAGCTGCTGTGCAGCATTTTTACACTTTCTTAAATGTGTTACCACAGAGGAGACACTGGTTTTGCTGATGGGCTCAGCTGTGTCCTGCAGTGGGTCCATTTTGGAGCCAGCTGGAACTGGCTCTCTCCGATGCGGGGGCCGCCCCTGGTGTCTTCTCACAGAGGCCACCCCTGCAACCCCCCACCTGGTACCAAAACCTTGCCATGTAAACCCAATGCCATCTCGCACACACCTCATGCTTGTCCCCTCTCAGATCTTGTCAAATAGCAAGCTTGATTTTCTTCCTCTCCTTCTTCCCCCACGCTCCTCCACCCTTACTTGTGACAAGGATGGGCTTAGGGTTGAAAGTGTTTTCAGTTCCTAATTGAAGGATGGACAGTTAAGACATCTGAAAATTGAGAGATTCTTTTCATACCCTATTCTTGTGTCCTAAGTGAGTGCTGTAACCACCAAGGCTGTTAGTGGCATAGAGGTCTCTGGCTTTCTGGAAAAAAGATTAACTTGGTTTAAGCACTGAATGCAGATAGTTTTTTCTCTCTTCTCTGAAAGTGGGAATTTTGAGTTGGAGCTGTTGACTGCATTTCTTAAAGGCTGGGTTAGGTGGTCCTTACCCAGTTCACTGCTTCCCATAAAGATGATTTTCACAATTTGCAAGACTTTCTTAGAGGAAGGGAGGCTATGAACATTCCTGGAAAGAACACATAAGGACTAAATGTGAGGAGAGGGCCTCTAAGGAGGTGCTACTGTACTATGAATGAAAGGGTGTTGCGTGATCAGATTTCATGTATGTACTTTTTTCTTGATTTCTTGCATATCTAACGCTCCTGTACTTTTGTCCTAACAGATGCATATTCCTGGTCATGCTGGCTTCCAAGGAAATGAAGAAGCTGATAGACTAGCAAGAGAAGGAGCTAGTAAACCGAAGTCCTGACGTACTGGGACTAGAGACTGTTGCAGTGGGAGGAAAAGGACCAACACCACAGTGACAACTTGAACTGCTGTAGTTGTTTCGGAGTTGAACTTTGAACTGTACTTCCTTCTGGCCTGAAGTGTTAAACATATACCAACTTCTGGGGAGAAAAAACCCACGTTTTCTTCTATAGTGTTTGTTTCACAATCGAGTCAATATTTAGTTGATGATACAGAGTGTTTGGTTTTTCTCCATCTTACTGAAGGGCCGTGGTCAGTGTTTTTAGCTGTCTTGTAGACTTCTGAATTCACTGTAAAGACAGACTTCTGAAGAAGTAATAATAAATCTTTATCCTAAGTGTTCTGTATTTTCCTCTTAGTGAAATAAATTAATTTTTTGTACAGAGGTATATATTAACAGCCCAAAACAGTTGGGGGTGGGGGGGCTTTGGGGTTGGTTGGTTTGGTAAGAGGTCAGTGATCTAACATGGAGATGTCCATTAATATGCTTTGGCGTTCTGGTACTAGCAATAACCGCTCCACAGATGGGCTTGTAGCGCTCACCTGTGCCTCACAGTATCATCGGTTAAAGCATCTGTAGATTTCTTTATAATGTTACTTACTTTGCAAGGTAGCATGAACAAACTAAAAAGCCAGGTCACAAGAAAACTTGAGCAATGAATTGTTACTGTTCTCCTCTCTCTAGCTGCTTAATGTCCAAGCTCTTTGTTTCTGGCTTCCTGTTTCCATTAAGTAATTTTTTGTGCATACTGCTTCTCATTAGCGTTGTTAGTTCCTCTTCAGTGCTGTCCCAACAGTAATAATTGGCCTTTTTATCTGAAATGGAACTAGAAGATGATCAGCTTCTCCAGATCTTCCGGATGTCAAGTGTTTGACTTCATTTTTTTTTTTTCCAGTCGATGAGATTAATGGAATGGCTAATGTGCACTTGAATTAGAGCAATTACCAGTAATCAACATAGTTTTATTTTCTATGCATCTATCTGGGAAGAGCAAACAGGTTTGGCATGTTATCTTTGTCAACTTCTTTGTAAGGTACCTTCATACCATTGAATAGTAGGGCTTAAGCTAGAAGCCACTGAATTTTTTTTTTTGTATTTGTAAATTGCTACACAGAATGGTAGAGCTGCTGAAGCTTTATTTCTTAATAGTTCTCATGCACTGCAGTATCTTCATTGAAGCAAAGTATGGGTTCTTATGTATTTTATTTAGAATCACATGAATTGTGATAGAATGAGGAAACTGGCTACCTAGTAGTTAATAGATGAGTAAGGTTTTTCTAATTTGTTTTCTCTCATCCAAAACTGCACAGTAAAGCTCATCTAGGGGTAAGGTAGTGCACTGATTAGATTTTCTCCTCTCCTTTTGTATATGTGCACATCTTCTTTTGTATATGTTATCCATCTGTTCGTTTATTTTAGAAGTTTGGCTTGAAGGAAAACACCCCATCATCCCTGATCAGATCTCTAGTTGAGGCAGAACGGTGTGACAAACAATGTACTGAAGAGGTGGCATCTAATAATCTGCCTATCATACATCTCCAGTTAAACATGTAGATCCTATTTATTGTATGGAAATCTGTATTTTTTTGAAGGAGCAGCTTTGGAAAAGAAGTGTAGATAATGGTGAGTAAATCATAACATCAGTGTAATACTGAATTTAAGCAACTTTACTACCTGAATCTAATAGGTAAATTATAATAGGAAATCTAATAGGAAGGAGTTTTATGTTAGTTTGATACCAATGTTTATCATTCTTACTCTGGAAATTCAGGACGAAAGCTGAGAGGAAAGTTACAAGATTAAGGCTGATGAAAGGATGGAAAGCAAATAATACTTCTCAACAGGACTTAACAGGGGCTGGAGGACCCACAGAGGATGTTGGCTGTTCAAGTCATTCTCTTCAGGGAACTGGAACTTCAGGAGAGTGTTGGCATTTAGCAGCCATGACATTCAGTGGATAGGCACTGAACTTCTGGATGGATTTGGATGCGCTTCTAAAAATGCGGACAGTGCCAGCATTGCGCCAGCTTGCATGTTATGGGACTTGCAATTAAATTTTATCCAGAATCGAGAACCAGTAGTGCTTATACATTGAATACTATACTTAAAGGGATCTGGTAACATTTCTAAGAGTCTGAGAAATAGTGGTTAAGACAACATTTTGATAAGTATAAAACTTTTTTAGGAAGAAAAATGTTTAAGGAGGGATCGTTTCTTTTTCAGTTGTTTCTCCATCCTTACATTGTGCTTAGCTGGCTGCTGGTTTATTTACTGTATAGAATCATGGAACTGTATAGAATTGCAGAACCATGGAGGCTGGAGGGGACCGCTGGAGTGCATCTTGTCCACCCCAGCACAAGCAGGTCACCCAGAGCAGGTTGCTCAGGATGTGAGTATCTCCGTGGATGGAGACAACACAAGCTTTCTGGGCAGCATGTCTTGCCACACTTTCTTTTTTTACCCTAATTTATTTTTTATTTCTCCATATTGTGGGGTTGCAATGTGGGTTGGTCTTTGAGGCTGAGACTTACTGGTAAATTCCGTTCGACCATTACTGCCAGGGCAGGCTAGATGTAAACAAAATTGCTGTTGAAGTTAGGTGTGATGTGTGCTGTAACCAGCACGTTACCCAAGAGGGCTTGTGCGGGTGAGAAGTCCCTTACCCTAGCAGATGTGTTTCAGGGAGAGCTCTCATCACCTGTGCCGTTGAGCCTAAAGCTATACACTAAAATAACAGCTGTGTCTGCTACACAATACACCCTGTTCAGCGTATTTTGAGTTGCAAATGGCGCCCCTTTAAGGCTCTCCCCATAGGCTGGCTGGCTGTGCGGGGCCGATCCCGATCCCTGCCCCGGCCCCTGCAGCCCCGCCGGGGCGGGCCCAGCCCGGCGGAGCGGAGCGCCCGGCGGCGGGATGGTGGAGGCCTGGTACATGGACGAGTCCCAGGAGGACCAG
>NW_008795017.1:7542242-7558155 GCF_000699145.1 Aptenodytes forsteri
CGCGCCGCCGGCGGGCGCAGCGGAGCGGGGGAGGGGGGGGGGCGGCAGGAGGGGCCCAGGCGGTGTCTGTGCGGGGGTGGGCTGGGTGCAGGTAAATCTAAGGAAGCTGGCACACCTTGTGTACCTCTGGCAGCAAACTTAGCTGCTCCTGGAGCGACCTGCCCCTCCACCGACACTCGTGACAACTCAGGTTTTTCCACGTTAGTGTCCTGAATTATGTCTTAAGCAATTGTGTCTGAATACATTTTTTTTTTTTTTCCCTGACTAATTTTTAGTTGGATGCTGATAACTATGAGACTGATCCATGTCTGAAAGAGATTCGAAGAGCAGAAAATTATTCTTGGATGGATATAGTAACCATACATAAAGACAAGCTTCCAAATTATGAGGAAAAGGTATGCGAGTCTTTGATTTGAATGAGGATCTGCATGCTGAAGTCTACCGCTAGAGTGTGCAGTTGGCTTCTCAACACCTGCACACCCTGAGCAGGGGCACAAAGATGAGATTTCCACGTGTAAAATACATCCCGTACTGAAGTCTGTAACATTAAAAAAGTAGTTTTGAGACTATTTTAAAAATAGCAGTGGCCTTTTGCTTCTGTAGATTGCCTTCAAAGGTTTTAAGGATAGCTTCCATCACTGTGTCATTACAAAACTAAGATTCCTACCAGCAGAGCCCTGCCGATGCTGACTTGTCCTCGGAGAGCCTCCCCAGGATGAAGGCAGGCGGTTGCCAGCTGGGCGTGGGCTTTGAAGGCTGGAACATCCTAATGGCTGCTTGCAAAATACATCTTTTCAAAGTGAACGTTCACCTCGTGGAATCAGAGGGACACATTTCCCGTACAAGAAGATTTTTTTTTTTTTTTTTTTTTACCTTGGGAAGCTGGTACCATGGCGATTTCATAACAGCTGAATACAAATGGTGCCAGGCTCTCAGATGAGCCTCCTAGAAGGAGCTTTCTTCTCCCAGCCTCCAGGTGCTGGCATACTGCTCTGACCTGAGGGCAGCAACCCAGTGGCACTTCCGTGTTTTCATTAAACTTCCATTTACCAATTTATTTTAAGCCCATTGTGTTATACTGGTTTTAAATTGATGGGAAGGTAAATTAGGTAGTAACTCAGGTTGCCTGGGTGAGCTCTACCTGACACAAAGATGGGCCGTTATTGACAGGGTATACAGACTTTTGCTCATCTTGCCGTGCTGGATCGGTACTGGCTCAGGGACACCTGTACTAGTATGGCTAAATAGCATCCAGGCCTGAGCAGGTGATAGTACCAGGCATTGCACTGCTCTCTGTGCACTAACCTGCTCAGGTCTATATTAATTGAACCTTTAAAGCATGTTTTGTTCTGTGCTGTGAAATATACAAAGAATTCACCATTCTGGAGAAAAAGAGAATGTTGCTGCTGCTGCCTGGGAGGAGAGAGCCTGGAGCTGGGGCTCACTGTGTGGGGGCAGGCGTGACATGCTGTTTACATCAGACTGCTGTAGATGAGCCATGTTTGGCAATAACTGCATTTCCACATAGAGTTGTAGTAGCTGTGGGGCTAATTCAACCTTACACCAGTGTAAAAGAGGGGGGATAATCTGTAGCTCTGTTTTATTTTTGCATGTGGGGAAAAAAAAGGCACAAAATGATCAAACTGAACAACTGCAAGGACCAAATCCTGCTGTGGGAAGCTTTACCCGCCTCTCTCTCAAACGCGTGTAAGCATTACTGTTATTCAGAGACTGGTTATGTGCAGCTATAGCTGCTGTTTCTTGTCAGAGAAATTCCAAAGGAAATGTAACAGCCTACTTAGAAGTGTCCTGAGGCAGGGTCTGGCTGGCTGGATTGGCCATTTTAACCATGTTGGTCTCATCTGTTTAGTTAAATCACTGCGCAGTTACCTTTTGAAAGCCTTTGTCTGCTTTGCCACGTGTTTCTACCAGATTTCTTTGCAGTTTTTCTGTGTTAAGTAGTTTTAAGAGATACTTGCTGTTCCTAGATAAAAACATTTTATGAAGAACATTTACATCTAGACGATGAAATTCGCTACATCTTAGATGGATCTGGCTATTTTGATGTTCGAGACAAGGATGACAAATGGATCCGGATTTCCATGGAAAAAGGAGACATGATAACCCTCCCTGCTGGCATATATCACCGATTTACACTGGATGAGAACGTATGTTGTTATAGATTACCGTAAATTTTGATGACAAATCCATGCGAGTATATATCACGTTAGTAACTACATGCCCTGAGACTTGCAGTTCATTAGCAAAACGTATTAAATATGAAGTAGGAATATGAAAAATACTAAATAATTCACAGCATCTGAACCTTTCATCTCCAGGTCACAAATCCTGCAAGTCATTGCCACATGATATCTGTAGCATATCTTACGTGACAGCGGCGTGAGAGCCAAGCCCTGCAGCTGTCCCTCCCACAATTGCCCTTGCTGTCGGTTGAGGTGGAGATGTTGTAGATGGATCCTTCTGTGTTGCCTTGTTGTGTATCTTCATGGGGATAGACAGAGCATATCTGTGTCGAGCTGTGGCATTTTTCATGAGTGCTAAATTCACTTTCAGGGAAAGATG
Source organism: Aptenodytes forsteri (assembly GCF_000699145.1). Lineage (NCBI taxonomy): Eukaryota > Metazoa > Chordata > Aves > Sphenisciformes > Spheniscidae > Aptenodytes > Aptenodytes forsteri. The sequence goes on from NW_008795017.1 coordinate 7,544,826, forward strand.
GATTTAAGGGTCCAGAGCCACTAGTTGCAGCTAGCATGTGCTAGACTGGATGCTGACTTCACAGGAGGTGACCTGCTTTCGGAGCGTAGTTTTGGCAATGGGATTGTGAGATTGGCACATGTAGTCCTATCTGTGTGCATTTCCTTGTGGACTTTTATAAATATGTTTGTAATCTCAGCATTACCCCTGGAAAATGGGGAAATGTGTGCTGTCTCCTGTGTGGCAAAATCCCATCTCTGGCGCGGTCATGAGAATGGTCTACTTTTGAATCAGCTGTCCAGATAGCAGTTGTCATATATGTAAAAAAGGGATATGCTGCTATGGTGAAAAACCCGACTTTTCATGTCTGCATTTTGAGATCCATCAGCTACAATTGCTAGTTTAAGGCTTTTTCTTTACATAGACAAAATGTCAGGGGTTATGGGTTGAATCTGCAAGAAGTCTTAAATGTTTGTCCACTTCAGGAACTTTAGTCCGGAAGTGCCATCTTCGCAGTAAATTCTTTAGGTACTACCAGAACCTTGCATTTTGCGGCGAAGTTCTTTAGGTACCTAACTTTATTCTTGATGTTGCTGAGCACCTGGGTGCAAGATAAGCACTTAGCAGTGTTTACAAAATAGGTAGGGTCTAAACCTGTAGCATAGTGGACAGAAGAGGAGAGGAGAGTTCCCCATAACTCAGTGGTTGGAGCACTTCTGCAGGACATAAAACCTGATTTTCTGCTGCTACAGCTGGACTTTTGCACTTGGCATTCTTTTGGTTAGCTGGTGGCAGGGGCTGTTGCTTTTTCTTTTGGAATCTCAAGACTTTTCGCTTCCTGTAGCATTATGTTTTGGGTAGTTTATGCACTCCCCATTCAGCTTTATGGCCCTCACTTTGAAACTTCTGGTGTTCCTCAGGCATTGTGTAGCCATCTTGGGTATTCTGATTGCTCTTGTTTAACTAAGCAAGTAGGAATTAGATGCTGCATTGCTCAGTATTGTGGATCCCGTGCAAAATGATTTGCATAAGACAGGATTTTTTTGGTTTCATTGAAATGAAGAGAAGTACTGTCTCTGCCTGACTTGGAGGTGCTGGTTATGACACAATAAATACATCACTGTGTAGGTGCAAAATCTCCCACTGCAGCAGCTGGGAGCAGGAACAGCAGCATAGTGGCACAATTTCCTAGAACGCCTGAAGCTTTCAGTCCATCTTGAAATAGTTTCAAAAATTGCTGCAGAAGTGCAAATGAAACAATTAACTTCAGAATTAAGATCCCACAGAAAGAAGCCCTTGAATTACTTGTGACTTCTTGTTCTTTGACAGAATTACGTGAAGGCAATGAGGCTATTCGTTGGAGAACCCGTCTGGACAGCATACAACAGGCCGGCTGATGATTTTCCTGCTCGGAAACAGTATATGAAGTTTTTGGCTGAGGAAGCACAGTAATGGTGCCTGAGACCTGACAGGTGGAACAGCCTGAAGACCTGTCAGAATAAATGTGACTGGTGGCTTTTCACTGATTAGACTACTTCTATTTACATAGAATCATTGAGGTTGGAAAAGACCTCTAAGATCATCGAGTCCACCCGTCGCCCCAACACCACCATGCCCACTAAACCATGTCCCTAAGTGCCTCATCTACACGTCTTTTAAATACCTCCAGGGATGGGGACTCCACCCCTTCCCTGGGCAGCCTCTTCTGATGTTTAACCTCTCTTTCAGTAAAGAAATCTTTCCTCACATCCAATCTAAACCTCCCCTGATGCAACTGGAGGCCATTTCCTCTTGTCCTATCGCTAGTTACTTGGGAGAAGAGACCAACACCCACCTCACTACAACCTCCTTTCCGGTAGTTGTAGAGAGCGATGAGGTCTCCCCTCAGCCTCCTCTTCTCCAGGCTAAACAACCCCAGTTCCCTCAGCCGCTCCTCATAGGACTTGTTCTCCAGACCCTTCACCAGCTTTGTTGCCCTTCTCTGGACACGCTCCAGCACCTCAACGTCCTTCTTGTAGTGAGGGGCCCAAAACTGAACACAGTATTCGAGGTGCGGCCTCACCAGTGCCGAGTACAGGGGCACGATCACTTCCCTGCTCCTGCTGGCCACACTATTTCTGGTACAGGCCAGGATGCCATTGGCCTTCTTGGCCGCCTGGGCACACTGCCGGCTCATGTTCAGCCGACTGTCAACCAGCACCTCCAGGTCCTTTTCCTCCAGGCAGCTTTCCAGCCACTCTTCCCCAAGCCTGTAGCGCTGCATGGGGTTGTTGTGGCCCAAGTGCAGGACCCGGCACTTGGCCTTGTTGAATCTCATACAGTTGGCCTGGGCCCATCGATCCAGCCTGTCCAGGTCCCTCTGCAGAGCCTTCCTACCCTCGAGCAGATCAACACTCCCGCCCAACTTGGCGTCGTCTGCAAACTTACTGAGGGTGCACTCAATCCCCTCATCCAGATCATTGATAAAGATATTGAACAAGACTGGCCCCAGTACTGAGCCCTGGGGAACACCGCTCGTGACCGGCCGCCAACTGGATTGAACTCCATTCACCACAACTCTCTGGGCCCGGCCATCCAGCCAGTTTTTTACCCAGTGCAGAGTACACCTGTCTAAGCCGTGAGCCGCCAGCTTCTCTAGGAGAATGCTGTGGGAGACAGTGACAAAGGCCTTGCTGAAGTCCAGGGAGACCACATCCACAGCCTTTCCCTCATCCACTAGGCGGGTCACCTGGTCATAGAAGGAGATCAGGTTGGTCAAGCAGGACCTGCCTCTCATGAATCTGTGCTGGCTAGGCCTGATCCCCTGGTTGTCCCGCTCATGCCTTGTGAGTGCCCTCAAGATGAAAACATATACACTTAGAATCACAGAATCATAGAAAAATTTAGGTTGAAAGGTCATTTGGAGGTCATCTAGTCCAACCCCCTGGGACATACCAGGCCGACTGTAAAGCTAGACCAAGTTGCTCAAGACCTTGAGGTTTGGAAACCTCCAATGGTGGAGGTTCCACAGCGTGTCCCGGCACCAGTTCCAGCACTTAGCCGCTCTTGTAGGCAAGCATTTGTTTTCCATGGTCAACTCCCTGGTTGCAGCTTGTGATTGTTGTCTGTTGCCCTTTCATTGAATGCCTGAGAACAGCCTGACTGTCTTCTCTGCAGTCCCTTCTCTAGTAGGAAACTGTAGTTAGGTCTTCTCTCAGCCTTCTCCAGGATAGGCAAAACCCGTGCCCTTAGCTGGGCTGTCTGCACCGTGAGTTGTTAAGGAAGATGTTCAACACACTTTGCTCTAATTTTGACTACTGAGGAATGCCACTTGAATGCCACCTGACAGTTAGACTTGAACCACTGATTGTTTTGAGCCCGATGGTCCAGAAGCTTTTCATCCATATTGTAGTTCATATCCTCGGTCCAGCTACAAGGCTACTGCGGGACATGCTGTTGAAAGCCTTGCTGTGGTCAAGGTGAATGACATCCACTGTTTCCCCTCTGCCACGGAGCCAGTCATTGCCTCTTGGATGGTCAGGCAGAATGCACCCTTGGTAAATTGGTGTTGACTGGTTGTTCACTGTCACTTTGTATTTCATGTGCCTGGAACGGCTTCAGTAACGGCTTATTCTGTAATTTTCCTGGGGGCTGAGGTGAGGCTGACCAGCCTCTAGCCTCCCAGATCCTCTTTCTTGCCTTTTTGAAGGTGGCAGTATCATTTGCCTTTTTCCAGTCAAAAAGATTTCCCTGATCACTGTGACCTTTCAAAGATGCTAGCAGCCTTGCAGTGACTTTAGCCAGTTGCCTTTACAGTTGCTCAGGAATCCATTTTCTAACCTTTTTTCCCTTGATATTTCTGGCAGGTAGAATTGGGAGAGGTGGGCTACATTAATATTCATTCTGCTCTGAATCCATGCTAATGAACTACGTAGGATTCTGTTTTTAATTAAAGAAAATAAACCTTGCTTCATTCTTGTCTAAAAATGTTCATAAGATGAATTTGCATAATCAGCATTTTAGTATGCAGCTTCCCTAGTTCTGCCCTGGTACATAAAGCTGTGGTTTTCTCTCAGTAAAATGTAGCAATTCGCTCTTGTGAGTTACTAATAAAATTACTTTGACTTGGGTATGCTTTTTTTTTTTCTTGTGCTGACATTAAGGATACATTGAACAACAGTGTTAGTGTAATTGTTAATCAGCTTTTATTCCTTGTGCTGCTACTGACTTGTTCTGTAACACAGGGCAAATCATTAACTGTGTGCCTCAGTTTCTTTAGCTGTGAGATGGAGAAGAGTAGACTTAGACACGCTGGTCCAGTTTTCAATAAATGCCTTGCGGTTACACAGGACATGCAGCTCCTCGGCAATGGGCACAGCAGCATTTTGGTATGGATTTGCTCTTTACAATGACAAATTATGTCAGCTGGGCAGATGTACTGCTTGCTCCAGCTCTTAGTGGATAAGCAGGAGAGCACGGGCTCTGCATTGGTTGCAGCTTGTGTGCTGATTTCTGCTAGATACAGTGCAAACTCCTGTCTTGCAGTTTCCTGAATAAACACAACTGTAGAAAGAAGACCAAACTTGGGCTTACGCGAATTTTCCTGAGGTAGCAGATGGTAGATCTGAACTTTCCCGCTGTTCTTCCTTATGGGTGTGCGACACGGCCCTTCTTCAGCAGGCAACAACGTTTTCCTCATTTTGTAGCAGCATTACTTTTAAACATTTATTTCTTTAAAAGTGTTTCTGAAACCAAAGTTGCAATTTTGAAGTGCAACTGTACTAGCTTTTATCTTAGAAGTTGGAAAAGGTGGGTAAAAAAGGCACATGTTTCCTGCCCTAGGGTCTTGGGTTGCAAGCTGGATGAGATGCCAGTGGAGGCTTAATTTATGGGAAGGGGTGCAGGCACAACCCACACTTGCAAAATGCAACCCCGCCCAGCACTCCATTCGGCCTGTACCGGCTTTTGTGCAGTGGTTCCTCAGCGTGGCTGAAAAATCAGTGCTACTAGCAAATACAAAGTTTAACTACAGTCAGACACACATCAGGTAGGCTTGCGTGGAGGCTGTGCCGTGCTGTGCCGTGCGCCTCACCAGTTCAGGGATTTGTGTGCCACTTGCCTGGAAGCAGCACTCGAGTGTCCTCTTGTACAGCACACTGGGGCATCCTGGCCCCAGTATAAACTTTGGGGATTTTTTTAAAGTACAGCTACAGGAATAAATGACAGTTACTGCCTGCGGCAAGTTTTATTTCTTTGACTTATACGCCACAGAAAATTGTGTTTCCGAACGTAAAGTAAAATGACTGCTTTCTCCTGGTGCTGCTATCAGTCCCTGGTATCCAATCTAATTCATCCTCCTTCTGCTTTTGTTTTCTTTTTTTTTTAACAGAAACCAACATGAGACTGTTCATTCCTCCTATGGGCCTCTCCATTTTTCTCGCTCTCTCTGCAAAAGGAGAAGTGGAGGTAGGAACGTGGGCTCTCAGGAACCCCATTTACTGCACAGCCATCCCGTAACAGGCCGGAGGAGCGACTGGGAAGAGAGAGCAGGTAGCACACTCTCCTCGGGAGAGATTTGCAGTTTGGAGGCAGTGATGAGGGATGGACGGTAAAGCAGCTGCCCGCAGCGATTGCTTTTAACAGCTCACTGATGTAGGATGTGACCTGGGAAGCAGGACTGAACCACCTTGTTTTGTTGCCTCTCTGGAGGTATATATACATCTGGTACAGCTCCCATCTCCTGGCTGTCAAGAATAACACACGATCACACCACTGACGATCGTTCATCATTTTCATAGCACAATGCATTCTGCTGCTGAGAGGTGGCGGGAGCTGTGGGGGTCTTACTGTCAATGCTTTTGAGTCCGTGCCCTTTAGTGCTATAGATGTCTTTGAAAGGGTGAAAGCTTTGCTCTCCGAAAGTGTTTTTTGTCAGCCAGGAAAAAAGCAATTTGGGGCTGGTATAAAGATTCTACACCTGTGAAGAGATTACATAGAGATTACACTGGGAGGAAACAGCTGGGCAGAAAAAAATGTTAATATTAATAGAAAACACTCCAGAGAGCGGAGAGGAGGGAGGGAGAACACACCGTTTCTTCAGATGAAAAATGCAGTTTATTTTCATGGTGATTTTTTGTGTTTGTTTTTTTTCTTCTTTTTTTTTCCACATACCACATATCTAAAAGTGCAAAGTGAAATTGATTTTTGGTCCAAAAACATGAGTCTGTTTTACTGCAGCTAGTGGAAAATCTTGGTGCATTGATGTAGTATGAAAATTATGTAAGTGGTTCCAGCAACATCATGTTGGCAGCATTAACTCAGGCAAGGGGAATATTTCAACTCCTTGAGGATTAGAGTTTTAAAAAAAAAAGAAGTAGGAGAAATGGTATGGAATTGAGGGGTTTGAAGACAGCTTTTTTGGTACCTATGTATTATTTTCCACTTTAATCCAAACTTTTCCCAAGTGGCGTATACCTCAGTTTCTCATGACCAGCTTAAGAGAGCAGTGGCCTTGTTTTCTGGAAGTAAACTATAAAAAAAGCTGTGGATGGTCAGTGGGCTTTTTAATAAATTAGCTGGGCAACCAGATGGCTGCAAAATCTGTGATGCTGCCCTCCCTTGTTATGTGTCCTGGGGCAAGTACCTTTGGCTGGATATCTTAATGCAAAGACATTTCACAGCCGGTTAGTAGTTAACTAGTAACATCCACACCAGGCACTTAGGGGTGCCCACAAATGGGTGAAGGGAAATGCTGATGGTGAGGGGTGTCTCGCCCTGGGCTCCCGAGAGCAGGGGCTGCGCTGCTTCCTGGCAGCTGCAGGAGCCAGTAGCAGCTGCCTGTCCTGGTTGCTGAACTTGACAAGTATAAAATCTTCACACACTCAGAGCAGCAGCGCCTACTGGCAGAACAGGCACTCTCTTGCCTGGTTTCTGACTCCAGGATTTAGCCTGAACTAGGAACTTACGAGAAGGGATGGTTTCCTGACAAAGGCAATCATTCAATACAGCCGACAGACACCACTGCACATAAAGACTGAGGTGGCAGCTGAGCACTGCTTTGAAGAATATCCCCAGTAGCCAAATCATGGATTTAGGTATTTGGCCAGGCAGAGGCTGTGGACCTGACCTGTGCTATGCTCAAAAATTACATCACCTGTTTGGGAGTCTTCCCTGTGAAAATGATAGAAATTCTCAGGTTCCCTTCCCTCTCTCCAAAATAGGGTCACTGCCAGTTGTCTTCTATTTCCTGAAGCCAAATAAACATATCAACTCATTGGGGGATGAATTAGTGTTACAATTTAAATATTCCTGGCTGAAAGATCCAGATTTGATCTGATTTGCTGCACTCATTGTGACTTTACAGCTTGATTCCCAAAACATTTTGTGTGTTTGCAAAAATGTACTCTGCTATACCTGCAGTTTGAAAAACCTATTTTTTATGCGACTGAGTCACTAGCTGTCATTTTTTATTAATTGTATAAATACCCAGATAAGACAAGAAGCAAAATTTCAAAAACCAAAATGCTTGGGGAAAGATTCAGCAGTGAAAGGGCTCTGGATCTCATTCAGTGCTGGCTTCCCCCACTGCAGTTCTCTCTGGGATACCTGCGCTAATTTTGAAAAGTGTCCCTCTGTTTCATTGCCTTCTATGCTGCTTCTCAGGGTACTGATTAATAACTGTTGTGCCCATCAATGAGCCACATCAGCTGGTAGAGAATTGGGCTGGGTATGCTCTGTGCCCCTGTGGTGCTCCAGGATCGCCTTTGTTTGCGGACACATCCCTGAGCAGCCAAGCCGAGCTCTAGGCTGTGGTTTCCCCTGTGATCACAGGCATTTGAGCCTGGAGAATCCGATTTGGGTCCACCCTCAGGCTTATTTTTTTTTTCCACATGATTCAGGCAACTTAAAGCTGACCTGCTGTTGGTGGGAAAGCGGGAAGCTATTCTTGGTGATGCTGTAGCAAGGGGACACAAAGCGGTGGCCGGGTTATGCACAGGCTGCGGCCACAGCCCCGGGGGGGGCTGGGGCTCAATCCTGCTGCCTGCCACTGGAGTGTGTGCCAGCATCTGAAGTACTTGCCACACCCTTCACTGCAAATAGTGGATTTTTTTTATAAACAGCTCTGGTAATTCTATTCTGCAGCTTTTTACTTCAGTATTTTCAGTTTAGTACTGACAGTTTTGACAATTTTTCAAAGCCAGAGAGGAACCTTCTCCCTCCTTCCTTGCCTGCCTCAAGCAAGTAACATCCCATTTTTTTCCCTTTTTGTGGGCAAATTATAAGCCATTGTTGCTGGCTTTCAGATGGATTCATTTTAATGACTCTCATACATAATAAACATCTGCAAATGACTGCCCAAAGCTAGGACAGGATCAGGTGTTGATCCAGAACAGCTTGGATAAGGCGGCACCTGGGTCCTCCTCTCCACCTGCACCTTTCTGTTCCTCCCTAACACCAGGATTGTGACCATCTCACACACCCCTTGAAGATGAGCATCTCTAAATTTGTAATTCCCAAGCTGACTAGGAGAACTAAGCAGGAAAGCAGCTTTCCACTGTCGTTGCCTGAAAGTTATTGCTGGAGCTTGTTTGCATTCAGCGCTACTGAGCTGCTCTTCATATGCTAAAAACTCTGCGAAGGTTCCTACAATGTAAAGTTCCTCACTGGTAAAACAATTTTTTTCCCCGATGTTTTATTAAGTGGGCAGAAAGCATGGTGGAAGGGGTGTATGGCATCTTCCTTTGAGCTCGTATTACAGGTATGAACTAATGGATAAAATCCACCTTGTTCTAACATCTTTAGTTTCCCTGGCCTTTGCTGAGGACAGCAGCAATCTAGGTTGCTACCTGAGCAACCTCAGAGAGGTTGACTCTGGCTGCTGTGGTTCTACCTATTTGGAATAAATTTAAGTCTATATTTGATGCTTCAGTCCTGTTTTCACACATTTTTTGATTGCAAGTTGAAGCGGGGAGGGAATGTATGTTTCTCTCTACAGCTAAATACGACTGGAGATGGGGGTACCACACATCTTGCAATCTTCTTTTGGATGGCTACAATGCATGCAGTTGATTAAGTGCATCAGCTGATATACAAATAAGACAGACATAATGTAGCTATGCATGCAGACTATACCCCGCTTATTCCCCTCTCCAATTTGATTTGCAAGACACCAGCAGCAAAGGCTTCATAAAAGGATTGTCTGCCTACCACTTCTTAGACCACTGTAGTGCAGAAAACCTGGCAGCCTACCCAGGTGGGGTGGTTATTCCCAACACATCCTTGTGTTGAAAGCCTCAGGGTGAAGATGAATCTGAAGAGGGTGTTTGCTGGCTTGGTGAGTTTTTCCACCGGGTCAGTGAGCTCATCCAGCTTGTGCATGGCTGCACGAGTGCTCTTGCTGACACGAAGGATGGCGTAGGTGGAAGAACGATCATCCTTTCCAGTACACTGGCTGAAGTCCATTGCGGAGCCTCGGGCACGTCTGCACATGCCTTTTGGGGAACATTTAATGGGTCCAGTCCAAAAACTGAGGCACCAGGAAAATGTAAATGACCAGCTGGTTAGGGGATGCCATTATCACCTGAACTGCAGTTAGGTATGAGAATGGCAGATAGATGCTTAAGTCCTTTTGAGGATCAGGGTCTCTGTGCATAATGTAATTATCTGAATGTCTGAAGTACAGTTTCTTTGCTCCTCTTTTAATAAGAGAGGAAATTTAAATGCACAACTTCTGTTAAGGCACATTAAGCTTTAAGACTTGAATACAACAATCGGTTCATTCAGGCTATACTTTCCACAGCTTTTCTCACTTAGCCAGATGACACATGCATGCTGTGTTTTAGAACTGAGCTCTGCCCTCATTTACACCAGGAACCCTCATTAAGTTCAGCTGAATTCACTGAATTTAACAGGATTGCCTGGTGTAATTAATGTTTTGAGGACAAATTTTGTCCTTAGCTTTAATGCTTTAACACCAGATACAGCATTCAGATGTGTAACTGGCTGAATATAGGAAATTCAAACACTTAACTTGTATGTATGTTAAATCCAGACCATAAAGTGACATTGACACTCTTTCTTGCATTTTATAAACAGTTAACAATTTGCATACATCCAGCAGTGATAATATGCCTTTGCATTTAAATTTTAATTATTCTGCAAGTCTACCAGGATGTCACTTGTTTAATGGCTCACTGAGCTTAGAGGTCACCCAGTCCAAGTCTCCTCTACTGGCGTTTTTATCCGAGTAAAAGCTTCTACTAATAAGAACACAGCAAACATACTGAAGTGAGACCCGTGTAGTAATATATATGAATTAGAATTTAGAGAAACATGGAGAACAGGGGATTATGTTTTCAGAGTGTTTCTTTTTTAATGGTTATTTGACTCTGACTGGGATCATAAATTTTTATTCTCTGCCGATCAGAACACAGGCTGTCATTTACACGTGCAGTGAGTATGAGGCACTACTGAATCAAAAAAGGAAGCATTTTACTGTAAAGATTGTAAAGAGGCAAGTGGCTTCAGCATGCTTAGATGATGGTGGATCATGCTGCTTTCACTTAGGATTGGAAAAGACAAATCAAGCTTCCTGAAAGCGTAGACCGTAGTATAACAATGTAACGTGACACCTAACCTTCAGCTAAATGCATGGGAATCCGCTATAGGATATTAATTTATGTATCATTATAAAATTTTTAAACTGGAATAACAGAATCACAGAATGGTTTGGGTTGGAAGGGACCTTTGAAGAGCATCTAGTCCAACCCTCTGCCATGGGTAGGGACATCTTCCACAAGATCAGGTTGCTCAAAGCCACGTCTAACCTGGCCTTGGTCACTTCCAATGAAGGGGCATCCACAACTTCTCTGGGCAACCTGTTCCAGTGTCTCACCACCCTCATTGTAAATAATTTCTTCCTTATGTCCAATCTAAATCTACCCTCTTTCAATTTAAAACCATTGCCCCTTGTCCTGTCACTACATGTCCTGGTAAATTGTTCAGTGCTCTCAAAGTGTTTGAGAACGATGGTGGTTACATACCAGGATTTCTTTCTATCCCCTAAGAAACCCCATGCCCAAGAAAAGTGACCTATGCTGGAGAAAACATACTACTAAAATTAGTTATAGTGAGTACAGTGAGTGACATACCGGATCAGATTAATAGTTGTGACAAACTGAAAATTAGATTTCAACTCAGTTATGACAATGTAAACTGAGAATTTGTCCAATTACTGTTAAACCTTGTCTAAAATCATAGCAATATTGAAAACAAATGTAAAACCTCTTAAAGAGTAATGCAGAAGTAACTACTTTTTTTTCACTGTATTTTAATACTCACTAAAGATATGTAAATGGTGTTTAAACCCAACTGAAGCAGGTGGTGCTGAATCTTTCATTTTTGAGTTTAGTAGTGGTACCTTAGGACAAATCTACCCAGGTGCTGCACAAGTTTAATTCAGATCCAGCTGTGGAACCTAGAGGCCGAGCCAGAAACAGAAATACCAACTGATTTAATTTTTTTCAGTTGATTGGTAAATAACTAGCCATTGTTTCCATGTATGGGTATGACCTGTAAAACATATGTATCCCGTAAAAATGAAACAAATTCTCCCTCTGTATGAGAAAAGCTGTAAGCTTATGTCTTTTGAGGTGACTGGCGATTTTTAGGCATCCTCATTTTTTTGCATGACCAGCTTGCAGCAGTTTTCAAACAACCTGATTTTTGAGGACAACTGTTTGGTGCCTGTACAGTATCTCCAGTTGGACAAGCATAAAAATGAGTTATTATATACTTAAAAATACAGGTGGGGGTATTTAAAGATGGTGAGAATTAATTGATGGATGTGGTATAAAAAAATGTAACAAATACAGTTACAGAATTGTCCCATGGTAGTGATTTATGACAAGAAGCTATTCTAATTGCTAAGCATTAAATCTCAAAACAAAAAAACCCCACGCAATAAACGTATATATTGTATTCATGTACAAGGAATGGGAGTATCCGGATTGAATCTTTACAATACAGATGAAGGGAGAAATGTGGGCAGAGATGTGAAATATACTGATACCACAGTGGTACTGTGATTCCAAAAATCTGTGTTCCCAGGGATGCCAAAATCACTGTATGCTAATACTGTTGCGTCAATGATAACTGCCTTGTGTCCTGCTCTGCACGACCCCAATTGCTTCCACCCCGCGTGGCCTAGCCCTTAGATACCTCTGCCTCAGTCTCTCCATCCTTTTCCCTGGGAAATACTTTCTGCACGGTGTTTTCACTTGGTAACGGGAAAGGAGAGGAACTGAGCTGAAATGGGTTGTGTTTCCGCTCTGCCTAACTGGCAGTGCTCCTTTCTCTACCCAGCAGAATGCCAGAGTTGGAGCAGCTATGCCTGTCTACACCAAGAGGAATCCACAGGCTCTAGGTAGGCATGAGGAAGACAGCTGTAGTATAATAAGAGCTGAAATAAATACACATGCACAAGTTAAGCGGTTCCTAGAACAACCTTGTGGCATCTGCTGGTGACATCCAAGTAGAGATGTTGGCCAGAGAGTGGGAGAGAGGAAAAAAGTACTGAAGCAAGCATTAGTTTGGGAATAGAGAAATCCTCTGCTCCCACCCACAGGTTTCCAGAATCCAAATGCTTTAATCTGAAAGATTTAATGGTATCATAAAACGAAGAAAGTATAGGGAGACCATTTAGTATCATTCAGATGATACAGTCCCTCACGTTGTGGGAAATTCATACTGTGGGGGGCTGTATGACTGCCTCACATACTGTCTGGACACGGTCCTGGGCAGCCCGCTTTAGGTGGCCCTGCTTGACTGGGGGGTTGGACCAGGTGACCTCCAGCGGTCCCTTCCAACCTCAATCATCCTGTGATTCTGTGCGGTGGTTATCAAGCAACCTCCTTTGAGAGCAGCGGACATGCAAAGGTATAAAAATAATCGCAGAGGCGATCAGCTCCGGTGCAGGCGCGTCCCACAGCGGAGCGGCAGATCGCGGCGTCCAGGGGGGTTCCCGAGGCGGGGAACCCACAGGGGAGCGCAGAGACCCGCGGGAGCCCGCAGCTCTGACGAGGGTGGCTGACGAGGCGTGGGCGGGGCCAGGAGTAACGGCTGCCACCCCCCACTGCCACTAAAGGCAGCCCCAGGGAGCGCTGCCAACAGGACGGGCAAACAGGGCAGCAGTTCTCGCGGGAGGGCGCACAGGAGGGCGCCTCTTCGAAGGAGCGGCGTTCCACGGGCCGAGTGGGGGACCTGGAGTACACATAACCCAGCAACCGGGCACCCTTCTGTGACCATCGGCGAAGGTCAAGGGCACTCATCCTACCCGACCCTCAAGGCAGAATGGTGGGCACTCATCTGAGGG
>NW_008795017.1:7561492-7602880 GCF_000699145.1 Aptenodytes forsteri
CAGAGAATGGATTGAGAGCAGCCCTGAGGAGAAGGACTTGGGGGTGTTGGTTGATGAGAAGCTCAACATGACAAGGCAATGTGTGCTTGCAGCCCAGAAAGCCAACGGTATTCTGGGTTGCGTCAAAGGAAGTGTGACCAGCAGGTTGAGGGAGGTGATTCTCCCCCTCTACTCTGCTCTGGTGAGACCCCACCTGGAGTACTGTGTCCAGCCCTGGAGCCCCCCAAAGTAAGAAGGACATGGACCCGTTAGAGCGAGTCCAGAGGAGGGCCACGAAGATGATCAGGGGGATGGAACACCTCTCCTATGAAGAAAGGCTGAGAGAGTTGGGGTTGTTCAGCCCAGAGAAGAGAAGGCTCCAGGGAGACCTTATAGCAGCCTATCAGTACCTGAAGGGGGCCTACAAGAAAGCTGGAGAGGGACTTTTTACAAGGGCATGGAGTGATAGCACAAGGGGTAATGGCTTTAAACTGAAAGAGGGTAGATTTAGATTAGGTATGTCCTGGTTTTGGAGGAAGAAATTCTTCTCTATGAGGGTGGTGAAGCACTGGAACAGGTTTCCCAGAGAAGCTGTGGATGCCCCATCCCTGGAAGTGTTCAAGGCCAGGCTCGATGGGAGTTTGAGCAACCTGGTCTAGTGGAAGGTGTCCCTGCCCATGGCCGGGGGGTTGGAACTAGATGATCTTTAAGGTCCCTTCCAAGCCAAACCATTTTATGATTCTATGATTCTATAGTTTGATGGGGGCAAAATGAGACACACACAGTAGAAGCAAGTGAAGAGAAGTGCATTCAAAATTTCATTTCTAGAATACACATACTGGTATTCTGTCAGTAGCTCTTAGCTGATGAAAGTAGCTCGTGATTTGCTCACTAATTACTGAAAAACTATAGCAATCACCAAGACAATATAAGGTCAAATTCAGTTTTTCTTATAAAAAGAATCTGAGTGATTGACTATATATATATATATATATCTCGTACACTGTAATGAAGAATAACAGTAATAGACTTGTAGGGATGAAGCTGACTCTAGGTCAGCACAAAGTCTTCACAATGGTAGGATTGTTAGACAACAGATACTGTAGTAATGCCACTGAATATTCATAATGGAATAGATTTTATTTCACATTTACACATTAGCAAGAGTATATACAATTTAAAAAATCAGCCTTGCTGGAAAAGATTAGTTGGAAATGATCTATCCTAACTTGAGACACTGAGTATTAAAGCTATCGCCCTCTTTGATAGCTACAGCCTCTAAAAGCGCCTGCTTCTTCTGCATACTGCGAGAGGACTCCAGTTCATACATAGTTGTCAAGTTGAAGAGAACACTCTCATGTAGGTAGTGTTTAGGGTCCTGCTGAACCATTCCTTCCAATTGCCGGAGGGAATCCTTCAGTTTTCCCAGATAAAGAAGACAAACAGCAGCATTGTTATTAGCCTAGAGAAAAATATATTGTAAATAAATAAGTGTGTGTGTGTGTGTGTATATGTATTTACAAGCAATGAGAGAGAAGGAAAAAACGAAGTCTAGCATTTGGGGTTACAACAGATTTACCATGTGCTAAGAATGACTATTTTGTGTGTGTGTGTGCAAGTAACTAAAATACATTATCAGTCATACAATCCAATACTTTTCTTGTTGTTATTCTCAAGATTTTTCCTGTGCCAGTAGGACCTGCTGACTTCTAAGAGCTGAAACTCTAAAAGGTAAGAGTCTAAAATGAAATATAAGTAATATAGGACATTAGTAGGTTAATTTTGAAAGTCAACTGAAAGAGATTTCAGAAACTACATGAGCCTCTGCATGCTGTCATTTTCATAGGGGGTTTTTTAATGACTTCACTGTATCTTCAGAAGTGTTTTTCTCTCTGGCTTACATATAGAAGATCCACATAGGCAACAGGAACAAATTATCTTATCACAAAGGCATCTACAACTGACTTCAAGTACATGCAGCAGATAGGGCAGTCTAAATACATCATAAATGATCAAGTCAGCTTCCATTTTCCTTTCCACACAAAACAGGTTTTATGAGTTACTGAAAGATTCCAACAGTACAAAGTCATAGAACATGTTTAGCAGCAGAAACTTTCACACTTTCTGAAAGCTGCAGATAAAGGAGGAACACACACTTTTAAAAAAATTCTTTTTCTCTCCCCTTCAGGAAACCTTACTGATCTCGTGCGCTATATAATACATACTATTTTACAGCCTGCAAAATGATGCAATTCATGTGCTTCTTAACTCAGTCCCCTCAGTCTTTAAATGGCCTTGGATCAGGCTGCTGGCGGTAAGGTAAGGTGTCTCAGTTCTTAGGAACACTCTTATATGACCATGCACTGAAAGCTGCCAAATGTACAAAACCCAAAAGTAAATAAACAGCTCTTCTTTGATCTCCTCTTTTGATGGGAATCCAAGGCTCTGATATGCAACGTGTTAAAAATGTCATGTTGAAAATTACAATATCCCTTCAATGTTGTGCGAAATCAAGTTAATCTTATATACGTTGGCAGCTGCCATTTCTTTTTCTGACATGCATGTCTACACTAAAAACAGTGAATGCAAAAAAAAAGTGCTTTTGCGAAGATCCCATAAAACATGTTTTGGAATGTCTACATGCATGCCTAAGTATTCATGCCCTTCATACAGACTGGTTCTTCATTTCCCATCCCATTTTGTATCTTACCCTTATGTATACTAAAACCCCTTTGGCACACATGCCACATCTAATTTTTCTATAAAACTCTGAGCATACTCTGGGTACTAATTAAATCCACACGAGGCATTACAAGAATAATTTAGGCGTTCATTATAAATGTAGCAATTTGGAGATTTACCACAGCATTTGATGAGTCGATCCTTAAAATTTCTGTGAAAAATCGATGAGCTTCTGCAAAATTATTCTGACCAAGGTGGAGAAATGCTCTAGAAAGTAAGTGACATATGAATGAGTTCTCCTCAAAAACCCAAGGTGATAATAATACATTTTAAAAAGAATGGACACCATTTTTTATTTTTCCTATTATAGATGTGAGAGTTTCTGACATTTGCTCTTCACGGTGTAATTACAACCAGCAAGGAGACACTGATTTACAGACAAATGGAATGACAACTTGGATCATTTGGCTATTATATATTCTGCCTACCAAAGCAACAGTCTTCATTGTGCTTTTATTAATTTAAATGCAGATACTCTCTTCCTGGAATTATTTCCCTTCATGAAATTAGCCATGCTATATAATTTTCAGAGCACTTTTGAATAGTATTTTCTAAATATATTAAGCCAATGTGCTAACCGTTACAGACTGAGCCCCCCCATCATGCAGCTCAATTTACTACAATGTATTCCAGCATTCTTTGAAACTATCAGGCAGTAACTTTACTAGCAGATCTGACTGTAGGATAAGGGCCCAAAATAGCTTCTCCTCTCCTAAGAGTTATTTATGCAAATGTATATTGAAAAAGCAGAGTGAAATATGCAATGCCTGGAAGAATGAGAAAAAGCTTTGTAAAATCAACTGAAGGATCACAGTTTCAATCCAGGATAATATGACTGTACCGAGTAATACAGATCTCCTGGGTCTGTATGCCATTCAGTCCCACTTATGACAGATGTAGTTACATAAAAGAGAGAAAGAGAATGGGATTGTCTCAAGGGTAGTTTAATGCTCACAATGCATACTTTGCAAAACTATATTTTAAAGTTTCATTTAGCTATTAAATTATCTACCTGTTCATTAAAACCATAATTTGGCTCTGTAGTCCATCCAATTTATGAGTCGCTTTCTCAACGTCTTGAAAATATTTTTCTGCAGTTTTTATGTCTCCAATCTAGGCAGTAAAATCATAAGAAAGTTACCACAATAAGAAGAAAAGAGATCCAGCCTGATTATATCTTTTACAAAGGATAAGAACATGAAAACATATCAAAGTCCGTTATCTAATTGTTTGGTACCAAGCTGATTGGGTAATGCCTGTTATCAAACAAGGTATTTGAAAAGCCATGTTAAGATCATGAAAAGAACCCCAAAAGCATGCGCAGTTTTATCTAAAGCAGCGTTTCTTAGCTGTGGAGCATTCATGGACTGTATGGCAGGGATGGCCCACCTCCTCATTTGGCTCTTTTGCTTTAACTGACTCGAGAGCTTGTAAAATTAGCTGAAAATGAGAAAAGGTCAGAATTACGTCCAGTGAGACTGGGTGTTACACTGCAGGAAGTGAAGACAGACACTGCCCACAGGCAGAAGCTGTCAATAGGCAGGAGAACTGGAATACAATAGCCTGGTAGCTAGCATAGGACCTCTATGTGGTCAGCCCACAGCTTATGGGTCATAGCCAGGGACCACAGGATGACTTCAGCGCATCAAACCAAAACATGTCAGAAAACAACCCCAATGCAAGAGGTCACTGAGGGTATTGGGGAGACAGTCCATTTGCAGATTGAAAAATAGTGGTGAGTGGATTGTGCAGGCTGAAGGAATGAGGAATTTGAAAGCTGGCGTAAAGAGGAACAGATTTTAAGGGGGAGGATGGGACGGGGAAGGGGATTCCTAGAAAGGAAGGCGTATTTCACCTAAGGGTATGGCACATACATTGCTAACTGAGATGAAAAAAAAATATTCTTTGAAGAAGACCCCTTTGGTAAATAAGTTAGCAATGCATGGTTCATAGAAGCATACACTCATACTTTTGTTAAGGTTTCACAATATAGTGTCTAATTTTGCGCTGCAGGGATGGAAGGTGAAGAAAACTTACTATTGGGTAAAATAAATCTATCAAAGGGAGGGAAACCAAACTAGTTCAGGAGCATAAAGCCATGGAAACCAGGCAGCCCTCAGGTGGGGTGCTTCAGGGGGCCCTCAAGAGATCACCTTTTTCTTCAAGAACAGGACCAACATTACCAAAAATGTTTGTGACAAATGTGTTTAAGACTCCTTAAAGCTCTCAGATGGCCAATATTACACAACCTCCCTAGGAAACTTATTCCAGAATTCTTACATACCCTTAGTATTACAAAATACACTCTTAAGTCTACCTTGCTGCACTTTTTACCCCAACTCTTCGTCTTATCCATAGTGAGTGGTCAGGGAGAATAGTACAACTCCTCTTTTTTAACAGCCTTTTACATACTTGAAAATTTTTATTGCACTTTCTCCTGTGTTTCTTCTTCTAAAATGAGAATCGATTTTCAAGCAAATCAGTGTTCACCCCCTTCTCATAGATAATGCTTTCTGGATTCTCTGATCATTCTTGCTGTTCTGCTCTGAACTCTCTCCTGTTACTTCACATTCTCCCTGTGATCCAGCTGATCCCCAACTGATCTCTCACCAGCAGTGAGAATGGAAGAATTACTTTATGTTTCACACGTGAATATGAAGTTTGCTTCTATGCCACAGTATTTTGGAAGCCCAATTTGTTTACCCATGTGTAGTATGCTTACACTTAGCCTAATTCCTTTCTACAGAACAGTATCTCGTTAGTTGTTTCCCATTGTGTATTTGTGTATTACTCCCAGTCTTTGGTAGTATTTTGCCTTTGCTGTTTGACTCACAGCCAATTTAACATTTCGGTTTCTCAACCTGTCAAGATTATTTTGCATTCTGATCCTGCCCTTCATAGTGTCTGTACCACTCCCAGCTTGGTACATTTTACAAGCATGTTTCTAATTTCATCGTACAAGCACTTAACTGAAAAATAAAAACACTGCAAACCCTAAAGGGATCCTTGTGGAAAAGATCATCTAGCAAGTCCTTCTAGTCTTCCAGTGAATGACTCTCCCAGTACACTTTTCAGACACAGCAAACATGCATTTTAAGGTTTCATCTAGATTTCTTCCCAATTTGCTTATGGGAGTATCACAGTGACGGTATCCAAAGCCCTACTAACATCAATTGTATGACTGGTACTGATTTACCTCTAACCACAAGACCTCTCCCTTGACAACATAAAGAAATTATTATTCTTTACATTTAGGGGATGATCCAATTGCACTCGAAGATGCAACTGTCCATCTACCAAAGCATTTATGGAATACCCATTAATACTCTAGCTAATGAGAGAGATGCGTTTCTCCCAGATGTTACATAACTTGACTCAAAGAAATCAAGCATTATTCATTCTAAAAACTTGTACATTCAGTTATAATGACAAAAGATACAATTTCTTTCCACAAATAAAGGTGTAAACCACCAAGAAAATAGTTACTTCTAACTAAAGGATAATGCTGGTACAAGTGTAAATGAATCCGTCCTTGAATATTTTTAGCCTGGAAATTAGAAGGAAGCCCCTAACCATGAGAATAATCCATTTCTAAAGCAAACTACCAGGTTGCTCCACTGGGAGCTTGATGAGTCCAAATCTAATATGCTTTGAGATTAATTACACCTTATTTGTGATCATGAAGAGTTCTCATTTCTTAGCAGCATCTTGTATCTTCTCAGCAAACATGCCAAACTTTTAATTCTCATTTTTCCCACTGAGGGGAAACAGTTTACTTTTTTTTTGGCAGAACATTTAAAAGAAAGAATTAGTTTTAATTAGTCATTAAAATGTTAAATATTTAAAGTGGTCTTCATCAACTTTATTTAACTTAGTTCAGAAAACATGACTTCAGTATCTAATAATAATTAGCACTTTGAATAAAAATGAAAATTCCTCTGTTAACCTCAAATAATCATATCCTCTAACAAGGAGCCTCCAATATACTATGCACTTAAGTTTGTTGTTTGTCTGGAAACCAAGATTATTTTTCTTAAGTACTCCTAGGATTTATTTATTGCTTTTAACTCTGTTTTGCAGCAATCTATTGCAGAGGGTAAGGTCAGGCAGCTTTCCACTTTCTAAATTCTTTAATGTAGTTATTTAAATGGAAATTTTGGATAGGTCAGCCAGCAAGCAGAGTCTATTAGCAACATACAATAATATCCTAGAGACTAAAATGTCTTCACCATTTCCCCATTTCATGTGAATTTCTGTTTTACAAGTCAGGTGATCGCTGACAGAATTACAGTGCTTCTGAAAATTTCTCTGTGATAGCCTCTGTCTTTTCCTGCATTCTCCATTTCTCTCATCCTCATTTCCCACTTATGTGAAGTGTGGCTTAACAGCTGAAGGCTGTACATCAGATCTAGGCCTCTTTATGCCACACTACATGTGAAGATAAAGACGACATGGTGTCTTAAACTAGTAAGCTCAATTTAATTACGAAAAAAAAATCACACACAAAGTAAGGTTTTATATGTTGAAAAAGGTTACCTTTTTTTTCTATTTAACTCTTGAACTTACACTTCATTCTACATTATTGATTTGTTTCAAACAGTATCTGTGACTGATAAGCAGCTAAAATCTGGCTTCCTTGTGCCTCTCTTGGATGTTAAGAGAACAGTCTGAGGTTATTTGGGAATCACTACCCGTTTTTGAGAAGCTGTGACATTTGAATAAGAGAAAATTGCTTTCCCATTTTACCTGCAAGAGGTTTACTTTTCTCACAGCGTGCCTCATCAACAGTGCACACATACTGCAGAGTGGTCTTACCAAAATGATGGTGCCCAGCCCTGCAACACATTTCTCTTTCTTTGATTTGAACTTCTTGGTTTTGTTTACCTGTACACTGATTATTTCTCTTAATACATCAAAATCTGGCATCTATTGCAACAGTACCCTCCAGACAGAGCTGAAGATTTTGTCACGAAAAAAAGACAATGTGCCAAACAATAAAAGATTATCTCCTTAAGGTGCTAGAAGAAAGGAAAACATTAGAAGTGATGCTTTTCATTAACTACTATCTAGGATCACATGAAAATATCAAGGGCTCTTCATACTTCCTTTTGCTATGTCCAGTTCTGACAGTAAAACCACTAAATACTAAAGGCCTGTTGTCACAGCCAACATCACGGAGGTCAATGACTTCAAATTGCTCTATACGGAGCCTGCGAACATCACTTTTGAAACTGGGTGCACGTAATTCTTTCCGAAGTTAGGAGATGCTTTCCTCCTGAGAGTGAAAATTTTTCTATAGCCAACCAAGCTACTAACAGACTGGAGAGTGTGACACTAGGATAGACACTCTTGTCAGCAAGGCAGTACCAGTAATGTAGCCAGTCATTTTCCCAGTAAGACCGGAACTATTAATAACTTGTATTTCCAATAGTATTATGCATATTTACAGTACCATTCTTTAATATGCATAATTACTAGGTTGCCTATTTAGGTAATAATTATGGCACACAGCCAATATCATAAAATTGCTCTATAGTGATGAAGATGCACTTTAAATCAGAGACTTTTAAAGACAAACATGTCTACCACACTGTGAAAACATGTTCCTGCTGAGAACCAAAAATCCATAACTGAGTTTGAATGACATTCTGTGATTTCAAGTAAACAATATTAATGATTTAATTATCTATCAAGAGTAAATTATTCCATTTCAATATAATTTTATAACACGAATGCTACAAATAAGATTGTTTGTAAATACTTGACAACTCAAAATTAGATTTTTAATAAATAATAAAAGGAAGTAGACAAAAAAGGAAAAGTTTGAAATATCAGTATCAGAAATATGAAAGAACTGCAAAGGACTTGTGAGATACTAAAATTTAAAACAATCAGATACTAATTATTTAGATGCATAATTTTCTGATAAACAAAAAAGTACTACTTTTTTACTTATTATGGTAAGTACATAGCTACATGGAAATTTATTATACTTGTGCAGTCCTGTTTTTGCTTTTAATGTGCCCTCCCCCGTCTTCGCAAGGATATAACCTGGACAAAAGAAGGAAACTCTGAAATTTTTTCTAGATGAAGATGGCAGTTATACAGTGTGACTGAGAGCTGCATGCAGTTTGAGGCAGTGAGAAATGAGATTTTTAGTGAAATTCTGGCTCACTGAAGTCAATGGGAGCTTTACCATTAGTTTTAGGGAAAGCAGAATGTTGCTCTTTGGTTAAATTACTAGCATAATTTTCTACAGCATGTTCTTTGCTTATGTACATGCATGTACTTTTAATATTATAGGTGCTTTATATTTCCTAACTTTATCTAATATCACTTGGTATAAGATTTTTTTGTTTTGACCACTGCCTCTACAATTTGATACGTGCCCTATAAAAATAGCTATGGTTTTAAATGCAACAATTATTCACTACATAGCTGTCAACAGCAGTATTACCTAGCAGATTTAGAATAAAATGCATACCTGAAGGAAAATCCTTCCAATTCCACTCAACAGCTGAGGCTCTTGCTGTGGGTAATACTTGATGACGGTGTGATAAGCATCTACAGCAAGCACATAGTCCTAAGGGGTGAAAAGCAAAAGCACATGACCAGATATTTAAGCTCAGCATTCTTCAGCCATTATGTCGCCTTCTTTTTAAAGACACGTTCAAACAGAATTAAAGTAATTGCATCTTGTCAGTGGGACAGAATTTCTACCTATCACTGTACGCACTAGTAACTGACTCTATTGTTTTTTTCTTAGTTATACTGGAACTGCATGCACAGGGGATCTTCCTTTTTTTTTTTTTTTCAACTGGATCATATTCTGTTTGTAGCTCAATGCCAAGAACAAAAAATCTGAACGTTTATTCTTCAGTTTAGATTATGATTTAGGATGAAAGTCAAAAGCCTTCTGTATGACTAGAGTATACATACTTGAGAAGTGTCTCATGTTTCAAATATATGTATAATTTACATGGTTTAACAAACTATGTTCCGAAGCTTTGGGAACTGCTTGTGCACATGCTCTTAACTTCTAAAAAATATAATGTGTCAGAAGCTCCAATTCATTCACATTTTCAGATGACAAACTAGCACTACTGCCAAGGGGAACAAGACCTTTTCTATCCCTCCACTCAAACCCTTGTTCCCTTCTACCATACCGTGTAAAAGGAAAATGAGCAGGTAATCTAAATAGAAAACTGATTTGGGCTAAAACTAAGCGAGGGGTGGGCTGGTTCTGAACTCCAGGAAGCTTTGCAAGTGGCCCCGCACACACCCACCTTCACAAAGACCGTGCTGGCAAGTGGCAGCTCTGAGATCTGCCTGCTCAAGATGCAGTGCAACCGTACCCTCCAGACAATGACCAGCAACAGAGCATTAAACAAAATCATGGTCCCATTTCCCACAGGAAAAAAATACCCACGTGACTGGTTACTGCAGTCCAGCTGTTTCACGGTTAAACCACAGTAATTCAATGATCTAGGCAGTAAATAACTTCTAGAGCCTGGCTACATGGTTTTTGGCAGGCATACATGAGAAACTCTGCATGTGCTCTATGCTGGCTGGAAGACACGTAGTAGGTACATTCACAGGGCACAGGGTTGCACTAGCCTCAGCTATAGCTTCTTGGAGCAATCCAGAGCAGAGGCAGAGAAAGCCCGCATTTCCTTATAAAAGCCAGGCACATGCAAAGACAGAAGACTCTGTGCTGTACTGATTTGGTGATTCCTGACAGTCCTGCCCTTTATCTTAATAGAAGAATTTGTGGTGGGTGTTAGGAAGCAAAAGACATCAAAGAATAATCTTTCAAAACTGCACAGGCATCTTGGGATACTCTCTACCTTACCATTTTTCTTGGTCAAATTATAGTACTCATTTAACTTGTCCCTGAAGTGAACACAGCTACTGGTAAAGGTACTTTTTCTTCATCTCCTGCTTAGTCTGAGGAGGCAATGTGCCCCAGGTATAATGAATTTCTTTTCCTGAGGTGACACTTAACTGAACCCTACTTGACCCGTGCACCAGGTCACCATTTGGAACATACTAATTGTTTCATACACACAAAAAATCAAGAGAAGTCTCTGAAATCTGATCTGCGTATGAGAGAAATTACATGTCCTATAATAGTAGAGGCTGACTTAAACAGCCCAGGAGGCACTCTGCAGGACCTTTCTTTTGCAAACAACTTGTATATTGTGGGTATAATGATTAATTCTGAACAGTTAATTGCCAACATTTAGAGTTTATTCCAATTCTAGTGTGTCATGCCATGTTCATGCTTATTATTGGTAACAGAAAGAGTTCAGAGAAAAGACAACGGGCCATATACACAAAAACATTTATTTAAATTCTGATTTATTTAGCACTTAGAACTCAGACATGATGAAATTTATGCTACCAAAATTTTTCACAAATTTATGACTTAAGAAAAACTCAATTTTCATTGTAACAGCTCTCACTAAAGGACTTCATTGATCATAGAGTCCCACTGTGTTAGGTAGGTATAAAAAACTTGGAATAGGGACCCTCTGAACTGGTTCCTTAGAGGAACCCCAGCCATGCTTCTATTAGCTATTAACACCTGCAAGAGCGTCATGCATAAAATCTGAAGGATTGTCTATGACTGTGAATTTTATCCCTTTAAGCATAAAATGTGCTCACTGGAGAAATAATTTTATTATATAAAATTCTAGCTTTTGTGCTCAATGTCTTCCGTTCTGTGGTCTAAAGCTGCCCCTTACCCAGCGCTCAGTCTCATGCACGCTTTAAGGCGTAGGCTACACAACAAAGATGTGTAGCACAACCATGAGGGACAGGGGCTTTAAAGTCGCATCCCCAAACTGATGTAGAAACAACTCCCAGGAGATCATGCAGTTAAGCTGATAGAAAAGTGCTTCTGTCAGCTTAGTTTACAGCTTAGCATGATTTGACTGCAGAAAAGTCTCAGCCAGAAGAAGCTGCACGAGGGGGCACTGTTTGCGCAATTATAACACCACAGGCTTCCTGGTGTAGGTAGTAGCCGGCCTTGGTAGGAACAAGCAGCCAAGTAATGTCTTGGAGGTCCATGCTGCAGGGGCTTCATGGACTTGGCCTAGTCAGGCAAACAAACCCTCCTCCCCTTTTGCATTCCCTATCAAGTGACTGTACATCACCATATGCGTTATAACTAGGAGTACGTAAACATTCACACCTCCTAAAATGTGAGAGTAGAGGTGAAGCATTAAGAGTCTATGCACTGTACTTGTCAGTATGGCACCCTGTCTCCATACGACAGCAAAGCACATAGCATCTGTGCTTATCTACCCCATGCCTTGCAGTACCTATCACAGGAATGGGACCCATTTCTTCCAGGAGATGACAAGAGACTAAGTTATACATGTCCAAAGCCACCCCTAAGCATAGGCGAGGATGGCCCCAGGATGAAACTGTAAAACATTATCACTCCAGGCTCCCTTCTAAATACAACCTCATTTTGTAGTAACTCCAGGATCCCACAGTGAGTTTTATATACATTTACTCTTCCCCACACACTATCATGGAAGCAGTATTAGATTTCTGGAGTATCCTACATGTGCTACAGAATGATACTATTCAATGGTAAGTTATAAAAGCATCTTATCTGACAGTTCCTCCTCTGAAGGAGCATATTGTAAAGTAGATTAGATTTGGTCTCATTTACTAAAGACTTTGTTTTCATTCCCAGCTTTGCTAATGTGACATGGTACACGAAAAATTGTCTGACAGAATGATAAATAAGACACCCTCCCAGAGGAGCGAAGTCTTGGTTGATACAAGTTGTGGTTGTGAGGAGTAAGACATATTAGGTACTGCCAGTAAAAAACCCAAAGACTACAGCTTGTGATCTTAAGACTTAAAGGTGGGGCTGATGTATTGTCATGGTCTTTAATTTCTAAAGATTGCGAGCCTTCAGATTTTCCACACCTTCATTAAAAAATCCCAAAAGAAGCACTGAAGTTACACAGTTCAGGATATGAATGAGAGTTGGCCTACTATTTTATAATTCAAAATCTCTTTTATTATGAAAAGTTGTAGCTAACGTAAATATACTCATCCAAAATAGTTCTAGTAAGCCATTGGATCTGCTTGCACAGAAATGGCAAGTGGGGTTTGTTCTTCCTTTGATGCACTGCAGTATAACTGTATTTCCCTTCATGGTCACTGCATTATACATTTTCATGTTTCCCTCACCACCACCTTAAGTACTTAAAATATTAATTATGACATATTTAGAAATAAGTATAAATGACCATGATGTGTAGAATGCTGAGAGTAGGTTCAATAAACCGTAGACTAAATATCAGCTTTAGTTATACAAAGTGTATAGTTCATAAATACTATATTTTGGGAAGAGAGGACAGGGATAACTTATCCTTCCTCTCTATCTAGTGCACTTGTGGAAGGGTTATGGAACCAGAGATTCACAGTGTTATGAATCCAAAGAGCAGTACTGCAGCACAGTTAGGCAAAAGACACGATGATTCATGCAGTCTTTCTCCTTTAAATCATAGAGGAACCAAAGTCCTTAGGCATCAGTCCCTTGCGTCATTAGTACAAGCTGTTACCTCCTTCTTTGTACAGTTTTAATTGTATTAGACCCAAATTAAAATCAATTCTAATGCTTTTGTTTTTATGAAGGGCAAGTTCTACAAAGCTAAGACAACACTGAAAAAAATCTAGAAAGTGCAAAATGTGCCTTTAATTAGAGTGCATTTATAATACATATGGAAAGTACTTAAGTGTTTATTCCTCAGAGAGGTAAAAATCTGGTAAGATAATGTCAAAAGCGATTTTAGCTCAGATGAAAAGAATTTAAAAAGTTTTCAAGACACTTCATGGTGATTTAGTAAAATGACAGACGTTTTGCAATTAGATTGTTGAAATGAAGCAATGTACATCATCAGTTGCATTTTAAATGAATATTCCCTGATGCTGGTATATTCAGGGTATGCTTTCATAGTGACTTAAGCCCACATTTTTTGTAAACGGAAGTCTACAGTGACACATATTACATGGTCTCCTCTTCCCTTCCTGCTGTATTTCCACCTCCTCCCTTAAGTTGCCCCTTGTTCACATGAAATGGGAAAAGCCAATTCAGTTGATATAACTGAGATCCACCATTTCTTTGTTTTTGTCACTTGGTTAAGTCCAATAGTGGTGCACAGAAGGAAGCAAGAATACATTTAAGAAAGGCTGTACAAAAAAAAGGGGATGAACAGGAAAAGACCATATAGTAAGACTGCCTTAAACTGCTACCGAACTGGATCATCGGTCACACAGATAAAAGGACACAGCAGGCAGAATTCAGTACCTAGGAAAGATGGTCCCAGGGTAAAGGAGATGTGTGATTAATTTCCTGTTCCACTATAGCTTTCTTACGCAAGTCTGGGTGAATCACTTATTTGCACCTCACTCACTACCTTCAAAACAATATACCCCTCCATCTCAATAATGTAATGAGATGTTTAGCTATGAAACGAGGCTGTATTTAAAAAGAGAAAAATCATTGTGCTACGTAAACAGAACTCCTTGAGTGAGATGAGTAATGCAGAAGAGATATGACATGAAATAAACCTAATTAGGGTTGAGGATAACTGAAGTAAATTTAAATAGTTATAGGCCCAACTTCTAATCAAAGTTTTTTTATTTTCAAGAGTCAATCCTGTCAAAATTGTTCCCTATTAAATACTACTGAAGTTTTTTGGCCAAAGAAAGAGGTTAGTAAAAATAAGATAATCAGTTTTTCTTTTTTTATACCGATGTCACATAGTTTTACTTTAATAAATTATTATTATTAATCTACTAATAGCACAAGCTATTCCATTCACCTAAGAGTATTTGGGGATCAAATATGACTGTATTGCAATATTGTAAATGTTCACTAGATGGCAATAGATGGCACTGACTTGGAAAATGAAATCAGTTGTTTTTTTAAATTACATACACTTGAAATACTTGAATAAAAATAAATGCAGTTTTAAAAGTGCATTACACAACAGCAAAAAAAATTATAAGTATGTGGAACTGTTCAATTAATGTAATTGTTCATGAAAGAATTAACAAAAGTGTGTTTAAAAATTATTTGAATAAGTAGTTTCATACTGAATACTCTAGAAGGTGGAGAAGATGATTATAGCATTGCTGCATGTTAGAATGGTCTTAAAAATTATTAAATTTATAAATAACCAATATAATTCTCTCACAGAGGACCTGTCACATAAGCAGAAAAATTAACTTCATGTACTACTCTGGTTTTAACTGCAACATGACTATGTTTGAAAAATCTTTCTCAAAAACTCCCCACTCCTCCATATAGGGATATTTCTGAAAACTGAAAGACTCAACTACTCCATAGCCAATGCACTGAAATGCAAATTTCAGATGGAAGTAATTATGCATTAACATGCAGTTGTAGGTAATCTGGAAGTTACTGTGGAACCATAAATTTGTAACTTAACAGCTGTGAGAGAGGTCCTAAGTACAATTGGTCTTCAGAAGTATCTGAACTGCAGTATTTCCGAAGTACCATTTCCAAAAAGGTGATAATTGGTATTCACAAATATATTTTTATTACTAGAAGAAGATAGCACTGACACGACCAAATCAGAAGAAAGGCAAGAACCGTGCATGCATGTGGATTTTTGTGTACGCGAGAAGAAAAATACTGAAAGTGTTAAAAACAATTCACAGTCAAAAGTAAAGTAAACTTCTTGAAAAAATATATTACCAGCATTTTCTTATTTATATATTCTACTTCGTTTGGGATGACAACTTGTGCTTTTCTCCACTTGCTTTTCAAAAAAGGAAGTTCCTTAAAAACTGAACCTGTGTCAAGTACCTACTTTAAAACACAAATGCTTACTATTTCTTAAAAATACCTCATAGTTTAATGGACAATTATTTCTATTCAAGACAGAAATGTTCTGATCGCAATATCATTTGAATACAAATGTCTGTTTTCCCTAATTCTCATAAAAAGGATATTCCATTTCATGTAAAGTAGTATTTGGATAACTGGATCTTAACTAAAAAATCCATGCTTTTTGAGGTACGGTAATACTAAGAATGGAGCCCTATTTGGGAAGTAGCTTAGTAAACATCCTTGGTCAGGTTTGGCATGACCTTGGGCAATCGAAGAGCAGGGAGCAAGGAGTGCAAATCTTGGCCTCTGAAGATTATACTGCTGACAGCTCTGCTCCGAGGCTGTTGCTGCTAATTGATCTGTGAAGTACAGCTAAGCTCAGGATAACAGCAGTTTGTTGCAAGCTCAGAATGGCAATATCCCTATTTCCCTGACCATGAGGTGAACGTCGGAAGAAATTTTATTTCTACTTCCTGAACACAAGGAGAAGCTAAGAGCGTTGCACCAAAAGGAGTAGGATTGCTTAAAAAAGTAAGGGGGAAACAAGGGGGAAAAAAAACCAAAACAGCAGTGGAAGCCAGTTACTTTTGCTTTTATTCCTTTCTCTTCCCCCCCTACTCACTAGTGAGGATTTAACTTGAAAGAAGGTATCTTACAATTGAGATAAGTTGACAAAGGAGAATGTATTTAGATGTGCTCGATCTTCATCATATACAAGGCTACAGTATTATTAACGCTCACAAATAGAGCAACATTCCTAGTGCGCAGTTTGAAAAAGAGCACGTAATTGCTTTTAATTACAGCATTTAGTTAAGTGTTTGAAAAATTCAATTTAAAAATGCAAATTCTGTATTGTTATTGCATATTCTTCAGGATGATTTGGGAAGAAATAAGTACAGCTATGTTCCCAAAGAACATTACTGCAAATGGTTATCTATTAAATAAGACATTATTAAGTCTAATTAATTCTTCACTAAGCAAAACCTCTATGTACAGCCAGGTAGTCTTCCCTTATCTATGCACCAGTAATTCTCTTGCACTTTCTCTGACGTTCTATTCTGGAATATACGGTACCTCTGCAGTTGCTGCCACCCACGTACCTTCATCATTAGCAGACAGTTTGCCATGGAGTACATCACCCGGCCCAGACGTGACCTCCACAGCTGAACAGAGGCTGCAAAATAAGAGCAGCTTGTGAATTTGCACAAATAAATTAGAGGTTCTTTCTTGCCATCAATTATTGGTCCTATGAATTACGATTTTGAAAGATCCCCCTCGTTAACACCACTGGGTTTTAGCCTAGAATTTTTAATTCTCAGCCATGCTGCACCATCAGACAGAAAATTCTGCATCTCTCCAAGGGAATTGCTCAAGCAGCTCTGGGGACCATACACAATGCAACAACACAGAGCAATAGAGAGCCACTCAGCTTTGAGCTCAGGCCAAATATTAAACACTAAAAGAAGCCACGCATTTTCCAATATCAGAACAAAAGGTGCATAAAAAGATTCAAGTGATAACGAGCATCAGTTTAAAAACATGTAATCTACAGCATTAAATGTGATAAACTCAAAAATCAAACATAGCTAAAATGTCATTTCAGAGCCAAAACACGCAGGGTGAGAACTGTCTGAGTCTGGGACTGTTTGTGCTTGCCTCTGGCTTAGAGATATGCTGGAAAAAATCTGCCAAGCCTGTCTCCTTTCCCCATGCTCCTGGAGCTTGCAGGCATTAAAAGCTGCAGCAGCAGATTTTTCTCTCTTGCTTTGCAGACAGACTCCTGATGTTGTAAGAGAATGGTTCACATAGATCCTTATTTTCTCTTGCATTACAGTACCATAGATCAATGCTAGAAATATTCCTCTAATCCTCAAAAATAAACATTAGGAGTATTAATTTAGTGTATTTGGAAAATAAATGTCTCAGTCAATCAGCTGTCAAGGTCACCGTAGTGATTTGAGAAGGGGGGAGGAAAGGTAGAACAGGCTATTTCAATGAGATTGTGATAACTGAGACCACTTATTTGTATCAATAATGTAGTCTCTGATGAAAGCATGGCAGGTCATGTAGATAATTCTTTCAGCACACATAAATGCCATTACAAATAAGAGAGCTTGGTGAAATGTCTACTCCCCTTCCTAAGAAGAAAAACTCCTTCAATCCTCTCCAACAACAAAACAAACAACCCATGAATATTCCCTAACTATCTTTGTCAAAAGAGGGGCATAATGTGGGGCCCAAGACTGAACCCAGTATTTCATCCACCGTACCTTAAAATCATTCGTTACTCCTAGCTTTTGTTTTAGAAATTCCCCCTTGACCACACATCCCTACTGCTATTAATGAAGAGGATGATGTAAACCATGAGCAAATATTTTATGATACATTTCTGTTTTTCTTTCCTTGTGGGTGTCTGTAAAACCTGGACATAATGAAATAACTCTCCTTTATTATTTCACTTATGTTAATCTTTCCTTTTCGCATGTCCTCATAGTTTGATAACCACATTCAGCTTTTTAGGACTTAGGTGACAACAAATTAGATGTTGATTCCTGCAGTGGAGTCATCTAGGTTTCCTGTTAAAAATCCAATAGCACCAGCTACGGTTCTCAAAAAGGACTGCAAAGCAGACAGATCAGATGTCTTCAGTCTGTGCTATAAACTGAACAGGAACCTGATCTGGAAATTGCGTAGCCCTGTGGGATGAAGCTTCTTAGCATTGGCAGAAAGGGGTTAAAGAAAACCTGCAAAGAAGTAAACAAAATCGAAAACCCAACAGCCAATCACTGTGTGTTACTGAAATGCCTGAAACCCACTCTGCAGGTCCATGCAGTCATGCTTCCACTCTAAGCATTTGTTTTTCCTTGTTATTTATCAAGGACTCCATACTCCACGCTGCCATTCATTTCAATAGGAGCTCTGTGCACTGAGAAGTTGCAAAACTGGCATCTTACAGAATGTGTTACCAGGCAAGCGGTGCAATGTGCCTATTGGAAAAACTGGTGCTCTGTTCCAGACTAGAGGAGATATACACGACGAATCGATCGGTGTAGCACCTTCTTACACCAGCAATAAGGAAATTACATGCTAAGCATAATCCCCATAATGAATTAAGGCTGTCTTCACATAAAGCTAATAAGGTTTGCTTCAGCTAGTCTCACATGAAAAAAACCAAACCCATTATCAGCCTCCTGGAGCTCCAAATGCAGTGAAGAAGCAGACAGGGAGCAGACCTGGCTGACCTCCACAGCCAATAGCAGTCAACAGTCTCTGCAAAGGTGCCATGGGCTTTTTCGCAGTCTTAAACCTACAGGCAGCTGCACAGTAGACATACGAAGATCCCTTCGAATTTTCAGCAGCCTTGTCCCTTGGTAACTACTAGCTGCTGCTTTTCTAACTATGCCTCCTCCTGAGCTCATCTCAGCTCTAAAGCAGCAGCAGAGAGGAAAAGCAAGGAGCCAGAAACTCACGAGTGAGGCAGACTGCAAGACGAAGGATTATGACACAGCTAGGAGAAAGTCCTTGTACCTTAAAGGGGAATCAGTGTCTTGGTTTTAAAGGGGTAAAAAGGAAAAGAATGTGGGAACAATAAGGACAAAAATGAGGGCAGAAAGGGGATAACAGGGAAAAGTAGGTAGGAGAACAGAGGCAAGAAGAACAGTAGATACAAGGAGAGAAGAACAGAACTCCTGGAACGCTGTGGATAAATCTTCAATATCAGATTATTTCTCTTTTTCCTAACCCTTTTGAGAAGAGTAGCAAATGTATTCATTTGACTATATTTGCAAATGCCTTTATGATATATGCTGCTCGCATGTGCGTTCACTTTTTTAGGGCATATCTAGATGGTGTATTAAGTCAAGTACAATAACACATTAAAGCTGCTTTACATCCAGTCAATTTGAAGACCAGGCAGAAGAGTTCAAACAGGTCTGCACCCTTCCATATAGATGTTGTTTTAGGGAATTGTTTATAGTAATTTTTTAACTCTGCTAACAACTCTACTCAGCCTCTTCCTATCTCAGAGGCAGACTTTTACTTCCCACAGGCTCTAGGTGAATGTTATCCTAGAAAGAAGTTGGTAAGATTTCCTTAGACTGTTAGTTGAAGCTGAAAGGTTTTTGTTTTCTTGGTATGATGTTTTTAACTTGCTAGGCACCATGAGTGGTTCATATAATCCATAACAATGCCTAAAATGTCACCTCTTGTCCAATTCTTAAGTGTACTCAAATGACCTCATTAGTATAAATTCTGTTAAAAAAAAAAAAAAGATGCTTGGACAACTGATTTGTCCTGATGACCCTTCTTTATGCAGTAATGTATCCTATACTATTGAAGTTAAACAACTGAGAGAGGAGGAACAGGAAAAAAACATAATTGCATATAAAATCATGAAAATGACGATGTGGATTAATATAATCTAAATCGTACTCTAAAAAGTGACTTAGGTTTTTCAGGAGTCTAAGTAACCACGCAGCTACAGTGAGACTCAGCCAACTATGTAGCAGCATCCTAGGCCAGTGTAGCCCTTGTATGATGGCAGCTCCAGCTAAAGAAATTTAGTGGATTTCAGACATGAGGACCGAGAGGAGCCAGTCAGACAAGGCTTAAGATGAAACATCCATCTAGCTGCAACAGCAAAACACTTATATATTCATCACTAAAGGATAGGAGACATGTTCTTTGTTTCTTCTAAGTAGGAAAAAAATTGATTTAGTGCATCAGTTTGATCAAGGGCAAAACTGTGAAATTAATTCCAGCAAATAAAAGTACAAGATGTATCATTTCAGAGGCTGAGTAGGCTATGAGATTACAAAAATACTGTTTTAACAACTCTGGGGCAGCCTTGTGAAAACTTCTGGCATACTTAGGCAAGCGATAAAAACACACTGCCTGTGAAAAAAATGTTTAAAGAATACCTACCTTGTCTGTTCTCCTGTGTAATGTTAGTCATACTTCCATCTTCAGCTAAGCCTTGTTCCAAATTTTCTAATATCTGTAGTAAATTTTTTAAAGTAACCAACATGAGTTTAAACAGTACTATATATTAAATGTAAATTATTTACAATTGACAGTCTATATGAAAACCAATTCAGGCAGGAATGCTTCACCTAGGTACAGTTCAAAATTACTGATTATTACCATAGCTACATGAGTTGCACAAAGTAAGAAAGCCATTGTACAGTAGAAGGATGTTAGAGTTCAGGTTTATGATACTTACAGAACATTAAATGTCAGCACACTCTAGGGACATACACATTTTGTTAAGCAAAACATGAAATATGCTTCACCAGGGAATGAATGTTAACAACCACAAAGAAAGTCAAACAGATTTTTCATAGAAAGCCACTGCCTCTTGACTCCCCCACCCTAAGTATGGGCTCTGGTTTCATCCTTTTGTCCTTAATGAAGTACTCCTCTTAGTTCTTACTGCAATTTCCCTCACAAAGTTTGAGTTTTATTGCTTCTTTTTATTTATTATAGATTTTAAATCATGTAAATTGTTGAATGAATGAAACGCTGTATTACTGGAAGAATGAAAATGTATACTTAATGAAGCTTGTGTCTTAAGCACTTTTAAACTATGTATGTAAGGTTCCATCTGAAATGCAAGTCAACTTTTCTTTTTCTAATCCCATTACAGTTTCTCCAAATTTGTTTTCTGATTCCCACAGATCACCCTTTTTTTCCTGTTACAGATGTATAACTTTGGTCATAGAACACTGCTTGAGATTTCCCTCAAAAAAACATTAAGGCCACTTGCTCTTTAATCAGCCGCAGTGGTTAGCCAATTAGGGAAATAAAAGGCGCTTCCTCTTCCGGGGACTGAGTGCACTTCCGAACACAGAGCTCTCAGCTTCTGTCAGTATAAGAAAAAAATAATTTTTCTCCTACATCAGCAAAGCATTCCAATTGTGCTTAGTGCTTTGTAAGTAAACACTTAAAAACAACACAGGAAATCCTCCAAAGCAGAGACAAGTAGAATTAATCTGGCCTCAGACAGCGTGTTGGTGCCTTCTACAGCCAATGAAGAGCAATCGCTACCTTCAGGAAGGGAGTTCATGCAACCTCTTTTAGACATCCTAAGGTGGAAGGAATTGCCCTAAGAGATACCAATCTCTTTTCACAGACTAGAGTGAAAGCTTGAAGTTAGGTGCCATAAATTTTGCTACAAAGAACTTAAGAATAAGGAGAGACATACGATGAAATGACTGCAGTTACCACATGCCAGCTGAGCCAGGGCAATTTTCCTGATAAGAATTGTTAGCCCATGACAAATACAAGGAAATATGATTTAGTGTAAACCTTGTTCACAGAGGGCTAGGCTAATTGCCTTACCTCAAATTCTGAGAGGTTATGAGCATACACCAGTAGATACTGCAGCTTAGTTGATAGGTGGCAATTTATGAGATTGCAGTGGCATGCCTGCGAGACTGAATCTCAGTCCCACTTTCAAAAGCAGTGTAGCCACTTAGCAATCCCTTAGAAACCAAAGCATCACATTTAAGTATTAAATGCCCAGTGTACAATGAGGCACCTTGTCAGAGGAAAAAACAAACTCTTCTCTCCCAGAAACACCTTACCGCCTATTTTCTGTCCAGTCTAAAAACCATGATCTTTCTCTTCCCCTGGAAAACACGTAGTGATCACTTCTCATTCTCAATAAGGTCGAGTTCTTACTCTTGAAATGGTCTAAACACAAGGTGCCTTCATCAATGAGACATGCTGTCTTGTTTAAAAAGACAACGTGTTTGTTTGACAATATCCTTCTCTGAAAACGTGTTCACTAACATCATCAAGAAAGAAAGAATTAGATATTAGCATACAATTAGAGTATTACATTAACCATTCTATGACATTACTTGGGGATATCTAGCCATCACCTCAAGCTCAAAGTAATTAAAACAGAACTCGGTGCTGATTTGAGGCTAATTGTTTTATTCCCTAGGTTTATCTCCCTTTGCCCTTCTTAAGTATAAGAACATCACCTGCAGTTTTTCAGCATTTGGGCATTTCCCCAGTTTTCCAAGAATTGTTTAATAATAACATTAATGATTCAGGTAGTTCCTCAGTGTAAGCTATCTGGGTTAGTTGACATGAAATGTTTAATTTTAGCAAATCCCCTCATCCCACTTTTCTACAGATAGTAAACTGTTTATTCTAGCAATATCACATGGGATAGCTCTAAACATCCTTGTTTCTATTGTAAAGAGAAATATGATTGAACCCTTCTACTATTTACTTAAACATCAGTTTTATGTATGACCTATGCTTTTTCTTGTTTTGAATATTTATAAATGCACACTCATTAGTTTCACTGGCTAGTATTACTTTACCAAGTCTTCTGTTTCATTCCCTATCAATCACCTGTATACTGTAATTACTAACCTATGCACACCACCATTTGCATTCTTAGTTTCCTATCCTTACGTATCTCTTTTTACTATTTTATTTGTTCTTCCACAACTTTTCACCAGCATTAGCTTCTTACTCAACCTTTTTTAGTGCTTCTGGAATTGTGGCTTTTTGGGTACTCAGACTGGTGCAGGATCATCATCATTTCTACAAACTCATCAAACAAGGCATCAAGACAAATACCCCCTAGACTGAAGTAATGTATGAGAAATAGAATACTTGCATGACATTAGTAACTGAGCCAGAACTGGAAGTTGAATGAAAATAAACCCCCAAAACAATCAGTAGCTAAGAGACTGAAAAGTTCATCAGTTTGGAAGTAAAACAGAAGACCAGGAGATATGAAGAGCTTGTATGGAAGGGCCAGGGAGGAACTACTCATGAAGGAGAGTGGTGGAACTACAGAGGGAGGGCTGATGGACAAATGGCACAAAGTATTTTTGAGAAGTTTTGCAGAAGTAACACTTGCAGAGGCTTTTTTAGGAAGCAAGACTGTTAACTCACTTGGCACTTCTCCACCCACCTGGTAGAAGAGCCCAGTACAGCTCTGCCACTTGAAGGATTAGGGTTAAAAAGTGAAATGCACTGCACTATGAGATGCGTGCATTTCCAGGTCTCCCTCAATCAGCTAGGAAGCTTAGGTACAAACAAGGGAGGAGTTTAGTTTAAGACTGACTGTTCTTTTCACATTTTGGTCTCCAGGTAAGCATTTATTAGCATGTCCTCAGCATTATTAGCACTAAAGTAATCATGCCTATGTTTTTAAATGAATACTTGGAAAGAACAAACCCTTTTGTGATTTAAATTACTATTGTTACTCTTACTGCGTGGCTGTTTGGAGACCATTTATTTCAAGGCGGACTTGTAAAGGCAACAACTCATTGAGGCAATTCATGTTGGGAAGACCAGCAATAACACGGAGACAGTAACAATTCCACTGGATTCCTCCCCCAAGCTGTAAGAGGCATTTGGCACTACAGATTATTTCTTTCCCAAATGTTGTACCTATAGACAGAGATGTAAAATATCCGACCAGATCTTGATTACAAATTTGCAGGAATACTGGAAAATGTAAAAATATTATTGCCTATACAGCGAAAATGAAAATTATGTTTTTGCATTCAACCTCCAATCCTGCTTCAGGTACCAGAAATATCTAAGTAGATGGGGGGTGAAGAGACTGAGTTACCAAAACAGTGACAAAGTAAATATGGTTAGATCTTTAAGTAGAATGGCTAATCCAAAGTTGACAAGTGTCTGTAGAATGCATACAACAAAAAGCAAAGGGAATTTAGCAGGTTAAAAGGAAATATCAGATAGGAAAAAAACACAATTACATTAAGGAAGAGAAACAAAATAGGAAGACAAATTTTCTTATGATAAGAATGCATTAGCATTAGCCTGGAATAGCCTCCCAGGGGATGTGGCCTCAGCATTATAGGCTGGCTCATTAAAAACTAGAAAACAACCTTGAGTTGCAGAGAGACAGACTAGGTGAGCTAATAGGTCTTTTCTCTCTTCTAGCTTTTATGACTCCAAGATCATCTGATTTACATAATGACTATTCGTACGCCCTTCTGTAAATACGGATGACCAAAGATTATTTTTCCACTTTTTAAAATAGGGAAGTAAAACACTAGAGGCTTTTGGTTGAAAGCTCCCCAATTAATTCTGTTAAAACCCAAATGATTCCCAAGTGTCATATTGTCATATACAAATATTAAGACTAATGAGTGTACATCCTTTATGTTTTCTTGGTTATGCCATGTTTTTTTGTAAGTGTTATGCACTTTATTCTTGCACATTCCAGGTGAGATCGAGATTATTAGACTAATAGCATTCTATTAAAAAAATTAAAACATATATCTAAACAATTTTTTTTGTCAGCCAACCCTGACTTCAAATGGTTAAATTATCACCAATTTACAACTGTCTTTTAAAAACATATTTAGCTTTATAAGCTGTCCTTTTTCACACTCTTGTTTCTACAGTTGTCTTTGAATTGCTCCAAAAGACAAGGTATTTAATTGAATGCAAACAAATGAAGTAATCTGCAATGAGATGTCTAGAATAACTAATCAGAAATATTCTCTTGGGAAGGATGGTATGTTTTATTTGTTCGTTTGTAGTTTTCTATGTACTGTACTTTAAAAAGGAACACAGGAATATTCTTGGGAAGGATGGTATGTTTTATTTGTTCGTTTGTAGTTTTCTGTGTACTGTACTTTAAAAAGGAACATCCGTCAGCACAGACAATGGCTTGTCCTGGCTACTGTATCCTGGCTCTGGTGGAAGCTGTCAGAAACAAAGGGAGATCATTCTCTTTCTGACCGCAATTGAACACGCTAACCCAGGAGAAACTTTGCCAATTCAGACACAGAAAGGCAGAGTGAAAGAGATGGCAATCTGCGAACCAACAGCAAGTGCAGAGAATGGGGGACTCCTCAGAAGAGCTAGGAGTAAATGTACAGCCAGCCTCAAAGCAGCTTTCCCCAAGGGCGCAAGGGATCACACAGGATTTGTAGTGACCTAAGCCACTAGAGGCTGATGGAGTGAGAGCATGAGTAAACAGACCTGTTCTTCAAGAATGTAATGAGCAGGGAAATATGTGTATTTTAATTTGTAAATCTCCTTTATTTCTATTTCATCTTCTCTAGCAGAAGTTTCCCTTATTTCAACAAATAATCAGCCTAGTTCATGTTCAAACAAAATCTTGCATTAAAGTTTAAAAGCTTCCTTGGTACACTGGGTATGCTTTAAGGATATGCACTTCAAGGAAAAGAACACAGGCAGAGCCACCTCAAGGTTGTAGATGACTTAAAGGTCTTGTAAAAGGCGGGGAGTTAATTTCCTTTTCTTTCATTCCTCTATTGACCAATAATCTTTAATCTGTGGAGAATCATGGCTGATCACACTGTAACTGATATGGCCATTTCAATAAAGTTAGCCAGATGGCTGATGAATGCCCTGCTCAGCAGTTACTTCCTTGTTCACATTCATACAATTTTCTCTCTCCATTACAAGATAAAGGAACTTAGAAACCAGTTAAGTTTTTGGAATCTAGCGGCACCTTCATGATTGAAGGGAGATGACACAGCACTTAATACCAGATCACATAAAAACAAGATATGAAACAGCTGATCTGCTGCAGACCGGGGTAGGCAAATGTCAGTAGAAGCACTGTGAAATCCTGCAACAGAGGAGTACGACATTTCCTAGAAGAAAAAAAAAAACTACTTCAAATTGAGGACTGTTTATGAAGGAAAAGGCTGGAGAGAACAGCCTGCCAGTAAGATTATTAGATGAGATGGTCATGAACAGGTAACAGCATTCCTGAAGTGCTAAAAAGTAGCACTTCTTGGCCAAATGAGGTCTCTCTCAACTGTTTCCAAATCAGTTCTTTCTAACTCTATAACAAATGCCACATTCATCTCTTATTACCTAAACCTTTCCTCTTTTTCCCTCATAATACAAAGAACCGTTTTTTTTACTGTAAACATTTGGTTATCCTAGTCACTACTCTGCTAGAAGCAAGCTGATTTTATATATATAAGGCCATTATAGCTGTACAATTGGCAAATATCAAATCCTTTCACTTTATCCAAGTTATTTTCAGGAGTAAATATAGGAAACTTTCAA
This sequence comes from Aptenodytes forsteri, assembly GCF_000699145.1. Classification (NCBI taxonomy): domain Eukaryota; kingdom Metazoa; phylum Chordata; class Aves; order Sphenisciformes; family Spheniscidae; genus Aptenodytes; species Aptenodytes forsteri. The sequence goes on from NW_008795017.1 coordinate 7,588,155, forward strand.
GAAATACTGAAAATAAAAATGAATCACATGTATTTATCTTATACACAGTTTTGAACTTTCAAGTGTCACAGATAAAACAATAATGCTGCATTTCTTCTAGAGTTTACCACATTGTAACATTCATAGTCACTGCTGCATTAGACTACTTGGGAAAGATCTCTGTAAAAAACATTTAAGGATGAATGCTTAACAGTCAGGGTGTTGGATTTAGTGGATAAGGTTAGTGCTCACAACACCATCACTCCAATTTCAGCACTGACAAATCTCCTATTATAATTTAGGCCATAATTTTGTATTATAGCACTTGACAAAACAAAACAAAAACCCCAAAACAAACTCAGCAGGTTGCATTTTTATTCCCCAATGACCTTTGTTTCCAAAACCAGCTATTCAGACTATTTCTGAAGGATCAAGACTATTTTTTAAGTATCAAGATTATTAACAACTGTGTTTTGAGCTAGCTGGACACAGCTGAGTGAGGGAAGAAAGCTCTCCTACTTGCCCTCAAACACATCTGAGAACTATGTTGTCCACTGTTCTACTCATTTTAGTCAGAGCTACCACAGAGGAGAGAAGGATGTATCCTAAAATGAAAGAGGCACTTAATTACTTCTTTCAGTGAGTTCCTTATAGGTATCAAGATGGAATAAAAAATGTCATCGTTGAAACTTAATGTTCTTTATAAGGACAGTAAAATACATTTCTTAAACATTAAGAAATGTTAGCGCACAGAGCAGCTGTTACCTTGGCGCAGATTATCTTCATACCATGCAGTCTGTCAAGTGATTCCTGAGGATTACCTAGGTACTGAGGAAGTTCAGCATGTAAAATCCGCATGGAGAAAGGAACCATGGAACCTAAAAACATAATGAATTTTATTAAATGTGTTTGCTATAATGATCAGTTTGTGATTTGCCTACATAACACAAGGTATTTCTCACTAGTGTATATAACACAAAGTCCATTTTACCTTCATATCTTTTTCTTCTCCTGATGAAAGATGTGAAAGATGAGAAAATAGCAAACTTTTCCTTAGCTATAATATGTAATGTATTGTAAAATGTTTTAAATAGGTAAACACATATGTAACCATAATCAGGAAGGCAAGAAAAAAATGCATCTAATTCAAATTTTCAAGAACAAGTTGTGCATGGAAGTACAATGTTTCATTAAAGATTTTTATAAACTAATTAAAATGGATTAAAAAAAATTGGAAGTTTACTCAAGTTGCAGCTACAACGTTATTCCTAACATTTAATAATTACGCATATTTTACAATCAATGCAGAAGAAATAATACGAAATTATTGGCCTTAAAAGCATGCTTGCAAAAAAGTTACATAACCAGGGCATGCAAAACCACTTCTACATAATCCTTTTCCACATAAACAGAAAGTTGATATGAAGGGCTCCTATATTACAGAGAAAAAAATATGAACAGAAAACCAACACGAGTCAAAAGAAATAAAAAATAAAAACGGTATAATGAACAACAAAAATAATAATACTATAATAGACACATTAAATCCAAAAATATATCAAGTCCTCCGGGAAATTAAAATATATTACAAAATATTTTGTTTCTTTTTTCTATTAATATCCATAGGTTTGTGTAAAGGTCTGAGTCCATTATGCTAAGCAGAGACCATTCCATTGCTCTAAAGATGACTTAGTCCGGGTTTTACTTCATTAATGTCACTTTTCCACAAAGAGTTACTAAATGGCTCTATACTGTGAGACTGACTCTTCATAAAGGTGGTGTATTTTCTGTATTTTCTGGTTTATTGAAAGCATCAAAGGATAAGGAAGGAAGTTAAAGCAAAATTTGGGGAGAAAAAGAAATTTCTTCCTTTTCATGTTAGTTTACTTTTATCTTTATTATTATTATAATATTTACCAAAGACTCAATCCTCTAAGTTTATGAGCATCCTGGCTGACTTCAAGGGCAGTTTCAGGAGCTAGCTTTAGGGCCAGTGTGTGCAACATCTTGCTTTCAGATAACTGCATATCCTGATACACACACAATGATACTGAACATAAACTAAATACTATTATTAAAAACAAATCAGAGCTAGCATAATGGTCCTGGCTGACTTCAAGGGCAGTTTCAGGAGCTTTAGGGAATCCCAGTGTGTGCAACATCTTGCTTTCAGATAACTGCATATCCTGATACACAGACAATGATACTGAACATAAACTAAATACTATTATTAAAAACAAATCAGAGCTAGCATAATGGGGAAATAGGCCTTGCAAAATACCGTGCTACAGTTCTAATATTTTAATAAAATACATTTGCTCTCTTTAGACATATTCTAAGGGGATTTCCCTCTCAAGTCACCTTTTGCCTCATCTTTTCTCAAAAATAGGACTCAGGAGCTTTTTAGAAAGATTTTTGCACCTGTTCTTAACAGGCTTGTATGTCAAAGAGGTAAATGCTATATACGAGTCACTGCCTCTAGACATTTTTTTTAAAATGTTGACAAAATTTTAATCACAAAACTCACTAATTATGACCTTCAGAGTAAGCCACTTACATCTACATAAATTCTCTTTTGCCAGTGCTAACTATTCCCCATGGCTTCCGTAACTGCTGTGTTCCCTTAATGGATGTACACACGAGTTTCATGCATCATCATATGTGGAATAGAGATTAAGAAAACAAAACTGCCTTTGAAATTCTATTAAGAGAAGCGTAAAAGGTTATTCAACCAGTAACAAAAGATGAGAAATATTTTATGTATGTATCCTGACTAGTACCTAGCATGACACAAGTGAAGATACACAGTCAGAGTGTGGGGGGTGAACAACAATGAAAAGGGAGGCAAAAATAATTTAAGAGTAAGTTCTGCACCAGAACACCACAGAAAAATTGCTTTGTAGGCACGTTGCGAACTTAAGAATCTGCACTGCAAGCCTATGGAAGCAAACCTGTGTCTGGTTCCACCTCTACCACCCCTCTGGTGACCAAGTTCTAACTCCACCATCCAACGGTAATCCTGCCAAAAAAGCAGTGCCTAAAACCAGCTAGTTTGGTACTGTTCTTTTGGAAAAAGTAGTCTTAATTTACTGCTAATACATGAACCATGCACCTACTGCTGCACTCAACAGCATTTCTGAGGCAAAGGTAAAAAAAGGAAAAGTTTTGTTCATCAGTAAAACTTTGGAAAATCTGATATAAAACAAAAGGAATCTAAAGTTTTTGCAACATTTTTGGTTAATAACTGTGTTCTAGCATTTTCAACTCTGAATGAGCTTGTATCATTACATTCTCTTGTAAAATGCAGCAAAAGGTCAACTCAATAAACACTCATACAGAAAATCTGAACTGGTAACAGAGCAGCTCAACATACAGATAGACGGGTATTTAATGGAGCGCAGATGAAATGTCTCACGTTATCCATTTTTCTAAAATTTATATAATGTTTTATAAAACACTTTTTGGGATTGCAAATTTTGTAAAGTATTGATCTTGTATATTGCTGAATGAAACCACACTATTAAGATCCATGCGAGGGGAAGGAATAACCCATTACCAATCTACATCATTGGAAATGGTGTCAGAGGATGTCAGAATGATGAATGCGACTCCAGGCCAACTTAGACTCCATAAGAATCTGATTTATTTCCTATCACAAGTAAGACCTCAGTTGTAATAGGCATTCAGAACTATATCACTTTGAAAGGTACTTTATTAATGTATTATTTCTCAACCACTTAGTACTTCCTTCATAGCATGTGACCAAAAAGCATTCCAGTGTGATCCTCAGTAGGTACGTCAAGTATGAAGACAGATCTCAAACAAAACCAGAAGGAAGCTGGCCCACAGTGTAAGAGTAGTCAGTGTAATGACTTTTCAAACCAGAATTTATATTACTGTTTCACACAGGAGGATCTAAAACTCTAGCATCTGTTTCTTCTCTTTCTTTTTGAAACTCATGACATAACTAGTATCCTGCAAGAAATTTTACTGTAAGCATCCAGCAAATCCATCCAGTGAACTTCTGTTACTTCCTGCTCATTAAACAGGCTGCTAACTTTATTTAAAATCTCAGAAACACCAACCGTTTCTGCTCTCTTCCTCAGTTTCCTTGTAATCCTTCTGAAGAGCAGAAGTTTTTGGTTTTGTTTTTTTTAAGAAAGCACAAAACTGTACGCATGCTCTCAAACAAGTGTGGAAACTGGGGAAAACAGATGAGAAAAGAAATGAGCTTTTACCACTGGTAAGGCTGTCTTACCACTCCATGTAAACAGTATTTTGTAACTTCCAAGTCAAATCAGATGAGCAAATTGCTCCTAAAAAACCTGCAGCACTTATCCAAGCCACTCATCCAAACATATTCCTTAAATACTCTCTTTATAAAAAAGAAACTTTGAGATTTTTGGTTAAGTACAATTTTTCAGATATGTTCCTGTCTCCAAGTAAGCTTCTTCTTAGTTAAATGATATGAGGTATGGATAATATATCTAATTCAGTTCCTACATTAATAAACTCAATTTCTGGTTTAAAAAAAAGACCATAAATTTACTTCAGATTTGGTAAAGCTTTCAATGAGTGCCACTCATATAAAGTGGTAATACAATTTACATACACTTCTCAGGAAGAAATACATGGCAGTAATAGAAAAAGCATGTAAAGAGATCTGTTCACCAAAATAATTCTGTAACTCCTGGTTAACAGTTGTGTAAAAACTGACAACACACGCCTCCCCCTGAGTTCTCTATTACTGTATTGTCTCCAGCATCCAAAATCTGAATCTGTAATTTTCTCAATCTAAGAAAATGGAACAATCATCTTTGAACTTGTCTGAAACAAAAACGTCAAGAAAGCACCTGAGAAAAGCAACAGCAAGTCACTAAAAATCTTTTCACAGGGTGGATGGTTATGAACCTTTGTTCTCACAGGACTCAGCAAGGTGACCTGTGTGCATACCATGGTGGAAGAGAACATTTTGAGCATAATGGGTTTGAAATGCAGCCCAGCAGAGCTTCATGGGGTGAACGGGAGATGAAAAAGGCAAAGGCAAACCATAATACGACTCTTCCGAATCTTCATCAAAGACACATCAGTTCACTGATAAAAAGGTAGAAAGCAAAAAATAAGAGAATCACAGAAAGTTCTGACTTGGAACAGTTAACTCTGAGCTCACTAAGAATTTTGGTCTAAACAACAGGACGTAGATTTGTTGTTCTACGACGTCACCATATCACATTGCATCAAAGGCTCGTCATTCAGCCTTTTTCTGCTGAAAGAACAACAGTGCAGAGAAGCCCATTCCTGTTGTTAAGAAATATACGACAGAAAAGGAAACTGCACACAAATCTACAAAAACACAGCTTCCACTCTGTCTTGCAAGACACAGAAGTTGAGCCTTCTGATAAGTATTCCCTAACATTTTAATATGAAGATGGTGAGAAATGAACAAGAGTTGAGACCTAAAAAAGGTGTGTCTGAGATTTTAGAAAACACTGTAATTTTCATTTTAAATTGTCTCAGTTAACAAGAAAACAATTGGGAAGAGGTAAATGACATTTGTTGATGACTCTAGTAGGTCAATAATAATAGTGTTATGAAGGTCTGAAAGGCAGGTTGTAGAATTCAGAGTACAAAATTTAATTAAAAAGCAGATTAACAGCAGGGAAAAAAACTATACATGCCTCAATAAACACAGTTACATTGGGGAAAAAACAAAACCAGAAAGTAAGATTGACTACATTAACACTAAGCTGTAACAGAAATACATGTGCTTCTTAGATTAAGAATGACATATTGTCTGAAAGGTTTCACCTATTTGCTTACTGTTAGGCCACATATTTGTGGCACACAGTGTAACACATATTTCTTTGTAATAGGTTCCTATGCAAGTGGGCATATATATATTCCTGTGATACCCCACTAGGGATAAGAGAATTTTATATAAAATAAAATGGACTGTGGCATGTGCTGCCTTTTGCAAAACTATTTGGAATCAAACCCATGTCCTCTATTATATTTCACTCTACTGAATTTAACAAGGCAACATGTCAAGGAAATATTTAAAACAAGCACCATATCCTGTAATTAAAATGTTTACTTAAGAGCACAGGAGAATGGATTTTGCTCCCTACTTCATGCTTCGGATTTCTAAAGAAGTAATGCCCTCTTACACAGCAAAACCACGTCAACAAAGCCTACATAATTTCAACAAAAGGCAATACCCTACAATTACTGCCATGTATTGAAATTTTAAGTTAAGTAAGTCATCTTCTAGCTTGACGTTTTACAGTTGACCTCTGTTGCTCCTCTTTAAGGGTTTCATAATAATTTTATATATAAAAAATTCATAATGGAAAAATGGTTTAATTTTAAGACAATTCTTTTCTTAGCTATCACTTTTAAATACAGTAGAGAATTTTTTTCAAAGAATATGATTTTTGATTGTCACATTAGCATGAATTAATCTCATTCATATATAAATTATCAGCATACGAAAGACAAAACTAAAAAGTGAAAAAAGGTCTGCTGAAAGGAAAATGGATACTCCAAAAACATGGGAACAGATGTAATAAATAGTAAGATCAGGTAGAATTTTCTAAGACCACAGATTTCAATTTCTATTTCTTTATGAACAGCTGCACATTTTCATAACTGTCATAACATAAACATCACCTCATGCCAATCAAATTCAAACTGCAGCCCTCATCTGCAACCCTTTTAGAGCAGAAAATTGAGGATTCCAATGGCTAGCCATTTTATCTTCATATTTTCTTGTTGCAAAATCAGTAACCAGAAATACTTTCTGATCTGCCTTCTACAGCTTATTCATCAAATCTCAAATATCAAAAAGCAGCAGTAGGGCAAATTATCATTTACTGAAAGTATAAAGTGAAAAAAAACAAAACAAAGAAACAAACCCTTCTTTCATTGGGTAGAAGAGAAATACAGAAAATCCAGGTTCATAAAGATATTCTGCTTTATACATACGTATACACACAGAGATGTACATCCTTGCATTTATATGCACACACACACTTTTACATACTTCTACAACAGCATATTTGTGTAATTTATAAGGGGATTTTTAAGAGTGATGATGTAGTAACTTTGAATCCTAGTCTTACTGACTGTCAATTAAAAGTACACTTAAAAATCCAGATTCAACAGACTAGTTACCAAGCATTTGTTTATTACTTTCATTCCAGAAAGACTAAAGAAGAGATAGGTGCCTAAATGTTTGTAATCATTGAAAGAAAATGCTTTGAAAATTTTATCTGAAATTGCATGTTTACATATATGTCACAATTTAAGTGCATGTGACCTAAGACCACAGATATTCTGAATTAAGATCTGGTTTTGAAAGGTTTCAGAAATACTTTTTCAGTAATCTGGAGTTGTTATTTGCACTGAAGCAAGGAAAACATAAGAGAAAGAATGCCAAAAAACCCTGCAACAATTGCCCTACCACAAAGGAATCACCATAAATCTTACCTACTGTTAACTGTAGTAAGGCAGAATTTAGAAATTAGTTACTTGCTCACTTTTAAGAAATACTATATAAAGCTGGTACTGTCTACAATGAGACTACATAGCCTCGGGAAAGAAAGCACAATTAAGTATTTTAGCAGCACTCTACCCCCTTAAAATTATACATATATTTCCTAACTAAAATATCTATATTATTTTAGAAAAATTTGCATTTGCAAGTCTGACTACTCTGAAAAAGCCAACTGGAACCACAACACTGGAGTGGTATTTATTCACATTGTATTAGGTGATTTCATAGGCAGAAGGTAGCTCTGAAGCAACAGAACAGATAGCGAATTTAAAGGGACAATAGAGAGGTGTACATAGTACTGTAAATAAAATAATTGGCAAACCAGTTCCTCCAGAGGCTTTAATATGTTTTTTACTGTCAACATGAGCTTGAATGAAGAACTGTTCCGAGCAACTGCCAAGACCGAAGCAGTCTGACATGGGAGTGCAAGTTCAGGCACAGCAGTATTTGTGGTAACATATGAGAAAACCAATACCACATATAACAATGACTGGAGTCTTTTTTTTCTTCTGTTTTCCTGCAAAATGTATTAACAGATAGGAGCACTCTGTAGGCTATGATTTCTTTAGCCTGTGCATTTCTTTTCTTATCCCTGTTTTTACCTTGATTGCTCCTTTTGCCTCCCCACCCACCACAATTATTTTTTTTTCCCCCACACCACTTCCCATTCTGCTACCGTTCTCCCACTAACCAAAAGTTGATGAGGATGAAAAAAAAAGGGCATTTCATTTATAGCATCATCCAAAATGATGCTGAGAAAAAACGAAAGGAAGCTTTAGCAAGGCTGCCTCCTACTAGCGTAGACAAGTAGAGAAGAGAAGAAGAAAGGAAGACAGTAAACTCAAAATAGCCAAACATCACTGTAGAGGCATCACTACGTTTACTGTGAAAGCATATAGGCGATAATTTCCCCAATCCATGCCTGTCCTTCCTTATGGTATAAGTCTGACATCCAGAAGCAGGACCAAGCTTCAGAGAGCAGGCGGACCATGGAGCTGTACACAGTCCTCTGCACTACACACAGTCCAGATGTCTGTAAAATGCCCTCTGTGGTATTAGAGAAAAATTCTGGATGAGTGTTTTCACAGTAAGCGCGGTGTCACTGCGTCAACAGATATGTGACAAGTTTCCTATTACATTTTTTGCTATTTTATAAGCTTATTAAATCTAATAATAATAATAATCTATTACATTTCACCTTAGACATCAGCACTGAAAACTTGTTTACAACATGGGTTTGAATGACAGTTCTAGACTACGTATGATAGGATTCCTTTAGGGAGAGCTGAATTTCAAAACTGAATAAAAGAAACAAATTAAGAGCACTGCTTGAGTAAATAAGAACACGTAAAAAATGAAATCTTGCAGAGCCAACTATTTTTTGTATAAATTTTTTCATGTATTTCTGCTAAAATTTCTAACTACAGTGGATATTAGTGAAGTCAGAAAAGCAGTATAGACCTAGTGAAATATGCTAAAACAATAGTTGAGTGATGTCTAGACTCACCCTACTTTGAAATACATATATTTTATATATACATAATATATATATGTTTTTTTTTTTTTAAACTGTCACTATCCATCTGAAAATATCAGCCTATTGCAGTGCACATTAGTGTATCCTTATGGTCACAACACAGCCAAACCTTAAAAAAACCCCTTGTGCTATAATAAGTAACAGAGTTCATGGGAAGGTGTATAGTATGAAATCAGTTTCTAGAGCACATACAACTAAATTTTTAAGAATACGTTCCTTATTTAGGCACTTGCCACCAGACAACAGAACACTGATTTCATGTTAGAGGAATACAGATGATGCTGTATCATCACAAGGAGAATGAAAAGGGGAAAGGAAAAAAACCACCCCTATACATATAAACTTCTGGTCAGGGGAATAAAAGTCCTGTTTTTACTTGTGCACAGTTTTTTTTTTCCTTCGTAATCCAAAATAAATTATTCTCAATTATTGTAAATTTAGAACACCGATTTTGGCAGCATTAACTTTTCTGTAACTTACTGGTCTATTTAGCAGAAGCAAGACCAAATTATCTCATAAAAGAATGAAATAGCATTTTAATGTTCCATTTTAATTGCTGGCTCTCACTCTTTCAGAAACACATAGGCATTACCAATGGAAAAGATATCTCAGGTTAGCCGATCTATCATACGAGACTTTATGAAGTATCATGAGGAACACAGAAACAAACAATACGAATAGAAGTGGGTCAGACTGTGTAAGCATAAAGACAAACCTCCCCCCCCCAAAAAAAAAAAAATCCTGAAATCCATTAGTCACGAGAACGATGAAAAAAATTCAGCCTTATATACCCCACAGAGTACAATGGAGATGTGCAGGAAGCAATCTGGAACAGAGTTCCTGACCTGAGTACCTACCTATTACAAAACAAAAAAATTATACATAAAATCGGACTTTTCGGCATCTCTCTGCAGATGAATTTAGAAGAAGTAAATTCATAACCGAGTAATTTTAAGATTTTACTATAAAATGAGAATGGTTTGCTCTCTGCCCCGTATTGAACAGGAATGATCAAAGAGTGACTTAACCCATTTCACTGGCTGATACAAGGATCCCAGCAGACTCCAGCCCCCCAGATGGTGCACACCTACAGGCAAGGGAGACACCCGAAGAAAGAGATTGTAGAAACCAAGAAAGGAAGACTTCAGAAAGATTAGATCTTACAGCCATGATGAAGACAACAGTAATGGGATCCATGCACATGGCTGCAAATGCCATACAAAATCTCAGGATGAAACAGAGACTAGTAGTGTTGCCGAAAGGGAAAGAGCCTTGAGAGAGCTTCAGAGGAAAATTAAGAGGCCCGTATTGGCCATGTTAAGTTAAATTAACGGAAAAAAACATCTTCCACTCCTCATACATTTACTTGGAATTTAAATTCTTTGAGGTATATTTCTCAGAGATTAATGGATGAGGGACTACCCTCACTGCAGTAAGAAGCTCAGGTATATAAACTTTCCTTACTTAAAGCATGGAAAAACACAGAAAACTTTCTAATTTATTACATTTCTTATTATGAATATTTTGAATACAAAGAAATGATGCAAAATATTATATGTATTACAAGTAATGTGTACATTATTTGTATCTATACTCTTAATTTCTTAAATTGATTTTTAAGTGCTTACTTCATTTATATACCATGAATCAAAATTAAAATGTTGAAACAAAACTCTCTTTTTTATGCTTGTTACACCACAAAATGATATGTAAAATTACCAAACAGCAGTGGATTGTGGATTCATACTAACACATTTCAACCAAAACATATGAATGATTTATACCTATTTTATTATTTAAATTAGCTGGTTAACGATGCATGTATACTGAATTTCTTTATCCATAATCCAGCACTGCATAGTTTAATGCTAGCCAGAAGAGAATTGCTTGCTCTCTCCTACATCCCTCTAAATAGCATCACTCTCTCCTCGAAACTACATAAGGAAGGTTTGATAGCTGTTCCCACATCTTAATCACATGGTATTTGTATGAGATATCTACAACCAGCAGGTCAGCTCCATCCAACCTTAATCTTATTTTCCTTACAGATGATCAGATTACGGCCCTGGTTGGTATGTTCAACTGTTAAAAATGAACTGAGGCATATAATCGTGAAATGGAATATTTTCCTTATGCTCACCTTTTTACCACAAATACCTTCATGATTTGTACGAAATAGCTGCAGTGGTTGAGTGGTTGCTGCAAAGACAGTTTGGATCCAAAGTTCAGTCACAGGACGGGTGCCTGCAACAGCTGGCCAGACTGTCCAGAACTGTTGCTACCTGTATGCTCTGTGGCACGAGGACTGAAATGCCTCAAATATTGACATGACCTGCACGGATTCTTTTCTTAGGCAAAAAACCTTATTTTTAATACTGAAAAAAGATGTGGAAACATACATACGACCTGGGGAAGACTACTTCTCCTGTGCAGCACATTATGTGCAAAGCTGCCAAAATATAAGCAGATCCAAAGAGCTGTCCAACCTGATGACCAAAACGTCTCTCTCAAAAATAACACCGTTCCTTCTCAGTGCATTGAATATATTCAAGGCAAAACATGAAATTTTTGCCTGTGATTGCCTGAAAGATGCTGAGTAAGGTCAGAGGGACTTGTTCTAGGCAGTCCACATTGGCCTTGGTGGGCTACAACTGATCCTTTGCATCACTAAACAGATGAAACAATCTTCTGCAAAAGATCCTGAACTTTCTTGACACCAACTTCCCTCCCTCAGCAACCTCAAAATCTCTGTATCTTTCTAGCTTTCCTCATTGAGACTAACAGCATCTTATGTAAAACGGACTATAGTTTTTCAGAGTGGCGCTGCCTATTACAACTGTTACTTACAAGCATTTTATTATACATTGTGGTTCAAATATGAAAGCCAAAGAACAGTAAGCTCACTCAACAGTGTACCTGTATCAGAGAGTTATTTATTTCTAAGTAACAGATTTAGAAAAAATAAAACTTCAAAATAGCCTGAACAGGAGTGAAATTGCTCTTAAAAATAGCAATTTTTCAAATCCAGACTCCTGGAGAACTAGAATATCCTGGGTAATGGAACTATTTTGTTAACCTATGGGCTATTTGAAGCAGTGGGAAGTAGTGCATTTGTAACTCGAGATAAACCGCTTGTAAAGAATTGAGGCTGGTGGTGCCTGTTTTCCTCTTCAACAATGGGATACATAGTATATTACTGATTTTTATTTAGTTTCAATTACTAAGCAAATAATATTACATTTAACTAGTATTTTTTTTTATTAACGCAAATTATCAAATTAGCTCTAATTTTTTTTTTTTAATCCTAGAAACCAGGAAACCTAATAAAATAATACCCGCATTAGCACGTGTGCATGGACATGTGAGTGTTAAAAATAGCATATTGATAGTACCTGCATGAACTTAAGAGGAAAAGCTTATAGATTCTGTTTCCACAAACTCCCTCATCACTTTTCACAGCCTGATTCTGGCTAAATTGAACTATTAAAGTTTGGGTTTTTTTAATTTCAACACCCTAGAACTAAACTACTTTATTATATTTACTTGTTAAAAACATTCCTCTTTCAAATCAAACCTGTATCAGCATCATGGAATACATTGCCTACCTATATTGTGATGGAATAATTTCACCCCTTATTGTTACTCCTTATTGCTACCTCCATAATGCAAACAATACTTCAACATAGTAGTTAATCATGTTCTTCTAGAGGAAAAAAACAAAAGAAATAATCCAAGGTTCACCAATGCTTTAGAATTAAAAAAACCCTGAATCCATTATTTTATAATGACTGGTAAAAATGGCAAAAATAAAAAGCATTTTATAAATCAACGATCTTACCTTTTCGTCCAGGGTATACATGAGGGTAATATTCATAATAAAGATCAGGCTGGTCTAAATTTCCAAATGGTTCAAATTCCATTTCTGCATTTTGGAATAGATTCAGTTTTACCAGCAGTGCTAGTCTCACAAACCACAGCTAAAAATTAATACATATAAAAAAAAAGGAAAAGACAACGTCTGTTATTAGCTTCAATCACAAGCCACACCCAAATACAATTTCAACTTCCTAAGTTTTTCTGATAAAGTTGAGTAAAGTGTTTCTATGTTACTTACTGATAAGAATCAGGATTTACATTTACATGCTCTTTCACAGAATACTTTTCATAAGATCATTAAAACAAAACACAGAGGACTGACGTTTTAGTTGTTTGTAAAGGTATTGAGATTTCGAAGATGAAGTTTAAAAACTAGCCTGCTTCAAAATTAGGACATCTCTCTTTAAATTGAGTTAGCATGTAAGAATTATCAATCCGATTTTTAATTGTTTTTCCAATTTTATGCAATTCTTAAAATCTGTGCTGATTTTGGTGAAATTGCATTAGCTTTATAGCTACCAGGGCCAGAACCATGACTTGTCATCTGGTCACATTTTGTTCAGAAAAACCCTTATTATGCCTGTGAAACATAATAAATGTTTCACAAACCTCTATTAATTTAGGTTCTTATTTTCTTATAATCATGAAACATACTTCTAACATTTGAAATCTTACTACAAAGTTCACACTCAATATAGTGTCCATGAACTTTAGCACAGTCTTCCAAGATAGCAAAACATATTCTTTTTTACTAGTGTGATTACCTTTAAAAACATACAATCAAGATAGAATTTTACTTTTAAAAAAATATTTTGTTTTAAATGAAGACCTACTTTACATAAGCAAACAGAAAAAGTGCTTTAATAAGCTCAGTTTTTAGGTAACAATTAGGAAAAGAAGTTTGATCATGTTAAAAAAAAATGCCACTGTGAATATTGTTGGAAAAAAGTGACAAGGGTGTATCTTTAAACATACCTGTAAAGAATCTGTTGTATGGTTAGTAGGTAGTCCACCTTTTTTATAGCCTTGACCATGTGCAGTTAGAAGCCGCCCACACAAGTCAACTGCTGCCCTCCAGTTTTTACTGCTCTGGGAAGAAGAAAAGAGTAAGTAGCAAAATCATAAAGTCCCTAAAATGCACAACTGCTTATTTTGCCTGAAGCAGCTACATGTACCCATCAGTAATAATGACAAGGTCAGGAGAGCTGGCCGGTGAGCAGCAGAATGTCATTTGTCAAAGCTGCACATCTAATTAGGCAAAAAGTGAAATCAAGCATGAGAGAGAGTTAATATCATCTGATCACTAAAACAAAAGAATATGCAACACCATATGGGATTCTAAACTTAAAAGCTATATCATGTTTGCTAATATACCTGGATATACTATAATACTCACAATTTTGTTTTCTCTTCAAAAGGAGAAAAAAATTGCCAGCCATATTTCAGTAATCACATCCAAATTACTCCACTGTTGCAAAGTATTTAACGCCTATTCCTACCTCACTGACTTCAGTATTTCAGATTATAACCCCTAGTGCAGTTCATTTAATGAAAACAGACTTTCCTAACATTGCCCAGAACACAGAATTCCTATCAATTAAGAACAAAGGACAAGAAACAATACAATGCGTAAAATGATCTCGGGATCCACTGAGTGCTGAGGGAGCTGGCGGAAGAGCTCGCAAAGCCACTCTCCATCATTTATCAGCCGTCCTGGTTAACGGGGGAGGTCCCGGATGACTGGAGGCTTGCCAATGTGACGCCCACCTACAAGAAGGG
>NW_008795017.1:7604019-7619275 GCF_000699145.1 Aptenodytes forsteri
GTAGATGCGGCACTTAGGGACATGGTTTAGTGGGCATGGTGGTGTTGGGTTGATGGTTGGATTCAATGATCTTAGAGGTCTTTTCCAACCTTAATGATTCTATGAGAAATTCAGAACAATAACAATTGTTTCACCTATAAAATGTAAACATTTGAATTTCCATTGCATGGCTAACTTAAAAATAGTCTTTTATATATATGTTTATTCATAAAACAAAATAATTCCTAGTTAGACAAGTCAAACTGTCTTGTCACATTGTCATCCTATTAATGCTTCTGCCTTGTATATGCTAATGCAGCCATGCAAATAGCTAATACTACCAAAAACTTAAAACACAGACTAATGCTTCATAGGTTTTAAGCTATCATACTTTTCTATCATACAGAAGAGTTTTTCAAGACACATGTATCCAGCATGTCATTATAAAACAAATACACCTTGTTCCTGAAAGTAATCTTTTTTCAAATAGTTTCTTAAATACGTTAAAAAATAACGATAAATGTAATAGAGAAGTGACATGTTAACTGGTGAAATGTAAAGGAATATATATATATATATATCTCTCGGTGCTTGCAAAGTTTAGGTACTCACCTTGAATTGGTATTTTATTAAATTCTCTCCAATGTTTAGAAAACATGTCAATACAGCAGTTACACAGAAAAACCAGTAGTAACAGCTAAGAGTTTTTATACTCTCTGGCCCCCACTTTGCAGCCATATAGTTCAAGGGGCCACTACAGAGATCACTGTGCACTAACCACCTCATTTCTCTCCCCTGCATTGTCAAATCCCAGATAAAAATTTGAGTTCCACTGGAAATGCAGAAGTCACCTGACAGCAAGACCACGAAGCAGCATAGCAGCTTCTGAGACGTCTATGCTCTTATGGAAGAGCAGGAATTGATAATGCATTTATAACATCCTTCAACATATATCTGTATTGACTTAGAAAAGCAGAAAGACACTGACATGAATTACCTGAAATTTATTCCTCTTCTGCAGAGACAAATTAATTTCTTATTATCCTTAGAACAGAAGCAGACACAGACTCTAAAACTGTTCAACTTTTCTTCCCAAGTAAAGTTAGGATCGAAAAGTAATAATGGAACATTTATGACAAACTTAGGTGCTACAATTTTTAAAATTCTATTGCAAGCTGTGCTGGTTTTGGCTGGGATAGAGTTAATTTCCTTCATCATAGCTAGTATGGGGCTATGTTTTGGATCTGTGCTGGAAACAGTGTTGATTATTCAGGGATGTTTTTGTTACTGCTGAGCAGGGCTTACACAGAGTCAAGGCCTTTTTTGCTTCTCACACCACCCCACCACCGAGTAGGCTGGGGGGGCACTAGGAGTTGGGAGGGGGCACAGCTGGGACAGCTGACCCCAGCTGACCACAGGGATATTCCATACCATATGGTGTCATGCTCAGCACATAAAGCTGGGGGAAGAAGGAGGAAGGGGGGGACATTCGGAGTGATGGCATTTGTCTTCCCAAGTAACCATTACGCGTGATGGGGCCCTGCTCTCCTGGAGATGGCTGAACACCTGCCTGCCGATGGGAAGTGGTGAATGAATTCCTTGTTTTGCTTTGCTTGTGCATGTGGCTTTTGCTTTACCTATTAAACTGTCTTTATCTCAACCCACGAGTCTTCTCATTTTCACCCTTCCGATTGTCTCCTCCATCCCACCGGAGGGGAGCGAGCAAGCGGCTGAGTGGTGCTTAGTTGCCGGTTGGGGTTAAACTACAACACAGCATGGACAAAAAATACTTTTTCTTTATAGAACAAGACAGCCAGGAGAAGCAAGTCTGACAACCATCATAAAAACAGTCTTTGCTGGAAAATGAAACATAATATTCATCATGATTTCAAAATTAGAGTTGCCTGCTGGTCATGGAGCATAATTCTCTGTGGAAGCTTAATAGAAGGCTGCTGGCAGTATAACTTAATTTGAAATTAGTAGGACACATTGTCTCTGGCAAATTGTACCAGACTTACAGTTGCCAGAGTTGCCAGCCGACCAGAAATCTTTATCCAGTGATTTCAAACACCCCTCAAAACCTTGCAGGTCAGTCACTTTCACATTTCCTGTGGTCTACAGCCACACAGTCCTTACAACCCAGGTCCTTTTTTCCCCAAAAGCAACAGGGATGAATTTTGTTTGCAAGTCATAAGCAGAGGCTCAAAGCAAATATGGATACTATAGCTTCAGATATAGCATCAAAAATACTGACAAAGAATAAAATAATTATTCCATGATGATCAGGACATGGTCCTTCAGCAGCAATTGTGTGAAAACATTATTTTCTCCTAGAGAAAATAACGTCAACCAAATATTATTGCCAAATAGTTCACTGTCACTGTGACAGCCTGGCAGAAGAGAACTTCTCTCCACACATGACATTAGCAAATCTTTTTTTCACAAAAAATATGGAGCTGTTGTTCTTTTAATGAAAGCCACCAGCTTGTAGGATTGCTGTGCTTTTTACACACTACTAGTCAGGATGTTTAACTTGTGAAGGGATTTTCTGGGTCCAAATAACATAACCAAAAAATTAAAAAAAGAAAAACAAAACAAAACATTTCAGTATTGACTTGTGTACACACAACAAAGCTAGGACAAGCAGATTAGCCTCCCAATAGACAATGCAATTGCATTATTCCTTGCAGAACTTCTCTCTTCTTCGCAAAATCAGAAGAGGTCCTGATTTACATACAGATGGGGAAACTGCATAGTAAAACAGGATTCAAATAAAAAGGATTTATTTTTTTCTTTAAGACAGAACCAGCCCAATGATTTTTTATCTTTTCATTGAACTTCTTAAGTTGTCTCAGATTTGAATACAATGACTCTAGGTTTAAATAAAAAAAGTAGATATTAGTGCCGGGATTTTGTCACGCTATTACCCTGTAGAGGTAGAAACTAAAAGTTTTACGCAGCTTGAGGTGATAGACTTGTGTGTTACAGAGTCGTCGTCCCCCCGCCCACCCTTTTTTTTAAATTTTTCTTCTCTTCAGTGTGAGCGTACCTTGCACACAAATCTTACATGCCTTTTTTGGAACAAATACAGTATGTTTATTATCTTACTGCTTCTTTTGATCACACCTTCAACCAAACCAAATACTGTAGCTGCAGCTTTAAGAGATAAAAATGACAGTGTAAGGTGATCAACTCCCAGCTCCTCATTTTACTGAATTACATTCCACCATTTTCAAAATAAGAACCTGACTAAGGCTATCATGATCCCCTTTTATTAAAAGCAGTAAAAGGAAACAGCCTAAAAACCAGCTGAAATGGAGTAAAAAATGAGAGTTATAAATTCTGATAAATCCACATCTAAAGATCCGGTAATGCTTCTAGTCCATTTGGTCAAAGTTAAAAGTAACTGAGATATTCTGTACATCCCAATGCCTTAAATAAGCCTATTTTCTACAAAGAGGGATGAAGGAATAGGATGTAGGGTAGAAAAGAATTCCAGTGCCTGAAACTAGAATGTTATTAGTTCAAATACAAGAATAGCACTGAAGATGTTATATTTTTTAGATTCAGAAATGAAGAAAACTTCCAATGGAGTAAAATGACCCAACGCAAGCCAAAACTGCAGTCTGTCTGGAAAAATATTTTTTACATTTCTTCCTTTTCTAATAAAGTGTCATAAGAACTTTAATTATCAGAGTTTTCACTATATCTGAAAGACTGTGTTTTCATTCTATTATGAAGATATGCACTGATTTGGACTGAAAAAAATACAACCGAACAGCTGAATACCACTGTCTCACATGCATAACTGTTCCTTGGAAGTCTCCTTGTGCAGGTCAATTTTGCTTGAACTTTTAATTACGGTTGAACGAAGATCTTAGACATATGATTGCAGAAGTGTTCATATTTCTCTTTTGTATACAATACTGTACATTGTTTTCCTGAATGAAAGCAGTGAAGCTCAGGTGATGCAACAAATACGGCTAATACCCAGGTAGAATTCTTCTGTCCAGCAAAGAGAGTCATGCAGACTGGACATCTACAGAAAATGTGTTCAATGAAAAGGGAACTCACCTGATACACAAAGAGAATTTATAACATTATTCAGTCTCTCAGGAAAACAATTTTGACTCAGAAGTAAGCCACTCAAGTTTTACCCAATAAATTGATGCTTTTTAGTGTAGAAATGCAACCTTCCCCACAAGCCTCCAATTACTGTTTGTGCTACTTGTGTCTCCCATCTTCTCCCAAATCAGCTACAAAAATGTTGGAAATTGCTCACTGATTCAGAAATAAAGCAATACAGCCCACCCATATTTTTAAGGATAATTTCTAACTTATTAAAGTGAATATGTATGCCATACCACTGTATCCAAGTTTGTTATATTTGAAAATATATGTAAGAGCACAACATTAATCACGTGCAAAAGTAACAGTATATGATTTTTTTTTTTAAATAGACTCAAAGGGAGTCATTAACTCTACATGTAACACCATTAAAGTGATTAAAATGTCCTCCTCCACTAGCTATGACATTCTTCTCCCCTGTAAATTACAATTGGTAGAGCACTTTCACATCAGTTAAGAAAATGTAGTTAGTAACCCTTTCCTGGTCTAGTAGCTTGGAGAAATGATTGCATACTTAGAGCAAACTTTGTGTATTTATAGTGGCAAGATACAGTAGCTGTTTTTTAGGTATGACAACAATCAAAGACATAATTTTCCTGTGGCTGCAAACACCTTACAACTCAAAATATCAGAAAGGTCTCTAGTAAGAAATACTGTGCTATTTGTTCAAATGAGGGTAAACAATTAACCTAAAATATGGAATAACAGGAACTAACACAATTGCAGCTTGCGCCTTGTATGTATAATTTTTATTTGCTGCTGTAAAACAAAGCAACAGTGTGAAGACAAGCTCTCGCTTACATTTATTTGCTCTAGAGGTAAATGCATGTTCCTATACCAGATTAATAAAATTTTTCAGAAACTGAAAACTCAGATTTTCGGTTTTCAGTTGAAAAATATAAACACTTAGCCTCTACAGATGTGTAACTCTATTTACAAGTTATCACCTCAATGATAAGCACATAGATTTATAGAATTACTTTGCTGGACTGCTCCAGCACTCCTGTATCTCTTAAAAGCCTCCAACCTGTAAAACTAGTTCAACTGCACAACCCCCCCACCATTACCCTACCAGTAAAGCATTTCCAATTCACTGTTACCCATTCCATAGCAGAAATTTAAAATGTGAAAGTACAGTTGTTCAATAAACCAACTATCCATCTTTGGGTTACTGGTACAAATCTCACTCAAATCAACTAGAGACCAAATTCATGCTGAACAAACAATTTTGTTAGCTGAGTTTAACAATCTGAGTTCAGTTCCTGGTAAACAACTATTTGTCTTAGAAATGATGCTGCTGTAGGTGGCCTCATCAGAAAAGGCGCACCTTTGGAAGTTCAGCTTACTACCTGCTTGATAACATTTGTTTTCTGACAACTAATTGTACTTGAGGAAACTTCTGCAGACTGTTTGCACTATGATCCCCCAAAAAGGACTTCAGTCTCCTTTGCTGTGAGCATTAACTTCATCTTACCCACAGAATTGTCTTTTAACTTGTACAAGTAAATGTTTTTTACTGGGACTTTTATAAGGAAGGTGAGAAGTTACTACTCAAGGATGTGCACTGGAATCAATCCAATTTAAGATATTCTTTTGTGACCCTGGTGAACAGAGCTGGTACCTGCATTTGCAGGTGTAATCTAGGAAGTACTGTCAAGGACCGCATCACTAAACAGGGATCAGATGATTTACAGTATCAGAATAATAGAAAAGGTAAAACACAATCATTAACATGGAAAGTTATGTAACTTACAATACAATGTGTTGAGTTCTAGACAGCGATAATAAAAAGATGTTAGCTTCAATTGGAAGAAATTCTGAGAAAAGCTCCTAGGATGATTATGATGACATCCATGATGAGATGACTAGAAGAGTTATTTTTGCCTTTAAAAAGAAAATCTGAGAAGTGGAAATACCACTGCTGTCTACCCGTACAAAGTAGCAGGGGAGCGGAAACAAATATTGAGAAGATAAAATGACTTAAAAAGCAATACGAGATCAAAACACTTAAGTTGTTGTAAACAACTTTATCTTTGATTAGAAAAAAGATTTTGAGAGAGGATTGATTAGAATTCCTTTTATTAACCACCAAAGGAATGAAATCCTGGAATAGCCTTTGAAAGTAGTAGCAATGTATCTGTGTTTGTTAAAACAGCCAAATAAGCTAACAGAAGCAATTGTATGTTTGAACAGAGGAGCTCCAGAGTTGAGAGTTGCAGCTGAAGACCTGTGGTATGAAGATTTGGGATACTGTTGAGCCATTTAGCGTGCTTTTCCCATTCACACAGGATTAAAATGGTAACCAGATACAAATGAAGCATTTTCCTCTGTAGCAGGCAGGCTTGGAATACTGCTTTTATTTTTTTTTTCTTTTCTTTCCTTCCCATAATCAGATGGAGTTCACCCAAGATCACCTGAGAAATTTAACCTAACAAATTTCTTCATAACAGGACTTAACATTCACTTTTGGTTTCAGCTGCCACTGGTGCCTTCCTACAGCATGCGATAGTTCTTCAGACTTTTAGATTGGATCCCAGATTTACACATCTAAATTCAGATGTGATCAGTAACTGTACTGATTAGAGCTCTTTTGACTGAAGAATTCAGACATGAGCTCACAATTAAACACCTAAATAACAGGTATCAGTCTGAAGCTGAAGTCTATCCTAATTCTATGCATTTCTCTTCTGTACTGTGGACCCCGTTGAAACAGACTCTTTTAAGTGGCTGTCCATTGCTGCAAGGATTGAATTGGGTGACTGAAAGGATCTCATTAATTCTCATGTTCATGTGTAGTTCACATGGATACCAAACAAACAGCTAAGGAAAAAATCTTAACTTTATGGAAACTGCATAGCAATATTCCAAACTTTCATCAGTTTTTATCTAGATGCTAATGAAAATATTCCCTGTAAGTGGCTCTTTGCATGAAAAGATATATTCACTGAACATATTTGGTCAGGAATTCACTGATAAAGTAAAATTGGTGGTTGGTAACAGAGCACTTATATGTCATTCTGGCCTACTGTGTATGTAAAAACCACACATCTTTCTAATTAATATCATCTATAGCATGGGATTTTAATGTTTCTAAGTCTGAAATCCCTTTTACCTTTAAGACTGTTGCCAATCAGAAATAAATTTTCCACATTAAGAATTTCAGAAAAAACAGCAATGTTTGCAAGGAAAAAAAACAAACTAATTCTTATCATAAAAAGAAACAGAGTTCTGCAAACAAAACTGAGAAATAGTTATATTGCATACTCAAGAACAACCAACAGCTAATGATTGGAAGCCTTGAAAACTGAAGAACATCCTGATTTCTGGCTGAATGGCTGCGATTTTACAAAAAAAAAAAAACCCTTCTAATAAGACAAGTTTTAAAAAAAATCTGCTACAGGTAGCAAAAAATCCGACAGCTGCAGATTGCCTCCTTATCTTCCATGCTTTGATCCTAAAAGCCTTAACACTGCTCTTCTGGAGCGTAAGAGCACACTCAAAGCTAAAACAGTATCAGTGGCTGCGCTGTATTAAAGGTACAAGATGGTCTGCAGCATAGAATAACATTTTGCATGGACACAGCTACCAGGCCAAATAGAAAAAGATTTCCCATACGTCAAAACTCTTCTGGAAGACGGAAAGGAAGTGTGGAAAAAGGCTTTTCCTACTTAGACACTGATGGGGACAAGATTTCTTAATAAGATTTTTTTTTCCCCTCCATACTCTCAAGTTAAGCAAAACATTGAAACAAATAGAAAAATATCGATCTCCAGGATGGAGATCACAATCTGCTTTTTCAGGTTAGTTTCAAAAATTACCTCTGAATTCCTTTAACAACGCTTGAGGAGACCAACTAGAGTTTTCCTAACATGACAAAAAGTCTCTTCTGGAGCTTTACATGTAATGTAACACAATGAAATTAAAAGATGTTAAATACTAAATACAGACTGTCCTAACACTTATAATTCCTCACTGCTTTTCCTCAGTAAATTTTCATCCATTTTTTCAAAAATAAAATAAGCCTAAAATATTTTGATATTTCAACGGATCAAGTAAGGCTCAGTCATGTAATAGTAATGAGTTTCAAACAGGAAGACAATGGCTGAAAGAATAAGACAAGATTCACAAGGCTGCTAGATGCAACTATTTCCAGGTCCAAAATATTTACATTAAGGAAAGGATTTTAACTTCGAGAAAATTAAGCTTTCGTTTGGAAGTAATTTAGTTTACTTTTCCTGCACTGAAATAAAAAATTAAAGCAGTTGAAATTATCACATCAGCTTTGCTTACCATTTACAACCACTGGTATGTCTTACCTTTTGTAAAACACTAAGGTGAAAACATAAATAATACATATGCAGATAAACAAAAAAGCCATTAAAATCTGTTTTGCAACCATTTACATTACGTAAAAATCAACAGCTGACAAAGTTCAGTGACTTAAAATTACCTTTTTTCTAACTTTTTAATATAAAAAAATGTTTACTACATCGTTTAAAACCCAGTATTTAAAACCCAGTGCCATTCCCACTAAAAACTACTGGACTTTGGCTAGTACTTTTGCAGGATCATGACTAGACTGATATGCACGGGTTTTTTTTTAGTTTCTCCTCACAGTCAGTAGCTCCCAATTATCTTGAGGGAAGCATGGTATTTAATATATACTGAATTACGAAGATCGTTACTTACAATTAGCTGTTTCAAGCCTACAAATGACTGTTCTACAGAGTTGGCGTTTAAAACTTGTCTCTTCACTGCAGCTTGCTCCCCCAAGAAGCGAAGCATTAAGTCTTTTACTGCATCTCCCTTGGTGTTCATGGAACAGAAAAAGAAGAAACATAACAAGACACTTTTAAACATTATTATGGGTTGAGGTTGGACTCGATGATCTTAGAGGTCTTTTCCAACCTTAATGATTCTATGATTCTATGATTATTTTAGCAAAATAAAACGTTGAATTAAAGCTGAGCAACATAGTTCCTTCCCTTTGAGAAATACTTGTTTTCCAGCAGTTTTTTTGTGAAATGAATATGAATGCATATATATTTACAGCATTTTAATGAAAACTTCTAGATTTACTCCACATTATTTGCTATATTCTTTTTTTTCAATGTTTAGGTTTCAGTTAGCATAGAAACATTCAGACTTACTTGCTTCTCATTATTATCCTTCAAAGATCTAACAAAATACTCTTCAAAGATCTTACAAAACACAGTTAAGTTTTATGGGTTTTTATAATGGATATTAATGTTGAATGGTGCAATCTACTGACCGAAGATACATGTGCACAGGATTGGCTAGCCTTAAGTATCCACAGAAAATAAACTTTGAGAGATCATGAAACCAAGTGAACAGCAATCCTTCAAGTATTCTTAATTTCAAAAGAATTAACTGCAGGAATCAGTCAGAGAAATTGGGTTATCTAAGCTCAGTAATTTGAAAACTCGAGACCAGTTGAGACATAGACATTTGAAACAGATTTCTAAAGTTAGACAAGATTAATTCTACATTTTACGACATGGAGCAGCTAACGGGAAGAGTGTCCAAATCCAGGTTCTATTTCCAGCTTTGCTAGCAGTAAACTGAATAACTCTGTATATGGCACCCTCTGTGCCTCAATTTCCCCTTCTAATCTTTGTTCAACTATCGATTTCTGTGCCTTCCCATCTGTTGGCTGACATCCTTGTGGTTCTGTGTACTAGAGATTTTCAAAAGTTAATCAAGAAATTCAAGCTTAACGTCAAGCAGCTACTGAAAAACTGTGGACCACACATGGACAGATGTTGAAAACTCTGCTACTACTGTCTGCACACTCTTCAGGTACCACGTCTCCCAATACAGAGCGTAGGACAGGGTGCGGGGGGGGGGTCCTAGTCGTTGGGACTGTACACATTACCATATACAAGAGAAACCCCTATGCTGTCAGAAGTCACCACGTGCCAAAAGCAGGCACAGAAATTATTTCTGTAATTATATGTTTTTATGCATTTGTAATCTAGAAAAGCAATCATCTGAAAAGAAGGAAAGTTATCAGCAATATATTAACAATATACTTACATTTTTGTTTTTAAACAGAAAGCAATTTATAACCCACATTCAGCCAGAGTAAAGATCTATCTGGTTCATCATCCTGTCGGTGAATAGCATATGTTCGCAAAACAGTGTAAGAAACAGAATAAGCTCATACTGGTCTTTCCCAACTTAAAGCAGCCAGAACTTTATGGTCCACCTGTGCCAGAGGACATATTTGCCTACCATTTTTAAACACCGACTGATAGACATACTTCCCATGACATTTGTCTTTCTCATTTTTCGGTCTTTCTCAACAAAAGTACATCTGAGGGTAATGAATTCTACAACTTAAAACAGTTACATGGACTGCAGAGCAGTAACTCCTTTTGTTATGCTTATTACTCAACAGTTCCTTTGCCATAAAACCCAGCAAATAATAATCCTCTATTTACTTTAATTCTTTTATGAATTTTAGATCATTATTGCTCTTGTAAGTCGAAAGGTCGTCTTCCTTTTAGCTACCACTCACAAGAGAGAACCTCTGCACTCCTCACCATCCCTCCTCTCTCTCCAATTTGTTTTAATTCCATTATATCTTTTCAGATCTGTGTTAACTAGAATGGTATGCAATATTTAAGATGTTAAAGCAGAAAGTGACTATGCAAAAATGTAAGCGTACAAAGGAGTATTTGCAAAAATCCCTCTAAAGGAATATGAAAACATTCAATTGAAGAACTGAGGCAGGAAGCTGTTAGCACAGAGAGCAGAAAGCAAGCCACAAAGCCTTTTGCCTAAAAAAAAGGTGAGCTGCATAAAACACAGTAAAGCTTAGCTATGATAGAGATAACTGATACTAACTGTTTGCACTTTCCCCATGGACAGTGATGGGAAATACATTTGTGTTTTCTGTCTAGTTTCTTGAAGAATGCGACTGCAACTACTGTTTCACTACATGGAAAATTTTTACCTCTAATGCTGTCACCTATCCTATGAATAAACCAGATTTCCATCTTTTGGACAGAAGAGTCTGAAGGAATAAGAAAAGACAGTGTGTGCAAAATGACATAAATAGAAAAGAATTTTTAATCCCCAACAACAGTACTTTGGAGGAGGAAACATTACAAATGAATGTCCTTTGTTTCATTACATCATGACAGCAGACAGTAACTGATGAAGAAAGGCATAATGGAAAGAGCATAAAAAGCAGTACTCCAACTTGTTCCCCATGCTCAGAGAGCACAGGTTCAGATAATCTGTACCACACGCAATCCAAGGTAGCTTAAAAAATAATGTTTCTTGAATGATCAGCAAAAAGTAACACACAGTTGAAATAGAGAACATTGAGTATTTTTCTTGGTGTGATTTATCCACTTAACTTTTAAGACAACACACTTGTAATAAGAACAAACACTTTCTGAGTGAGCAGGGAAAAAAAAAGTACTGAACTCTTCAATACACATCATACAAAATTTCAGTCCTTCCCTGAAGCACGCTTACAGTTCACTGTAAATGCACTTTTCAACTAACTTCTTTGTCAACTGCATGCAGCCTGGTTTAACATCTTGCATTAACATTTAGCATTAGCAAACTATTCACACCAGAGCTTTAATGAACAATGTTGGAAGCTGATTTAACACTGAAAACATGCCTCCCACAATGTTTCAGTTGACATTTCAAAGTACTTTACAATTATAGTTTCAGTTAAATATACAATTTGCACTACTAGAAGTGTATGGAACAATGATAATACAATTTGCACTACTAGAAGTGTATGGAACAATGATACCAAACTAGGGGAGAAGCCAGGTCAGTCAAGACGTGCACTCAGGCCACTGAAAAGCAGTAACTGGAATTGAAGAAAGTCGTATAAACATAAAAGCACTTCAAAACTTGTCCCTGCTGACATGTCTATGTGACTGCTTATAAATTATAATTAATGAAGAAAGCAGCAGGAATGCCTTTTAATTCCGTTGATGATTTTACATCAGGTCTTACTGTAGAAATACATCACATGCACGTTGCCATAATGTCTTCTTTTCAATTACGTACTAAACGGTAGATCTGCATAAATGCACATGCCCACATTCAGGGAATCATGAGCACAAAATAGCCTTTAATCCTTGAGGACTGAGGAAGGAGAGAGAGAGAGAGAGAGCTATTGTAAAAAAGGAGGCCCGCAATAAGGAGGACCTCATCCTTGGGGCCTGCAGAAGGGATTATTCCTGTCATCCATCCCATTAGCTGTCAGGAGAGAAATACTACACACTCTTGAATTACTCATCAAGGTCTAAGGGATTTTTTGGGGAAGGACCCTTCCATTTTTTTTGGAAGGAGTGGAGAAGGAGTAGCTTCCTATTACAGTGTTTTCTTTCATGCTAATTACTGGGCCCTGTGACAACAAACAGATGTTTTAAGATAAAGCTAACCCAAGAAGTAGTAGCAGCATGGCATATGTCTAAAACTGGTATCGTTTGTTGCTTGTGACAGAAACCTAAGATTTGTCAGATAATTCAGCTACAAATCTGGACCTGATTCACTCCAGAAACTCTTCTGATAGTTCCTGCAGATTGGGAAGTTACTGCAGACTGCTCTCTGCTTGTATCTGACTATTGACTGATAACTTTTGTTATGCTACAATTAAGGATTAAAGTATCCAAAACCTCAACATCATCTCTCTAGACAACAATTCTATTATCCAGAGACATAGATATGAAAGAGTAGGATTAGCCTATTACAAGAAAAAAATTCCATTACGATAGTTAGTCTTGGCTGAGCAGCCAGGATAAAATTGCTTCATGAGAAATACCGAATAGATCCAAGTGAAATTTCTCAAATTCTGAAAAAAACACTTTATGCCTTCTCACTAGTTGGGAACTCTGACAGAAGAGAAGGAAATGGGCTTCCACTACTACGTTTTTCCCTTCATCATCTTATCTGGAGTTTTCCCTTTAATTTTGGGGTTATCCCTTCCCAGTAGCTTGCTTCAGCACTCAATCTTTCCTACAGGTTACACCCTCCCACTGCTTAGGGAAGATAAAAACAATGCAATTTCAGTCAAGTGTTAACATTATTGAGAGCACTGTGAATATCTGAAAAATGTTATTTCCCAACATTCGCAACAGCGAATTCCACACGCAAAGCTGTCTGCTTTTAGACTTTGTAGTACAGAGTACTGATTCTGTACATATTCCAAATATGAGCGTTATCTTACTAACTAGGAGGACCAGAAACAAACTACTTAAAAATACAACCAGCTCTGGATTCTGTGGAAACTGTCAACACTGTTTTTCAACATACCCAACGAATTTCACTATGAATAAATCAGATGTGGTTCTAGCCCCTTCATGTATGAGTAGGCAGTGACATCAAATTTTCTAATAAGGATTGAAGTAATACACACAAAGTGACCATGAGGAACAGTATGAAGCACTGCGATACACAGATTATTGGATAGCTCTAATACAATATTTCTAACATATAACCATACACTAAGATACAATAATAGACTCTTACCTGTATATTATCAAATTTTAATCCAGGCATGGTGAGATTCTCTTTATCTATGAACACGGTGCTGTACTGTTGTGTGGCAACTGAAATGAGAACATTTCTGGTTTCCTCACTAGGAAGCCAAGCATCATTTCTTCTATCTAGTTCACTCATATTTAAGGCTGTGGCAAACGGGTCATCACTCCCAGCAAAAACAGCTTGGATTTGTGAGAACGGCTTGGGGGATTGAGTTATTTCTAGAGATGGTGGAGGACCACCTGCTTCTGGTCTCCCATTTCGCACAGAGAAAGTAGGGTTAGATGAAGCACAAGAGCTGTCTCCACCATTAGAAAGAGAGGACATTT
Source organism: Aptenodytes forsteri (assembly GCF_000699145.1). Taxonomy (NCBI): domain Eukaryota; kingdom Metazoa; phylum Chordata; class Aves; order Sphenisciformes; family Spheniscidae; genus Aptenodytes; species Aptenodytes forsteri. Next base: position 7,617,993 of record NW_008795017.1, read on the forward strand.
GTTCTGGAACTGAAGAGCTTGCATTGGGATTACTAACAGAAATAAAATTGGATGTGGTAAATGAATCAAAAAAATCAGAAGCTAAAGTATTAGTGTTAACAGTATCGCCAAAGAACTTGCTTAGACTAGGACTTGGTTGAACTACCTGTGGATTAGACTTCACTGGAGTCTCAATTATACTACTAAAACTGGGAGATTTTACCATCTGAGGCTCAAAACCATCAGGTAGGAACAACTGTGGCTGGGTATTAACATTGTTTCCTTGGCTGAAGATGGTACACACAGGAATAGGCTCAGCCTCAGAAGATGGTTTGCTAGTACTGGGTGACGATATCTGGTCCTCAGGTTTGCTTTCATTAGTATTATTTGGTTTTGTTTCAACAGGAACATTGTTTCCCAACTTTGGTTCTTCCTTCACTGCTTCCTGAATTGATTCTTCCTTTAAAGATGCCTGATCATCTGTTCCAATCTCAGAAATGTCTTTGGGTGTTTCTTCATGTTCAGTTTCACTCTCGTTACTTAAAAACTCTTCTTTATCCACTTCTGTTTGTGTTTTTTGAGTATCTTTAGCTTCCATTTGTTCTACAATCTCCTGGAGACAACCAAGTTCACCTGTGTCATCTTCACTGTTGTTTGGAGAATCTGAAATAATGACACTCTCCATCATATGTTCATTAAGTTTATCTACAAAATTATTTGAATCTTCTGATATAGTTTCATTCCCTTCAGACTCAAATTCATCTCCACCAAGATCAATGGTTTCCTCATGAAAAAGAATTTCTTCCTGAGTTTTCTGTTGAACTATGTCTCCGCTGTCATCTTCATCCGAGGTGCTCTTTGCATCCTTAGCGTTACTTTCATTCTTCTCCATGGTAGCTGAAGAGGGAAAAACCCCCACCAAAACAAGTGTTAGTTTTATTACTCAGGTGTTGCTCAGGTGCCACCCTGAAATTCCTAAGTATCGTACAAATACTGAAATTCTTGCTTTAAAAATATAGTCATTTCACTACTTGACGTCTTTCATTTAACATCTACCCACGGAATAAATTAAGTCTGAAAAAGGCTTTCTCTTTACCCTTTTTGCAAGTCGCAAAAATACTGGGATTAAAGAGCAAATGCCTCCCGCTAAAGACAGACAAAACGGCATTTGCTTTTCTGTTCGCAAAGACTAGCTCGGTCCCCGTTTAAGGAAAGGAAAGGGCGGGTTCAATGGCAACGGAATCACGCTGCCACCAGCGCAGGCTGCCCAGCCGGGGGCCGGCCGCGCAGAAGAAGCGCCCGGC
>NW_008795017.1:7620174-7624225 GCF_000699145.1 Aptenodytes forsteri
TGTCTTTTGGTGGTTCTTGGCGCGTGCCCGTCGCGTTGGGGTTTTTAAAGGTGGCTGAGCACGGGGCAGGAGTTGGTCCCTGCTCCGAAACTTGCTGTTTCCAGGGCGGGTGCGCCAGTGCGGGTGCAGGGGCCGAGGGCAGGGGTCGTCTCCCTCGCGGTCGTGCGCAGCCTGGCTGGTAGGGCTCCTGCTCTGTCACCAGTCCCTGCTCCACCCCTGGAGAAGTCTTCGTCTTGCTCAGGGGTGGTAGGAAAATACTGGCAGTCTCAAAGAGATTCTTGTAGCTGTTTCTTCCTTTTCAGAATTTTTTTTTTTTAAAAAAAAGCTTTCGTGAGGAGAGGGCATGAAACTGTTTCTGATAAGTTGCAAATTTTAGTTGGTTATACCCAACTGTAAAGCTGCTTGATGTTAGTGGGATCTCTTGCTGTGGGTTCCATGTCTGTCCATTTGTCCCATAGGACAAATCTGTCTGTCATATTGGTGTTTATGGCTGTAAGGAAATGGGACTGTTGTTGGACTGTCTGACTTAGGAACTTATTGATCATCTTCATAGAGGAGCACGGGTCTTGCGTTTAATAAAGTTTCTACAAGTTCTGGGAAAATAAACAGCTAGATAGTTGGATGGGTGAGAAGGACCCTAATTTATGGTTCTTTCCCACAATAAGGGTTTTTCTCAGCTGTTACATGTTCTCTTTGGCAACAGCTGGCTTATCATCGTTGCCATTACAACAGTAATAGGAGGCGCTGTGATTCTTCTGCAGCTCACAGAGCAATGTTTTCATTCCACAGTGGATGTAGTAATATGAATATGTACACATGCACTTTTTTTTTTTTTAGGCATCTTTGCCAAAGCGCTCGTGGAAAGTAATATACGAAGGTTCTCTGTAACAGGTTTGGGTGTCCTGGCTACTGAGTTGTGTGCTTTGTAATCCTGACTATAACAATAAATATCCTTAGCAAATTGTATATTTGTTTGGTTTTTCTCTTGTATAGGAGCTAGTGTGTAATATTTACCTGTACTAAATGTTAAAGCTACTGAAGTCTGATAATATGCTATCATTTTGTGATTGGCTAGAGATGGCTGTAGCTCGTACTTCAGAATTAATAAAACTTATACTTAAATCTCTTTTGCAGAATAGAATATATATCCTGTGCTTAATAAAATTCATAGCTTCTTTCTAGCAGGTCATATATAATAAGTCTTCCAGAAATTTTGGAAAGCTAGCCTGTGTGGTGTCTGGGACCCCCGTGGACCTGTGCCCCCCACCTCCCCAAATCATAGATCCATGGGCCTCTTTTCTTCTTCTGCAACGTATGTAACAGGGCTGTCTGGTGGGAGGGTAAAGCAAAAGGGTTAAGAGAGTGACTGTAATCAGAGGGAATTACAGTTAATACAGATCATTTAGAGAGATGGTGGGGAAAGAAAATATGGTTTATAGCTGAGTTGGAAAAGGAGCGTAGAGATGAAGGTTCTATTTCTGATCTCCATTAACTGCCAGTGTGCCTTTAAAACAAAATGCATCTCTCTGCTTTCTGAAAAAGGCTCTGATGGAGGCACTTAAACCTAAAATGGGTATGGTTTTTCCAACTTGTATCTCCAGGTCTAATAAGAAAGATGATTATTCTTTTTTAAGCCTGGTTTCTTCTATGTTGCTAGATAATAATGGCTAGCTGCATCATCACAACTACAGCTTCTTTCCAGTGTGTGTCAGAAGAACTGTGACTGAAGGTATCTCTTCAGACGAATTTTTCATACCAATTTAAAGAATTTTGTTGTTGTTCCTGATGTTTGTTGGTTGGGGTTTTTTTATTATTTCCAGTCTTTACTTCAGCTCTATGACAAGCTTATTCAAAATTGAGATTTGAAATAATAAAGTATTAAAAAGAGGGAGGGATCTTCTTACTCTTGTTACGAATAAAATTTATATGTCACAAAACCATGACATCTAGAAGCTACACGAGGGGTTGCAGACTAAGAAGCCATATGTGACTCCAGCAATGAATAAGAATCTGTCTTTGGCCACTGCCAGAGAAAATGTAGTTGTGTAGATATGCCTTTCATCTGATCCAATGTAGCCAGGTTTGTAAGAAAATAAAGCTGATTCCTCCTAGGTTGCTATCCATCAACTAACTTAAAATTATTTCTGTACAATTTATGTTCATTTTTATGTTCAAGATGTGTTTTGATGTATCAGCATAAGTAAGGTAATTTATAATAATGAACAAATACATATTTCTCTTTTTTGAATCCAGTTTCCATCAAAAAAAGGCTTAGTGGAACAGGGAAGTCTTACTTAGAAGAACCACATCACTCAGTTCTGACACATGAGAATGGAAATTGAAGATACCAATCCTGAGCCCTTATACAACTGTGCATAATTACTTAGCATGTGTAACTACTGTGCAAAAAGTTTTACCAAGTAACAGTGAGAAATAGCTGTGGGGTTTTTTGGTGGTGTGTGTGGGGTTTTTTTTTTTTTTCCTGGGGTGCAGGGGGGAAGCTAAACACCTAACAGCAAAACAAGATTAAAACTAGTGATGAATTCAGTTTTCTGCATGATTAGTTAATTTTTTTACCTGATTAGTTCCCCCGATTTACTAGACAGCTGCAACTCTTCCTTTTTGTGCTGTTTGTAACGTTCATATAACCCCAAAAATGTCATTTTCCAGAGTGGGTTTTTTGTCTCTTCAGTGTGTCTGTGAGCTGTATGAACATAGTACAGACATACAAAATATTTGTGAGTTTTAGGGTGTGTGATTCTTTTCGTGACTTTTTTTTTTTTTAAGACAATATCCCACCATAGTTGCTCTGGTCATCCAACTGTAGTGAAAATGAGAAAATTACAGAGGAATGGGTGGTGAGTGAAAATGTGAGATGCTGCTTGAATTGAGGACTGAGTGATGTGGCTGTGGATCGTGATGATGAATATGGGACAACACCAGTAGCTGCAGAACATTTCAATATGGAAAGGTTGTTCTTCTAAAAGGAACCTTGCTAAACTTCACCAATATCCTGAATTATGAGAGTGTGGTAAATGGGGTCTCAAGGGTATCGCTAAGTGCTATTTTTTGTCGGTGAAATTACATGCTGCTTACTTGTCCAGTGTAGAGTTGACCTATGTTTACTATCTAACCTGGAGTACCTGGTATGTTTACCCTGTGTTGAATAGGCTTCATTTTCAGGGATTCACAATTTTCCCCATCCTATTCTTTGAGTGTTTAAACAGTGATGTTTTGAGTAGGTGTATAAGCATTACTGAATGTCTTGAAATACTGTATTTGCCTTAGTTTAAGGTTGACTGGATGATGCTTATACCCCTGGAAATGAGCTGTGTGGATGGGTGCTTTCCAGGCTAGGTGTTTGGCTCAGTTGCAATGCCAACTGTGATTCTTGGGATGGACAGCCTACATCTTGCTTGTTTAAAAGCGTGCAGAAGCTAGCCAGCATGATGGCGGGGAGGGAGGAGGAACATTGCTTGTGCCAGAGAGTGATAATTATGGAGCGTGTGTTTGGCACATTTAATGGATTTTGGGGATACCACAATACTGAACTGAATTTCAGTATGCTAGATATTCCTGCTGCATGTTACATGTCAAAAGTTCATAGACTTGCAAGGGAGAAGCATAACGAGCAGGAGGAAAGGTGCTTCCACCCTACAGGGGTGGAAGCAAGGACAGGTAGCCTGGGAGGAATACAGAGAAATTGTCCAAGCAGCCAGGGATCAGGTTAGGAAAGCTAAAGCCCTGATAGAATTAAATCTGGCCAGGGACATCAAGGGCAACAAGAAAAGATTCTATAGGTACATCGGGGATAAAAGGAAGAGAAGGGAAAATGTGGGCCCTCTCCGGAATGAAATGGGAGACCTGGTTACGTGGGATACAGAGAGGGCGGAGATACTCAATGACTTTTTTGCCTCGGTCTTCACTGGCAAGTGCTCAAGCCTCACCACCCAAGCTGCAGAAGGCAAAGGCAGGGACAGGGAGAATGAAGAGCCACCCACTGTGGGAGAACGTCAGGTTCGAGACCATCTAAGGCACCTGAAGGTGCACA
>NW_008795017.1:7625489-7644582 GCF_000699145.1 Aptenodytes forsteri
TGGACGGGGCTCTGAGCAACCTGATCTAGTTGAAGATGTCCCTGCCCACGGCAGGGGAGTTGGACTGGATGACCTTTAGAGGTCCCTTCCAACCCAAACTTTTCTATGATTCTATGAAAGGACAGTAGAAAGCCTGCTGGCTGACCACAGGGATGTACTACACAAGAGCAACTCTAGCTGCACCCTGAGATGGGGTCTGGCTGAAGCAGGCTTAAAAAAAGTGCAAGGACAGTAGAAAGCCTGCTGGCTGACCACAGGGATGTACTACACAAGAGCAACTCTAGCTGCACCCTGAGATGGGGTCTGGCTGAAGCAGGCTTAAAAAAAGTGCACTACTGCTTTGCCAGTTTGTGTACTGCATTGTGGTCCTGTCGTGCTTCTTGAATAAGCAATACTTGGCCCATACTGTATTGTCAGTTAGTTGTTAACAGGTTTTATGTATCTGAACAGAGACTATTGATTTTTAGAACTTTTTTGCCTGCTTTCAAGAGTAAGGTGAAACTTAATTTCCCTAAAGCCAAATGTGACTTCTTAGAATAAGAATCTTAAAGCGGTGCAAAGTACCAACTGAAATAGATCGGTCACAGGTCTCTTACAATGTGTGTATATGTATAATACCAGTATGTATTGAGAATAGCTCAATTGACCTACCTTTGATGGAGTACAAGGCAAGTGTAGATTTATTAGAAGGAGGGGGGAAAGGGAGCTCTTTTGGGAAGATGTGTGTCACTTGTGCGGTACCCAGGGAAACCTGTGCTGCCTCTTGGGCTCTCCTGTGCTCCCACTATGGGAGTAGAACCGGTGGAGAGCCTATGCTCCTATTGGCAGTGGAGTTCTCTTCCCTGGAAGAGCTTTTGTGGTCTCTTGTGGGATGAGAGACAATGGCCTAAACAGAATGTAGATAATAATTTTGATACAGCTTTAGAGATGTCTTTGGAGGATTTATTTTGAAAATTGAATCAGTTCAAGAAACTGCATGATAAAGTCTTAGTGAAATTCCTAGTTTTTGTCTCAGTGCTCTTTCTTTTCTAAGATTACTTGCCTCATCAGTGCCAATCCTGTATATTTTAATCCAGCCTGAGTGCGTATTCTCTCACTTGTTTTCCTATCTGCCTCTCTCTTCAGGACCCTTCTGGAAGGCAGCATTTCAGCTGGGAGGATTTCTCGTGGAACTTCAGTCTAACATACTGTTAGGTTTAAAGTTTTACTAGGGGGAAAAAAGTAGATAAGTAGAAAAACTCTCTTAACTAATCCCCCAAAGATCTTTGTAATACATGAAATGGATCAGGTGGTAACTATTTCTTTCAGGACCCTCAAGCAATTAGCAGGATCTTGATAATATTAGGTATGGTACAGACTAATGACAATATGAAGATACAGTTATGTGAACTTGAAGGAACTATTAAAAGATGATTGTTACCATTACAGTTCATGATAAATGAACAGTGACAGTGTGAAAGCGGGATTTCTAAGGATGATTGTGCTATGCAAGGCTTTGTGTGAGGGTTGCTTTTGTTGCCGTGAGGGTTTACAGAATCTGTCAGTCTTTGGAATAGGGTCAGTGCACTAAATATGTCAGTGGTGGGAATTCTTGTGGTGTGAAAGCCTTGGAGAAAGCAGCTGTCTGAGAGCACTAAAGGTCACCTGGGCCTGTGTGCTGCCAGCCTCTTCATTGATAGAGTCACTGCAGCTTATCACAGTTGATGATAAGAGGGTCTCCTACTGTGGTGGGGTAACAAGGCTGTCCTACCTAAGTAAAGATCAAAGTGTACCTACTTGAAAATTGAAATTGTGCCAGAAGGCAGAAATAATATTCACAACATCAGGCTAGGGCTTCTCAGGGTGGGTGGGGGGAACTTGTACTTTGCCTCCAGAATGAGGCATCAGCAAAGCCAGCCCTCTCCCCTTCTCTGCTCCCACCCTCCCAAGTAGCAGTATACTATTTCTAGTTTTGAGCATAAGCAGATGGTCAAATAACTTCAAATTCAGATTTGGGGACTGCAAGCCAAATACTATGTCCTTTACATTCTGTATTGCAAGTTCACTGCTTGTTAGTACAGATTGATTGTATGAATTTCAAATGATACATGGGGTTGCAGAAATTCTTTTGATTGTATGACGCTTAGTGCAAATATTCAAATGTTGGGGTCAGTGTATGTTTTCTTGTTTGCTGATACCAAACCAGTGCAATGCATCAGCAAGACAAAATATGTATTGAAGAAGTACTGATCCTTTTTTCTTTGCCCATTAATGCCCTAAATGGTAACAGTCTAATTAAAAAAGTAATTTTGTGTATTTGGCTGGTATTTCAAAAGACGTGGAGAAGGGAAAGTTTCAGGAGAACTTACAAACAAAGTGTAGAGAGTCAGTGCATTACGGTTCTATAAAGCACTTGCTTTAAAACAACCTTCTTTATCTCTTTGACGTTTGTCATTTTGTTCCTCTGGATCATCTCTTGCTGTTGTCAAAGACCCTTCTCTCTGCAGGCTCTGTTCTATTTCTTTCTCTCAGAGGTTTTTATTATTCTGCAGGTGGTCTGTCATGGTAAGGTGGAACATGGGCTTTGCCCAACATTACATTGAGCTTGGTGTAGACATGGACATGATGCCCAGTCTCCAGTTACTTTCCTGCATTCTGGCACACTGATTGCTGTTTATACTGCTGTTTGTCACGCTCATATTCTAGGTTTTTGCATGCCCTTTGCATTGCATAAATAAATGTCTGTTTTTGCAGTGGATTTGCAGTTAAGTCTTTGTTGTCCTTTTCCTTTACATGTGATGCATTTCAGGACTTGTTTCTAAGATGAGAGCAGCTAGCTTATGTGGTGTCAAAGCTGTGTCTTAATTCAGTGTGAGCCTGTTATTCTTTTGACCATAATTTCTATGTATGCAGTAGGATCTGTTAAGCATATGCACCTGACAGGAATAACGTTTCAGGGGCTGGGTTTCTCCTGATGAGTATATCTGTAGGTTTTTTTGTTTGTTTGTTTTGTTTTGTTAGAGTTTGGTTGGGGTTCTTTTGAGTAGGAGTTTGCTCAAGTCTTTGCTCAAGCCTGCCTTTGTTTCCTTACAGTTTGTGGCAGTTTTTTTCTCGGATTAACTTTTCCCTGATGTGTAGCTGTACCTGTTTCCTCATCACCATCACTGGGTAAAAAAATTTGGTCATGCTCCTTGTTATTTTTCTTTCTTGTCTCATGGAAACCAGGCTACATAGTTGGTTACCTAACCTATGAATTTCTGGGAACATCCTACTGTCTTCCTATGAGTCAGGTTTTGTTGCTTTTTTGTTTTCTTTGCTTACCCTTTGAGGATAATATGCGATGTTAATTAGTATGTCTCAGCTTTTTGATTTCCCCCTCAAACATGTTTTGCTGTATCTTCATCAGGCAATTTGGTGGGCTCCTGCATGTTAACAGGATCTTCTTCGTCCACAGTGTGCTCAACAAAATCTGATTCACAAAGGTGCATGACTGGTTCCAAACTTTCAGTCCTTTCTTCCATGAATCATTTTCACAGGTGTTCTTACAAACTGGTAGCTAGTTCATCATAGGTGATACACTATTCTTTTCACTTTTATTTGCCCACAAATAGGCAATATTAATCTGGCTGTATTTCAGATGAGTGTAGCAAGGCTTTCTTCATATTGATGTAATTTTGGTCTTCTAAAATATGTTGGAATAAGACTCTAGAGCCTTCATGTGAACTCTTTCAAACTCTTCAGTAATTCTTTATTGAGATCAATATTCAACCCTTTTTAATTTTTTTTTTTTTAAACTCATTTTATATTACTCTTCCTCTTCCCAGATGAGTATCTTTTCTACATCTTGTCAGGGAGATGTATTTACGCCTTTGTCTTTGATAAGGGCAATGCAGTCTAGTATGAGTCTGTTAATTGCCAATTTTTTTTGTAGGCTTACTAGATATCAGCATCTCAAGCAGTTCTGGGATCTGATACTCTCTTTTTTGTTGTGGATTAGCAAATTACTCAATTCTGTGGCACAGATTCAAGTAAGAGCATAAAGGGAGGTTAAGCTTTCAATAGTGGAGTCACCTCTGTAGTAAACAAGATCAGGAATACGTCAGCACTGTTTCTGCTCAAACCACTGTATTCAAACAAGCGCACTGTAGAAGTAAGGTGTACTCATCCAGTGGGTGCATAACTGCCTGTGTTGGAGATATGGACAGCTCCTATCAAAAGGAGCTGTCATGACAGTCTGTACAGCTCTGCTGATGATAATTATGCAAATTGCGTGACCAGCTCAGATTACTTTGCAAGAATTTCATAGGATCGCAAACTAATGTAGGTTTGAAGGGACCTTTGGAGATCCCTCTATTCCAATACCCTTCTCAAAGTAGATTCAATAGATGAGGTTGTTTAGAGGCCTTGTCCAGCTGAGTTTTGAGTATTTTCATGGTTTATGAATGCCACAACATATGTGAGCATCCTGCTCCAGTGTTTGACTACCCTCACTGTGAATTTTTTTCCTAATGTCTAGTCTGAATTTTCCTATGTTGCAACATATGTTCACTGCCTCTCATCATGTTGCTGTGCACCTCGAAGAGTCTGTCTTTTCTATACCCTCCCTTTAGATAGTTTAAACTAATCCACTGATTTTTTTTTTGGTTTTTTTTGTTGTTTCTTTTTTCAAATGAAACAAAGGACTTCTCCGTGTTTCACTTTAATGGTAGGTTTAGCATGATAACTAGTTGGGAAAGGGCAGTAACTGCTACTGAAGCAGTTAAAGTAGTCTGCAAGGATCCAACTTGGAAGTAAAAAAACCCCAAACCCTTAGATTTCAGATCAGTGAAGGAAATTTAAGCCCAGAATGTCTAACCTCACAAGTTACGCAGTCTAAGAATGAGTGTGGACACCTATGCAGCAGTGCACAGTCACATTTCCACATCTGTAATTAATCTCTGAATGCATACAGTAAAGGAAGGATTTGTCTTCTGGCAATGGGGTAGGTAATGTTTGCTTTCTAGTTACATGTGCAGTAGCTACAGTTTCCATGATAGGAGTAGTAGCAGGATAAAAAGTTTTCTGTATCATTCATTATTTATCCATTTGCGTATGGGGAGGTGGTGTGAAATCTTAAATCTGTGATGTTCCATCGCCAGTGGGAAATGCTAACATGGGATTTCGATCATATATAAAACTACAAAAAAAAAAAATTTGTTTTTTGTTTTCTTTTCTAGTAAAACCTCCTACACTCAGCTTTATGTGACTCATTATCACCCCCACCGCTCTCTTTTAGATCTCTGTTCCTCCAAGGTGGTGGTGGTCTTCACTATGGGGTTAGTTTTACTTACTTTCTGCTGTGGTAGAAGTATAGCATGTTCAAAGCTCACGCAGTATTTGTGGTTCTGCTATTAAAAGCGTGGCAGCTGTACTATCTTGGGAACAGATGATGCATTATGAATGCTTTTTTAATTTTTATTTTTGCATGCATGCATATGGTTATTCCTCTCAAGGTGTGTAATTTATGGCTCTCTAAAGTACTACAGGATACAGTAAATGAAAATGTGAGTTTGTTATGTTTGCTTGACTAGATTCTGTCTCCCTGGCCCATATTGGACTTCAGTGTGACCATCGCTATAGGCTCTTCAGTTTTGTATTTCTGTTTAAGTATGAATTCACACCTTGTTTTAGAAAGTTTAAAAAAGAGTATGAGTTTTAACTGTACTATAGCAGGCCACAATGGTCTCTTAAAAAAAAAAAAAAAAGTCTCTTGAATATGACATGTGGAACCTAGTATTTCTCATTAAATAATGTATTTAAGTATTTGAGAACCTGCAATATTCCTTACACCTGAGTCCTAAGGTTGTTTTTTTTTCTCCCCTCTCCTTTCTACCTCAGCCTTAATTTTTCTCCAAATTGATTTTTGTCACCTTGAAAGATTCTGTGTGGGTAAGAGTGTCTAGTCCTATGATGTACAGAGTACTAGTCAGGAATGCCTTTGGAGCATGGTGATGCTATTTCCTGCATCTCTGCAACAGTTGCTCAGCCACAGAGATTTTTTTTTTTTTCCCCTGAAAACACGGGGATGAATTGATAATTGTTACATTCCTTTGGTTTTCTGTTTTGTGATTGTGTGCAACCCTTAATTTAGTGGAATAAATGAGAATTAGGGAAGCCACAGACCACTATGCAGAATAAATACGTAGACTTTGAAAAGCCTCTAAGGAGGGATGGTTCATTCAGATTCCTTGGCAGACTTGTATGGCATTGAGAAGTCTTTGGTGTTTGCTTTCCAAAGGCAGAATCTCCTTTGTGTTAGCTGAGTGGAATTTTGACTGCATATTTATAAACTTCCTTCTAGACTGTTAAAATATTTGGTTAAAGTGTCAATCACAATCAAGTTGCCTCTGTATCACCCCTGTTTTATAAATCTACCTGCTTTAAACCGTGCACATTTCCTCATAGAGCTGTTGGTGAGTATGAAATTTGGACATGTAACCAAAAGGTTCTTTGTGGTTCATGATGTTTTAATCTTTGCTTGCTAATAACTTTTTCCTAGTCTTAGGCCTTCTTTAAAAATGAAATGATCTTATTACATATGTTGTTGCATTCTTTAGAAGTATCAGTTAGGTGGGGCTTGTTTTCTCACTGTTCGCATCTTTCAGGTGTGTGTTCTGGGTATTTTCTATGCATTGTGGCCATTTTCTTAGTAAATAATACTTTAATATCTTAAGTAGTAAACTCTTTTTGGGGCTATATGCAGTTTAGTGTTCTGTGGAAGCTGACTTTTTATAAAAAATAATAAGCTCTATTGGTTTAGATTAATATTCATTATACTATGCTTTTTGTTTATTTTCTATCTAGTAGCTGCAGTCATGAGGCAGGATGCTTTTGTGAAGGATGTTATTTGCAACCTGCTCTGACAGGTTACAGTACAAGATGACAAACTTAAGGCACTCTTCTTGATCATGACAGCACTCCAAATTCAGTTATGTTGTTCATCACAAGGGTTACTCAGTGTCTTCATCTGTTGAAATAACTTCTGTTTCTCTAACAGTAACTCAAAGTAGACAAAACTAGACATATCTTTGTGCAGGAGACAACCGAAAGTCCATTGTACTGTTATTACTATTATGAATCAAATTTTCCTGATTTATGAACGCTTGATGAGTTTGAACCTTGTATTCTATGGGTATTGTAGTCTTTTATGACAGAGAATAAAGAGTAGTGTGTTTCTTGTTGTGAATTGGGTTTAAACATTCTTCTCAGGCCTTTGATTCCCCGCCCCCCCCCGCCCCCAAAATGGGAAATAATTCAAAAATATTTTAAAGAAGGGATAGAGAAGCTGGTGGCATAAATGTTACCATGTATTGACATAATTTTATTTTGGGCACTTTGTGTCTAATCTGATGCATTTTTGAAAGCAACATGATAAGTCTTACTCGAAAGGCTTTAAAAGCGGTGAAAACCCCCTTTATTTCTTTATTTTATTGGAGATTCTGGAAGTCTCTTCTTCTGTTTGACTTATAGGAACAACAGAAGCTTGCTTGATTGAAGGAGATACATAGCTGTTGGCTTATTTCTAGTGTTTTCTTCAAAATAATTAAAAGCAGATCTGAAATGAAAAGGAGCTCTTGCCAAAGAACTGCAAATGTAAATTATGTTCAAGACAAAAGAAAAGCTTTTCTGCAATCTTCTTGGTGAACATTAGTTGTTTCTGTCAATCAGAAACACTGTCTAGGCTTGTTGTAGGTAAGTGCTGCATAAATAGGAGAGTACAAACAAATCAGTATGGATTCACACTGATCTCTGATCTGCATTTGAGTATGTTTTGAACACAAACTACTCACTGAATCATGTTCTCTAGTGCTTTTTTTCCTATATAAATGTTATGCTACTAGCCTATACTTACTAAGCTCATTGCAGTTTTTTAACTCTTTATGGTCAATCTTAAGCAAAATATTACATTGTCTAAATCACACTTTTCAGATGCAAGAAACTTCTTATCTGCTCTGTAGGAGTTCAGAGCTTATTCTGAAAAATGAGTTGGTTCTTATTGTTACTGCCAGAACAAGGGCTTGGATTGCTTTGCCTTATTTAAGAAAAATAAAATCTCTTCAAGTTGCTATTCTAGAATTAAATTGTTCTAAATTTATGTGTTGTGGTATAATATATTTCAAATATTCCCTTCCAAGCTTCTAGGCATCTTTCTGATATTAATTTAAAAATAAGTTTTAAACAGGACTATATTGAAGCTAAATGTTCTGAATCCAGAATGTAATCATTAGCTAACTGCACAAGGGGATGGCAGTAGGAAGGGCCATTCAACAGTTACCTGAATCCTTCTGAACTATTTGCTTGCAATACAGGCTTTAGTATCTGAAGAGATCTGAACTATTTTATGTCAAATAGGATGTGAATTGTAAAGGTTTGTTTTTCTGTTTTGACAAAAAATTCATATTGAACAATATTATTAGGGTATCTTTTGCATGAGAAGTAGTGGATATTCCTCACAGTTTACTTACGGTTGCTAAAAGTGCCTTTGAATGTTAGTTTAGCTTCCATTTACTCAAAATTAGCTAAGACAGTCTCTACTAATGACTAGTGCAAACTAGCAATTGTGGTTTCAGTTCAAGCTATACTTTATTTCTCAATGTCTCCCATGGCCCTTAACTGTTTTGTTTTGCTTCTTCCAAGGCCGTGGTTGGTGCAAGTTGAAGAAGCAAGGCAGAGTGTCTAGCATTCTCATTAACAATAATACAACAAAATAATAAGAGTATGACAAAATTTTGATAGAAGAAATAATTTGTTACTTACCCATCATTCACACAGTTCTTATCTCTGGTGGCCTGGAGTGGAAAAGAAGGGGTTTGTTTTTTAACTTTCTTCTAAACTTGGTGGTTAATGGTGAGAAAAAGAATTCATTTTTATGTGGGCATCTTCAGTCTGAATGGTTTGAAAACTTCTGCGAGAACAGCCTCTTTCTTGGATTTTGTAGGTAGCGTATTTAAGAATTCTCCACTGTTCCATGGAGTTTTTTTAGTTGATAAAAGAGAATTAGTTTGGAAGAACTGCTATAATATTGAATATTATCACTGTTATAATGAAGGCTAGATAATGTATTTAGCACCTATATGTTCCATGCACCTCACAAATATGAGAAACTGCACAAAAAAAACGTATTAATCAAAATAGACATAAAGGGCAGGAAAGTCTGCAGATTGTAAGAATGTAATGCTTAAAATGATAATTGATATGTAAGTTTCAAGATTTTTCCTGAAATTAATGTATTTTATTAATTGGACTTTTCTAATGGCTTTCTTCTTCCCTAGGCACGAGCTTTAACACCTCAGACAGCAGAAACGGATGCAATAAGATTCTTGGTTGGAACACAGTCTCTTAGATATGATAATCAGGTAATTTTTCTGTCAAATGTCAGTTGTAATTTTTTTTCCTCTTTTTTAACATTGTTCCAATATCATTCCTCCTCCTTTCTCCCCCCTGTTCAATGTGAACATTAAGTGATAGTCAAGTTGAAGACTTCTGTGAGTAGAATGTAAAGATACTGGTAAGAAATGTAAGTGAATAAAAGTTGTGTGTATTTTCTGAAAATTAAATTACTTTTCTAAATTGTATGACTAAATCAGATTGGTTTAGTAAACTGCTATATTTTTGTTAATTTAAATCTATAGATTCTCTGGAGCTATCTTTAAATCACAGAAGAGATGCAAAGTAAAACAAAAGTCTTTAAGCCTTGATTGCCTCTAATGGGACTCCTGGTATGTGCACAGTTCTGTGTATGTGAAGCTTCATAAACTGGATTTTTCATTATTACTTACTGGCAATCAGCTATGTCCTTTCTGATCATAAGTTTAACAACAACTTAAACTAAAATTTGAGTGACTTTTGTGGCTCAATTTCTATTGGGCTGTTTCTTCTGCAGTTAAGTGTACAATACTTGTACAGGAATTTTAATTTTTGTGACTAAATTTCAGTAAATGCCTTCATACTGGAAGAAGATCTTGAGGCCAGAAGAATTAGAAAGTTGTACTGCGTGCAGGTGGCAAGCCTTTGGTAGCAGGGGAGCTACAGTGGTGGCCTCTGTGAGAAGAGGCCAGGGGTTGCCCGTGCCAGACATGGCTGGTTCCAGTGAACCCGCCGCAGGACACAGCTGAGCCAGTCAGCCTGGTGGCATCTCTGTGAAAACATTTTAAGAAAGGGGAGAAAATGCTGGATGGAAAGAGGAGGAGGGAACAAAGACTGAGAAACAGCAGAGGTAAGACCAAGGTCAGGAGGCACAGAAGGTGCTACATAGTGGAGCAGGTATCCACTGCAGCCTGTGGAGCACCTGTGCCAGAGTAGGTGGATGTTCCTGAAGGAGCTGTGGCCCATGAAGACCCCATGCTGCAAGAGAGAAGAGTGAGATGGAAAGAGCATCAGAGAGAAAATGCTATGCGCTGACCGTAACCACTGCTGCTCCACACCCCCCTGCGCCGCTTGAAGGGGGTTAGAGGAGTCTGGAGTGAAGTTAAGCCTGGGAAAGGGGGGAGAGAAGGGCTGATTTAAGGTTTGTCTTTTTCTTTCCCATGACCCAAATTAGGTAATTACATTTTTATTTTAATTGGCAATAAATTAATTAATTTACCCAAGCCAAGTCTGGTTTGCCCGCAACAGTAATTGGTAAGTGATCTCCCAGTCTTTAGCTTGGCCCATGAGCTTTCTCATTCCTGTTCTTCCCATTTTCTCCCCCTGTCCTGCTTGAGGGGGGAACAAGTGTCTGGGTGGGAGTCTGGCTGTTAGCCAAGGCTGACATCCACCATAGAAGCTCCTAGAATGGAGACAGTCACCGACTCTTCTGAAACTGGTCTGTAATGGACTGTACAAAATGAACTCAGAACCATAGCTCTGGGAGATGTGAACTGTCAATTCCCAGTGAGGTTTTGAGTTTATTACTCAGTGATAATACTGGATGAGGCTCAAGGAAAAAAATATTCAGAGGCATAAGGGGGATGGAATATTCGGTTTCTTTATGTTTCAGGTAATACTTGTGAGACCAGTAACAAAAGAAGTGGCAGGACAAACTTAGTTAAAAATAAATACACAAAATGATATTTTTGATTGTGCTGTCTCAAATGGTCTTCAGCCATTTTGTTATAATGTGGTTTTCTACTGTGGTTTCCAAGTGTTTTTTTAATTCTTGGTTCAACTAATTAAATCCTGATGCAAAATTGTAGTTGAAGAATGGTTCTCACTTATCAGTCGATATCCAGCAGATCTTCAATAATGTAAATGTTTTGATTTAGGTAAGTTGATTGGGCATATACTACATATTTTAGAAATATCTCTATATACACATTTCAACTTTATTGAGTATACTTTTCTTTTTCCAATGAATAACATTAATAATGGAAATGCAGGACACTTCCTAGGGTATTAACAAATGTTTGGGGGTTATTGGCCTTTAGCTGTGCCTCGGGCCATCAGCTCCTCTCGGCTAGTTGCTAATCCCCAAGAAGTGCCGTAGGCCTCAAGTCGTTATTGCTTAATTCAGCACTAAGTTCTCCAGATTTGCTTAAAAACTTTTATCGTTAGCTCACCTAACTCATGAGTGGCTTGCAACCTCTAGTGCTTGACCAAGTGCTGCATAGCGAGAGGTTTCTTATGCAGCACCATCATGTGCAGAGTATTTCTTCCCTTCTGGTCATGGACAGTTGTAGTGCAAATAAAAGAGCAGTAGTTGCACAGCTGGCGTGGTAACTTCTGCGTCATTGAGGTTTATTGCTGTATGAAGCAGTTTAGGCATTCATAGGAGATCTGGTGAAAATATTTTGCTATTAACACTGGTATTTCAAAGCAAAGAAAAATGTTTCTAAGACTTTATATTCTGTCAATATTTGAGATATTAACAGTGTAGTACTTGGCATTTGGTCCTCATAACTTGCAGGAAATTGTTTAAGTGGTTTCTTTTTGATGCAAGATCTGTGTTCTACACAGCATAGATTTAGAACTTTAGTCCTCAGTACTTTCATTGTTGCTAAACTGTGGCTTTTTATACTGTTCTTAGTTTGATGCATTTACTGTATGCTTTGGAAGCATATGAAGGAAGTATACATCACTTATTCTTTTCTGATCTCTCTCATTCTCAGAACTCTCCAAGTTATTTTCAGTCTTGTGTGTTAGAATCTAAAATACTTATTTTCATGGGTTACCTTAATGCATGGCATTATATAGTCACAAAGCAGAGTATTGGCTGAACTAAAACAGTTCCTCAGTCTCCAGTCTCTGCTGCCCATGAGTGCCCAATGAAAGAGAATCAATTATGGAGATTGCATAATTGAAGAAAAAGAGAGATTTTGTGTTGAAACTGGTTAGTTTTAGTCTCCCTTCCTTAGTAATTTCCTTAGCAATTAATAATTCCTCCAGATTTTGAGGAGAACTAAATAGTTATTTGTTCTCATTCAAATCTCACTACTTTTCCCTTAATACTTAGACTTGTGTTCAGTGGGAATTTTTCCCAGTGTAATTAGAGCAGATTAGTAACTCATTTGTGTAGTTACTGGTAATAAAACCAGTCACTTCTAAGAGGTGTGTTCCACAAGAGCTATGATTACATGTATTGTTAACCATTACATTACAGTCATGTTGAGAAAGTTCTCTGTGTGGACTTAGCTTACTTACACTCACCGTTTTCTAGATCCTCGTCTATGGTGTCCATATGCTGCACTAACTAATCCATGGTAAAGCTCATTTCTGCACTCCATCAAGAAAAGTTAGAAAGATCGTGATTCAAGAGCCGAAGGATAACACCCCATAGAACTGAAGTTTGTCCAGTTCTGTTCAGACAGTTATTATAGGTGAATATTTCTTTCTGCAAATATTTGTCTTCATGGCATTGCACTGGTACAGTATTTGGTACATTTTCTATGAAAATTCTTTTGTCCTTAGTATTTAGCAAAGTCACTATTCCATATGATAAATACAATTTATCATGTATTCAAATCAACATGATTAAGAAGGTCATTAGCAGAAAAACATTGGGGGAACTTTTGCAGTTCTTTCTGTTAAGCTGATCAACTTTTTCTGGTAGACTGTGTTGTCTGGCATAGCTGTGAAAGATACAGTTTTTCAACTCAAAAGGGTATAAATAATACCCTTGCATAAGCGCTAAATTTCATATTTCCTAAAAGTCTCAGTCTGGACCTTTAATCGGTTAACTGTGTATTCCAGCAGAGTTTCCAGCTATCCATGATGTCAGCTAAAGCAGAAACATAACACCAGAGGAGAAATTGGTTATTTGTGCCTTCAAAGGGCTTCAGATGGGGTAAAGAGCACTCCCTTAGCTCATGTGCTGAGTGACCCTCTTAACCTGGTTAGTGTGGGTAGAGAATGTGTGTGACTGTAATAAATGGGATTTAGATTTGTGGTTCACCTTCAGGGTCTCGGGTTGAGCTGCCAAAGGAGACTTCAGTGACTGCAATGGAAGGTTGCCTTCCCCCACTTGGTGCTTTTTTTTTTTTTTTTTTTTTCTTTTTGAGACAGTTGAAAACAAGCATGTTTAGCAGATCTGATTGTGCCTTACATGGGAAACTAAAATAACTTTTATTTTTTAAACTATGACATCTTCACATATTTCATGCTGTTTCTCTCTTACATACCTGATTCAGTAAATTTCAGAGATCCTCTTCTCTCTGTTATGCTAAAGCCAATTATCAGTATTTTGCTGCGTAAAAATAACAACAGGAGTTACTCTTCTTGCCATGAGTCTGTTGAAAATGTTTTACCTTAGAGGTGTGAATATGTTGCTATTCTTTACCTTCCAGTTCTGTGCTTGTAAAGTTTGTTTGTTTGACTTGTAACGGTTTAAGTTGTAAGTTTATTCAGAACATCAAAATGATTAGAGCAGCATAGAAGGCCGAATAGATGATGTCTTTAAATTTTTATTAAAAAAAAAAAAAAAACCAAAACCCAGAAGACAAGGCGTGAGGTTAAACTGGTCTTTAATGATGAAATGAGCAAGAGCTTTCTGTATAGACAGAAGCTCTTGAATCAGGATACAGAGCATAGATCAGAGAGGGGATGTACAGAAAGCCAAAATAAAGTGAAACGATAGATAAGTCTAAGTGATGTTACTCTGGAGAGTTTTGAAAGGCAGGAGGGTCACTCTTTAAGTTGGACAGGAAGATGGTTATGCAGTTGGTGGGGTAGATGGATAGTGTCCTGACTCCTGGGTAGATTTCTAGGTTCAGGGCAACAAATGAAGTCTGAAAAGACAACTTGCTAATCAGCTGCAGAGGTGCTTATATGCTTCGGATGACAGAGTGGAAGAACAATAGAAGTGATGAGGATCCAGCATTATATTTGAAGGATGAGTTGCTGATGACAGCATTTGGAAGGGAAAGAAAAAGGTAACATGTAAGCTCAGCCCTTTAAAAAAAAATTTGTGTGTAATATTACCAATTTAGACTAAGTTGAGACCTATTTAGCAGCTTCTGTATTTTAAGAAAATTTTCTGCAATACTGGGTAGCTAAGATTTTTGCAGTGATTCAGTAGTTAATTCAGTAGAATGAATTCAGGCATTATGATAGGATGTCTCTTGGTTTTTTTTCTCTTCATTGTTCACCCAACTTTGCTAATGAATTTTTAATGAGGATACAGTTCTCTAAAAACTGTGGGTCTTCTACAGTTTATTTGTTCACTGTTGAGCTTAGTGGAATTAGTCCCATGAGTAAAGTTACTTGCCTGTGTTGTGCCAGGCTAGAATCTTTCTCAATTTCTTCTATTTCTGAGGCAACTATAGAAAAACAACTAACTAAAAATAGGGAGGAAAAATGAGAGTAATGTAGACTATTTAAAAACAAAACCAACAAACAAAAAACCCGCAACAAATAAAAATCAAAATCACAAAAAGCAAACCTAGCTGTATGTCTTTTTAATAATCTTATCTATATATTTAAACATTATTGTTTTTCTTCATCTTTCAGTTCAATGTTTTATTTTTCCATATAGTATAAAAAGTATTACAGATTTATATATTGGTACAGATGTGATTGCTGAAGTGAACTCTCACAAGTTTCTTACTGAGTTTATAGTATTTGTTTCAAATGAGAGTCCTTTCCCTCTCTCTCCCCTTCTTTCTTTGTAGGATGTTTGAATTCAATGATTTGGACACAGAATTGGTGCAGACATTTAGACTAAGGATTCTAATGTTGTTATTTCTGTTTATTGCTATAAGTAGTGTTGAATTGCAATACGAGTGGCTTATTTACTATTAGTCATAAAATGAAAAATCACCTTCAAGCTTTAAGTTGCAAAATTGAAAAGAATAAACATGGTATTTCCTCAAAATAGAGAAATTGCTTGTGTTTTTCTAGAAAATTGTATCCTGCATGAAATCAATGATATACTAAACTGTTAGTATGACAATTAATTAAAGTAGATATCAGTTATAAAATTCTCATTAAATTGTTCTGTGCAGTCATCATGTATAATTAAGACCCACAGGAAAACATTTGAAACCCTAATGTTCTTTTTTTATTGTATTTGCAGATTCACATCATAGATTTTGATGATGAAAATAACATTATAAACAAAAACGTTCTCCTTCATCAAGTGGGTGAAATTTGGCACATTAGTACCAGTCCTGCAGATAAAGGTGTACTAGCAACCTGCTACAATAAAAGTAAGTCCTTTCTAACCTTGTTGAACTTGTTTGTGTTTTGATATTTTTGAATGTGCAAAGATTGAACATCTAGCTATGTGTAAATACTTCAAATTGGAGTTATCAACACAGGCATTTTTCAAAAAATCTGCTGTGCCTTTACCTATACCTCATTTGTCTCATATCCTTAGGTCATCTTGGTTAGAAGTCTACTTTTGCATTCATGTCAAGGAAAGCAGCAAAATAAAAGTATTGCTTGCCTGATTAATGCAAAACATAGCAAATAAAATATACTTGTTATTTTAGGCTTTATTCTTTTTAATTGTTTTATATGTTTGCTTTTGAAAGTGGAACTAAATGTCTTTCAAAACAGCATCATGCCAGCATCAAGCTCTCTTTAAAAGTGCAGGTGAAGTTTGTATATAATGTTATTGTGGGCATATCTGCATTAAACATATGACAAGAGAACTATAAACTCTTATCTAAATACCTCATCAGAAACAGTAGGAGTGCTCCTTGTGTAACCTAACACTAAGTGCACAGCTGTTGAGATTAAGGATCTCTGTGCATTTCCTAGGTGAGGCAGGTGTGAAGACTTTCTGTCATGAGGCTTGAAAAATCCACTTGAGTAACTTGGGGAGGGAGTTCTTTTTCTCTCTGACAAGCAAGAAATCTGTGCTGTCAACTGGAATAAATATTATTTCTTCTAGTAAATATTAGTCCATTCTTTCACAGAAATACAGTCCAAGAATATAAGAATAAGGTAGCGAGTTTCAGGCTTCGTGCATCTGTGGACAACTGTAGAGGTGTGAATGCCTGCTGCTCAACCTTGTGGCGATGTTAGAGAGAAGGTTCCAGGATTGCTTGGTTCTCCTAGCTCTTTTGGATTGAAATAAAAGTGCTAAAATTTGAATTTCTTACACAAATCTAACGTGAATCTTTTAAAGACAATTATAGAAGATAAATAGAGTAATAAAGAGCTTTTACTGTTTTCTAAACTGAAAATGATTGTGGGTATTTTGACTAAGAGACAACACTGAAATGGTATTGGCCTGTTTTGATTACTTTTTACTCTCTGGTTGACTTACTGGACATAACTTCCTCACCTTGCCAGTGATCCATGGAGAAAATGAGAAAGCAGTAATCGGGCCTGAAATTCTAAAGTCATCTTCATGATTTTCTGGCTAGGAAGATTCTCAGAGGAGAATCTGAGAAAGCTGTCTGAAGTGTCCTTTAAAGAAAACCAGAACGAGTTTCTAAGTTTCTTTCTCTAGCCTTTCTGTTGATTGCATTTTTTTTTTCTTCTTAAAGAATATTGTGCTGCATGGAATAGTGTGAAACATTTTAAAGAATTTACCTCTTTTTCCCTACATAACTGAACAGCAAGGTGGTATGAGATAGCTTATCAAGTCCAGTATTTCATGTATGTAATGTACCATTTAATGTTAACCAGTCTTAATTTATTCAATTTATACCTATTTTCGAGCTCAAGTATTGTTCTAGAAAGTATGGTGAAAACAAATATTTTTATACTCTTTTTTCAAAAACACTTTATTTAAGTTTTGTGTTCCTTGTAGCATGTTATAGCAATTCCTTATAGCAATATGCATATTAATTGAAAATTCTCTTTGGGAGAGAGCTTACTGAGATTGCTAGAACTGAGCTTCTATCCAAACACTCTTAAGTTTCTGTGAGATTTCTGATTTCCGTTATTGGACCTATTAATTCATGTGCGTGTTTTCTATTCTAGCTTTTTTGTGTTCTAGATTTAGTTCACTTTACCTAGTTTCTGAACATTAAGTTTTATTGTTTGTACTTCATGCATCTTCATTTAGAATCATCAGCCATAAACTTTCTGCAGAAAACGAGATCTGATTCTTAAATGATTATTGATGACTCTAAATAGCAACGTATAGAACAGAAAGCACACATCATGGGGTTCTAATAATAAGGAATACTGAGTTTAGCAGACAGCTTATTTCAAGTAGTAATGCAACCAAATTCAGCAATTGAAACCTTTAAAACGCTGTTATGTATTGCATTTGTTTTGTTATTTTAAAAAGACTCTAAACTATTTTCCTCATTGAAGTACCAGTCAAATGAGATGATGCTGTCAGGAACAGTCGTAGGTATTGTGACCATCTCTTGTGTCTCAGCTTAGTACTTCTAGCAAATCTTGACTGTTGTTGAAAGTGGGAGACTGAAGAAATGTGATGTGTGTCCATTATTAATAGCTATTTTTTTTTTTAAGTTGCTTAAATAAGTGGTGAAATGTGGCATTGAAGAAAAGTGGAATCATGTACATTTTGCATTTCATAGCTCATTGAAGTAAGCTAATGAAATAGGGTGAAGCACTCATGAAAAAACTTTGAAATTTCCTCTTTTGTATTAGGAGAGATACTGAGTTTTCTTTTACTTTCTCACACTTATAGATATTTAGTATAACCAAGGTATGAATAAGGTCTTGTTACTTAATGAAAAAAAGATGTAGTAGGCACAAACAGCAGAGCACTTTTTTCACAGCTCTCCTGTTCTTTGTTTTATGCCTTTCGTATAGAAAGTTTGGGGAATATAATAATGGTTGAACTGAAAGAGTAATACTGTGTACCTACTTTGAAGAGATTAACTTTTAAAAAGCATTTTTCAGCTAGTGATACAGGAAAATATTGATTCCTGAATAATTTGTTTCGTTTGGTGTTTCAGTCATCTGGACTTGCTGTTCTTCAGACTGCAGATTAACTATTTTTCTAGAGCTGACTTATGCAAGATACAAGATTTCTTTTTAAACATACTTTCCCCAGATTTTAGCTACTCTTCCTTTTTTTAATCATACGGTATTTTCAACATGCAGTGAAAAATCTTTCCACAGTATCCAGTTCTTACCATCCCCTGTAATGCTATCTTTTTTTACTTAACTACTTGACAGTTAATGCTACTGCCTCAAAAAGTCAAAGATGACGCTAGCAGTCTTGCTGTATGTTTTGAAATACAAGGGATCTGATGCTTCCCTTTCCTGTTGTAGGGATAAAACTTAGCAAAATAATGTAATACGCAAAGCTTTTTATTAATTTCTGCTGAGGGCTAAGAATTGCATGAGGGAAATGGATACTCGTACTCAGCTGGTAATGCTAGGTTATTTGTGGGGTCAAGAATCAAATGGAAAGTTGTAAGCCCTCAGTGTGTGTTTGAGAAGGATGCTGATATAACAATGTTCGGAAGTTTTTACTGTTCTGCTTGAGAGAGGCCTTGAATTGATGTAACGCGGCTCTTAATCAAAAGTTGAGATATCCTCTTGGATGGGGAAGTTCCTATGTCTAATTTTTTGTTCTTTTTTTTTTTTTTTTTCCCCCCTCCTTTCTTCAAAGAAGGAATTTTAGCTACTTCTAAGCATGATGGTGTGGGATTTTATAGATCTTAAGCTTTTTCCATATGTGTGGATATGTATATGTTTATGGGGTTTTTTTTGTGTTGTTTAC